>NC_089750.1:21697552-21732552 GCF_040412425.1 Macrobrachium rosenbergii
GATAATAAGTCCACCGTCCCGTGGGGTCGAACCAGCGACAGACGAGGAATCAGGACTACAGTGACACACTAACCAGTCGGCCACAAGAGAGGTATAAGTGAATACCATCTCCCATCAACTCACCCGTCGAACTCAGGTGTTTTGCGTTTGGAGACGATATCCACCCACCTCTGCCATGTTGACCGTGTAGTGCGTTTGTCGCACGTAGCCATATTATGACTATTTATCACATCACCGTGATTCATATACAATCAGAAAGCTACAAACGTCCTTTAATATCCAATTCACTCTACCTCGGAAGTAATATATTTTCATATATGTTACGAAGGGAATTTTTAGTTGATAATAAGTCCACCGTCCGTGAGGTCGAACCAGCGACAGACGAGGAATCAGGACTACAGTGACACACTAACCAGTCGGCCACAAGAGGTATAAGTGAATACCATCTCCCATCAACTCACCCGTCGAACTCAGGTGTTTTGCGTTTGGAGACGATATCCACCCACCTCTGCCATGTTGACCGTGTAGTGCGTTTGTAGCACGTAGCCATATTATGACTATTTATCACATCACCGTGATTCATATACAATCAGAAAGCTACAAACGTCTTTAATATCCAATTCACTCTACCTCGAAGTAATATATTTTCATATATGTTACCGAAGGGGAATTTTTAGTTGATAATAAGTCCACCGTCCCGTGGGGTCGAACCAGCGACAGACGAGGAATCAGGACTACAGTGACACACTAACCAGTCGGCCACAAGAGAGGTATAAGTGAATACCATCTCCCATCAACTCACCCGTCGAACTCAGGTGTTTTGCGTTTGGAGACGATATCCAGCCACCTCTGCCATGTTGACCTGTAGTGCGTTTGTTTAACGTAGCCATATTATGACTATTTATCACATCACCGTGATTCATATACAATCAGAAAGCTACAAACGTCCTTTAATATCCAATTCACTCTACCTCGGAAGTAATATATTTTCATATATGTTACCGAAGGGAATTTTTAGTTGATAATAAGTCCACCGTCCCGTGGGGTCGAACCAGCGACAGACGAGGAATCAGGACTACAGTGACACACTAACCAGTCGGCCACAAGAGAGGTATAAGTGAATACCATCTCCCCATCAACTCACCCGTCGAACTCAGGTGTTTTGCGTTTGAGACGATATCCACCCACCTCTGCCATGTTGACCTGAGTTCGACGGGTGAGTTGATGGGAGATGGTATTCACTTATACCTCTCTTTGTGGCCGACTGGTTAGTGTGTCACTGTAGTCCTGATTCTCGCCTGTCGCTGGTTCGAATTTCACGGGACGGTGGACTTATTATCAACTAAAATTCCCTTCGGTAACATATATGAAAATATATTACTCCGAGGTAGAGTGAATTGATATTAAAGGACGTTTGTAGCTTTCTGATTGTATATGAATCACGGTGATGTGATAAATAATCATATTATGGCTACGCATTTTAAACGCACTACACGGTCAACATGGCAGAGGTGGGTGGATATCGCCTCCAAAACGCAAAACACCTGAGTTCGACGGGTGAGTTGATGGGAGATGGTATTCACTTATACCTCTCTTGTGGCCGACTGGTTAGTGTGTCACTGTAGTCCTGATTCCTCATCTGTCGCTGGTTCGACCTCACGGGACGGTGGACTTATTATCAACTAAAATTCCTTCGGTAACATATATGAAAATATATTACTTCTTGAGGTAGAGTGAATTGATATTAAAGGACGTTTGTAGCTTTCTGATTGTATATGAATCACGGTGATGTGATAAATAATCATAATATGGCTACGCGCGACAAACGCACTACACGGTCAACATGGCAGAGGTGGGTGGATATCGCCTCCAAAACGCAAAACACCTGAGTTCGACGGGTGAGTTGATGGGAGATGGTATTCACTTATACCTCTCTTTGTGGCCGACTGGTTAGTGTGTCACTGTAGTCCTGATTCCTCGTCTGTCGCTGGTTCGACCTCACGGACGGTGGACTTATTATCAACTAAAATCCCTTCGGTAACATATATGAAAATATATTACTTCCAAGGTAGAGTGAATTGGAAATTAAAGGACGTTTGTAGCTTTTGATTGTATATGAATCACGGTGATGTGATAAATAGTCATAATATGGCTACGTGCGACAAACGCACTACACGGTCAACATGGCAGAGGTGGGTGGATATCGCTCCAAACGCAAAAACACCTGAGTTCGACGGGTGAGTTGATGGGAGATGGTATTCACTTATACCTCTCTTGTGGCCGACTGGTTAGTGTGTCACTGTAGTCCTGATTCCTCATCTGTCGCTGGTTCGACCTCACGGACGGTGGACTTATTATCAACTAAAAATTCCCTTCGGTAACATATATGAAAATATATTACTCTGAGGTAGAGTGAATTGATATTAAAGGACGTTTGTAGCTTTCTGATTGTATATGAATCACGGTGATGTGATAAATAATCATATGGCTACGTGCGACAAACGCACTACACGGTCAACATGGCAGAGGTGGGTGGATATCGTCTCCAAAACGCAAAACACCTGAGTTCGACGGGTGAGTTGATGGGGAGATGGTATTCACTTATACCTCTCTTGTGGCCGACTGGTTAGTGTGTCACTGTAGTCCTGATTCCTCGTCTGTCGCTGGTTCGACCCCACGGGACGGTGGACTTATTATCAACTAAAATTCCCTTCGGCAACATATATGAAAATATATTACTTCCGAGGTAGAGTGAATTGATATTAAAGGACGTTTGTAGCTTTTGATTGTATATGAATCACGGTGATGTGATAAATAGTCATATTATGGCTACGTGCGACAAACGACTACACGGTCAACATGGCAGAGGTGGTGGATATCGCCTCCAAACGCAAAACACCTGAGTTCGACGGGTGAGTTGATGGAGATGGTATTCACTTATACCTCTCTTGTGGCCGACTGGTTAGTGTGTCACTGCAGTCCTGATTCTCGTCTGTCGCTGGTTCGACCCCATCGGACGGTGGACTTATTATCAACTAAAATTCCCTTCTGCAACATATATGAAAATATATTACTTCTGAGGTAGAGTGAATTGGATATTAAAGGACGTTTGTAGCTTTCTGATTGTGTATGAATCACGGTGATGTGATAAATAGTCATATATATCTATATATATATATATATATATATATATATATATATATATATATATATATATATATATATATATATATGCATATAGATAGATCTATATATACATATATACATGCATACATACATACACATTATATATATATATATATATATATATATATATATATATATATATATATATATATATATATATATATATATATATATATATATATATATATATATATATATATATAGGGTGTTTCTGAAATTAGAGGTCCCCCTCTCTACAGCATAAACTAAAATTGATATGGACAAAAACAAGAGTAATTCAGAACAGGTATTTATTTAAGTTTCTCTCTGAGTATTTAATATTTTGTGTGGCCTCCATCTGCCTGTACCACAGCCTGCATTCTTGAGAGCTATGATTTCAGCAAATTGCAAAAAAGCTGAGACTCAAACTCTATTTCCCTGAGCACTTCGGTCACTTCTCTTCGCAGGTTCTCGAGGTTTGGTATACCATTATAGTTCACTGTGTGCGCTTCAACATGATCCTTTAAGATGCTACCAATGTTTTCACACACATTAAGGACAGGGGAGGTATCTGGAAATTCACTTGACGAGAAGAAATCAATACCACTGTTTCGAAGCAGCTCCTGTGTCTGAAGAGCCTTGAAACATGGTGCCTTATCTTGCAAAAATGGGACTTCTTCAACAGATAACACATTTGCAGGATCTTTGAGGAAAGGAAATACTCCACCAGTAAGCACAGTTTCTCTGAAGTATTCGCCATTCCATGACTGTCCTTTTTCTTTGATGATCCACATTAACCGTTTGGCTGTGAAACAGAGAAAAATTCCCAAACATTCAGGAAATTTCATAACTTGGCGATAACACATGTCATCACTGATATCATCCAACTTTGCAGCCCAAATGTAATTTTTGTGATTTGGCTTCCTGACTGTGTAAATGAAGAACTCATCTGATGCGGCAACATGGAGAAAGTCAGCTTCATCCCAATCTTTAAGAAATGAACCACAAAACCATGCACGGTCTTCTCTCTGATGCTGGGTGATGTTTGGCTTGCTGATAACATGAAATGGCTTGATACCAGATTTTTCAGCTCACGATATACAGCACTATAACTTCTCTTCTTTCCCTTTTTGTTTCTAGTTCAAACACCAATTTACGTAAAGACTTTTTGGTCTACCCAGTGCCTCAGCTATGATGACTTTTGACTCCTGAGAAAGGACTTCAGGCCTTCCAAGACTCTCACTCTTTTCGCGATAACAGTCATATGGATTTCTGTTCCAGTTTCTTTTAACAAAGGATTAATCTCTTTTAATGTATTTAGCTATCTAGGAACGTGAAATAAAGGATGCGCCAGCATCCCTGGCCTCTTTGAAGGTTATAATCCGGAGTTGGTCAATCCATCTGATTTCCTCCGAATCGTTAGCCATGGCTGTATCTAACTCCGTCACTCAGTCTGAAATGTAAAATGAAAAATAGCTTAATAGAAAATTAAAATAATGTACTTGGAGATAGGCTATAGCAGAAAACTTCATAACTTTCTATTTGTTCTGTGGAGGAGGGGGCCTCTAATTTCGGTAATGTGTATATATATATATATATATCGAAACACCTAGTGTGTATATATATATATATATATATATATATATATATATATATATATATATATATATATATATATGCTGAAACAGTTAAACAAACCGATAGTTTTAATTATTCAGGATAGTGATGGAAAATGCGAAAAAGAGATCAGGAAGAGAATATCCATATTTGTAAGATAAAGTGATTAGTACTCAAAAATTTATCTTATGTGATTATTTTTTTTTTTTTGGTCTGTATTGTTTTTGAAACTTGGACCTTGAGGAAGGCAGATGAGGAGAGGTTACAGGCTCAGAAATGTGGTTTTGGAGAAGGATGCTGAAATATCATGGACAGAAAGGAAAACTAATGAGCAGGTATTAGAGAGTAGGCATTGAGAGAGAACTTTTCTTCAAACGGTTTTTGAGTGAGAAGACACCTGTCAATACTAACAAAAATATATGGATGGTAGATCCAAATGAATGAATAAATGATGGGAATTGGCACCTGGATGATGATGATGATGCCAGGCCAAGACTGGAAGCACCTGTCTACTAACCGTAGATCCAAATGAATGAATAAATGAGGGAATTCTGATGCCAGGCCAAGACTCGATCTCGGGTCTCCGTAACGGAACGGTAATAAAAAAAAAAAGTCGTAAGTAACATATAAAGAAAATATAAAGAATTTGGTCCAACCCGGGTGTAAGAGTTGTAGTAACGATGAGAAGAAACAAGTAAAAAATGCCCCGAGGTTTCTTCGGCGCAATCGAGTTTCCTGTACAGCGTATAATGCTGTATGAACTCTCAGCTACGGCCCATGAAACTCTCAGCCACGGCCTATGAAACTTTCAGCCATGGCCCGGTGGTGGCCTGTGTTGTTGGCACCTATAGCAGTGCCAGAAGCACGATTATGGCTAACTTTAACCTTAAATAATATAAAAACTACTGAGACTAGAGGGCTGCAATTTGATATGTTCGATGATTGGAGGGTGGCTGATCAACATACCAGCCCTCTAGCCTCAGTAGTTTTTAAGACCTGAGGGCGAACAGAAAATGTGCGGACGGACAGACAAATAGCCGCCTCAATAGTTTTCTTTTACTAAAAACTGCAAATGGAGGCATTAAAAATCTTAAATGGTGACAGCTGTAAGGACTGACATAAATAGGAAACCTTTTTTCAAGCTAACATGAATGAATCTTATTGGTCTAGAGAAGGTTTTCTGTACATGATTCTGTGATGGAATGTTACCTAATTTTTTGACGTCATGGGTATAAAAGAAATATAAGAGAAAACTAAAAAAAAATGTTCTTGCAACAATAATACTAATAATTATATCATTTCATGATTATCGAGTTTACTAACTCAAACCATTTAATTCGTTACCAAGAATAGCAGCCAACATGCACTGAAGACAATTTATAAAATATACAATGCGTCTACTTGAAACATTTTAATTCACCTTGTCACTGAGAAAACTGAACAAAAAATATATTTCTTTGAAATTTGTGATACCATCATAACAGAATTATGATTAAAAGGATGCTAAAATTACCACTCACTCACTCACCCTGTAGGACGCCATTACACCTGCTGCTATTTTTCGAGAGCCCAAAATAACTCGCACCTCTCAGGAGATGTGACTCTTTGAAACACATTAAACTTGGTCTATTTACATCCATTCAGAAACTTTTGATTCGGAGATACCGTTTAATCAAGAAAACTGCACCAGACAATTAAATGGGACCGAAGGACGGCAAACAGGACAGACACCAAAAATAAACAAATTATGATGATGATAATGATGAAAGCCAGAGAATGTTGTAGCCCAGCTTTGGGATAATTTGCGTACGAGGTTCTACAGAATAACCTCCCAGGGCTCAGGCATTTAGCGCATCGCTAGAACCCTGTCGCAGATTCAAAGAAAAAATAAAATATTCCTGTCAAGTAAGCAGGTGAGATTGCTTTAGAATCTTTTTATGATATGACTTTTTGAAGTAAATGCTGCTTTCAAAAACGTGAACAGTAAATGTAAAACAAAAAGCTTTGCAGTAACAAGTCCACGAGCTTACGTCCAGAAAATATGGACATAAAAGAATGTTTGATTTCAAATTCTCAGTTCCATCCAAGGTCTCAACTTTGCACTTTCCAAGATCCTAGCAAGGAATTCTTTTTTAAAGCTCACCGGTACTACAGCAAAGCTTATGAATCATATAATAAGAACACGAGTGAAAGTATGAATTAATAATAATATCATAAAATATATTGTACCCATGAACTAAGGGATATATATATATATATATATATATATATATATATATATATATATATATATATATATATGATATTATTACTAATTCACTTTCATGTTCTTATTGTATGATTCGATAAGAATGTGTGTTTATATATATATATATATATATATATATATATATATATATATATATATATATATATATATATATAATATGTGTGTGTGTGTGTGTGTGTGTGTGTGTGAGTGTGACGAATTTACAATTAAAAGACTGGGACGACTAATCCAAAAATAATAGTGTTGGGCCTTGTTGCTTGCAAAGACACTTAAAGAGTTTGAAAGATAAACATCTGTACGGCGATATGTTCTCGTTGCTTAAACGTTCTTGCTAAGCACTGCTTTTGCTACTGACTTTTTATTTATTATTATTATTATTATTTTTTGCTTACTTGTATACGACAGTAAAGCTAACATCCTTGAACTTCCGATACCTTGGAATCAACATTAATTTTAAAACGATTTTTTTTTTTTAATTTCTAATATGGTTATCCATGTTGAGGAGAATACAATATTCCCGGACGAGAAAGGTAGGAGAAACAAAAGGATTATTTGACAATCAAAAATTCTCGGTATTCCAGGGTTTATTGGCTACGTGCTCTTGCATAATAATTCCCGCGATATTTATAGACCAGAGTGCAAACTGCAGCTTCTCCAAGCTGTGCGATAAGAGGAAGAGATTGATTGATCGCATATGTTATATGATATGAGATAAACAAAATGCATCGTTTTTCCAATATTACTTTCTTACAGTTAGACCGGATAGTGTTTAGTCCAAGTTTCTCTTGCCTATACTGAGGCTACATATGATAAATTAATATTACAAATCTAAAAAAAAAAAAACGTATACTCGATGGTTCAGTTTGTGGAAAATTATGAAAACCACCGAAGAAATAAGCATAACCTCCATGATGTTTGACCAAAGGAGGCAGGCAAGACGCCAATTCCCAATGGAAAGATATTTTACTCACTCAAATTAGAAGGGAGAGACAATAATGGCCTTATAAATGAGGCTGAAACATAATATCATTGGACCGGTATTTCACAAATCCCAAAATAACTGAACATATGAATGATTTAATATCTTTAATTAACTTTGAAGAGTAAGTATCATTTTCTACAAATACAAATAGAAATGAACAAAAAGAGTAGTGGGGCAACATAAATTATAAAAAATAATGAAAGAGAAAGCACATGAATAAACATTCAAATTACAATGGGAATTTTCAGAAACCAAAAAAAACATTCAATGGATTAGAAACAAAGCTAATGCAACGTAAAGCCAGACAGCATTAAAAAACAAAAAAGAAGGATGCTGGCTTGTTATTAAAGGAAAGGTATCGGAGGGCGAACAACTCGATAATGAAAAACAATTTCACGCAAGACCTCAGCTCTTTGAAATGCAGCAGTATGGTCTATCAGATTCAAATGCAGACGGGATGACTTTAAGCTGCTCGCCAATTCGAGTTACTACCGATATGGCGAGCAGGACGTCGCTCCCAAGGAGATTAACTCTGCATCAAAGGACAAACCGAGCGTCTGCCCTTCATTACTTGTGCCATCACTTAGAAGTCATTTTAAGGGGCTGCCGTTTATCTACTTAAAACGGCCAATAAAAACAGTATTAGTACTATTGTTAGACGAGCGCTCTTCGCAGTCAGTAAACTGGTTAACTTGAACTGCATACTAGCCTATCGCTCCCAACTTAACTCACCTAAGGAGGGTGGTGTTGTTAGTGTTGTCAGTGTACCTCACGCGGTGCACTGTAGGCATTACTTAAAGTTCTTTGCAGCATCCCTTCGGCCCCTAGCTGCAACCCATTCCATTCCTCTTTACTACACCTCCGCTCATAATCCCTTTCTTCCATCTTACTTTCCATTCTCTCCTAACAATTGTTTCAACATGATCTTCGGTGCTGAATGACCTCTTAGCCCCTAGCGCTTGGCCTTTGGCCTAAATTTCGTATTCCAGTTCTAAACCCAGTTCCTCAGGTCACCGTGTTTAGTGGTGCCTGGTTTTCCCTAACCCATCACGGGAACCGTGACCATACTCGGAGGCTCGCCTCCAGGAGACTTCCTCCCCCTCCCTCCCCCACCTCCACTATTAATGATCAATGAACCTTGAAATGGCCGTTGGACTTTCGTCAAGTATTACCGAACCATCAAAGAATTAACTTTACAATGCACTTTACCGCAAGCCGGGCAATTATTCAATAAGATCTGTAAACAGAAGTCAATCTATTCTATTTTAAAATGATTACGAGGAAATGGAGATGCTTGGGGCGCACAACAGGCTCTCTCAAAGCTTGCCGCAATCCGCAATCACAGTTTGTTTACTTCCGCTAAGTCTTATTTCATGATAAGACAAAGCAAACAGTATTTTATAGTGACAAAGAAAACTGTATTTTATATTATGACAAAGAAAACGGAGATGCTAAATTTAGCCCACTTATACAATACTAAAAAGAGCCGTGTCAACAGCTCTAGCCTGAACGTGATGACAAGTTACCCTTTAGAGTAACCATTTTCCTGGGAAAATGGAAATTCATGAATTCTAGAGACTAACCCGAAGCTTTAGAACTCAACATCAGTTATTGGAATGCAGAGGTAAGGTCACAATACAGAAATCATTTTTAAAAACGGAAATTCTATCAAACCAAGTTACTATAAATGATCAAGGGATTGAGAACATAATTTCAGCGAACAAAACTTGACCAACTCCTCCACCCGGGAAATTAGTACTACTCAATAGGGAGTTCGTTCTGCCTGCGTGCATTCTTCTGCGGACCTCTCATGGATCTTTTGGAGCAAGTCGTGAACTCCAGCGGCTCAGTGAAGGTCACTGCTGGATCGATTTTCACAGAAGTAATTTCTTTAATGAGGGAAACTTGTTTTAACCCTGCAGAACTTAGTTTAGTTGAAGGCAGAATCCTTTACCTTTCAATCAATACGAAGCCTAAAAAACACTCAATATGAGTGAATTGGAACACACGCACATAAACACTCCTCTACAAATACATAACACATAAAGCATAAGCAGAATAATGAGAGAGAGAGAGAGAGAGAGAGAGAGAGAGAGAGAGAGAGAGAGAGAGAGAGACCAAACCAGCACGGTTACTTAGGTCCATGAATTTACGAATTTACATAGGTTAATACTGAAACGATGCCGAAGGTTCCTGCAACAAGATAGCGCGAGTAACCAGGATGAAATTCCATTTTTACCTGAAGAGAAAAAAGACAGGAGGCTAAAGCTAAACAATAAATGAAAAACAGAACGAAGAGAGAAAGAGAAAAAAGAAATAATGAAGACTTAAACGTTATTTCCCAACATTATTATAAAAGCCGCAGAACTGAAAAAATTTTTTTTTTAGGAAATAAGCGGCAACGAAAAAAGGAGGAAAAAGTACGATACAAAAAGAGAACGAACTTAAGATGTATAATTTATGAGGATAACTTGATCTAGGAAGATACCCCCCTCAGCCTTCACGCAAAAATACGCTACGGTGATGCTCAAAAAAATAAATAAATAAAACAAAAAGGGAGAAGACCTACAAATTAGTTTGAAGCCTTCACGCAAGCTACCCCACAATAGCAATAGCAATGTTGCACACAAACGCACCTCAGGAACAAACAGAGATAAAAGGAAAAAAGGGGGAGGGGGAATTTCTAATAGATGTGAATGAGCGTATATTTTTTTCGGCGTGTGTGTGTGTATGTGTGTGTGTTTATGGACGTATAGGTGCATGTGTGTGTGAGCAGCGTAGCAATTGATTAAGGTCCCATCAAAGGCAACGCGAAGGAGAGAGAGAGAGAGAGAGAGAGAGAGAGAGAGAGAGAGAGAGAGAGAGACCTCGCCAAGGCAATATCACAATGATCGAAGAACCTAAGGGAAAACTTTTGATTAAAGAAAATTCCGCCATATTCTCCAAAAAATGTGGCGGCGGTGGTGGCGTTGGGCAGTAAACCCGGGTTGTGTTACCAGATCAATACTTTGCCCTCCTTCCCTTTCCCTCTCCACCCACCCCCCTGCCCATTCCCCAAACTATCCCTCGACCCTCCCTCCCCCCTCACACACACTGCTTCCTCCCTCATCCCATCCCAAGAACATTACTCCCCACCCCCCAACCTCCCATCCATTACCCACACGGGGTGGGTAAGAGAGGGCAACTCTACCTCGTACAAACATGTATGTATTCATACATTTCTATGCATTTATGTATATGCATACGTGCATCCGCATTTGCATACGCCACCTCACTTTATACAAATTTATATAACATTTTCCGGGCGGTCTTTGAATACAAACATCACATTTGCGTTTGCATAAAAAAAAAAGAAAGAAAAAGTGCGCACGTGCCAAAAGAACTTAAGACACAAATGAAACGGCGTCTCGTAACGTTCCTCTCCCGTCAGCGGACGTAACCTACAGAAAAGGGAAACAGAAAAGGGCACTCTTCGTAAACCCGCTCCTCCTTCCCCCCCCCCCACCCCCACCACAAAAAATAATAAGACGGGCGAATATCTTCTGACAGTCACTTGAAAACTTTTTCGTAACCGGAAAAATATCGTAACTTGAAAAAGGTGTAGCAAAAATTATCTACATGCAATATATATATATATATATATATATATATATATATATATATATATATATATATATATATATATATATATTATATATAAATAACTGTGTATGTGTGCGGGCGAGCGTGTATGTGTAAAAGTTTTTATATCTATATAAATAAAAAAATAAATATATATATATATATTATATATGTATAAATTAGTATAAGTTCTTCAAGTAATCTTCTTATTATTCATCTTGGTCCTTTTCCTCACTAATCCTCTCTGTTATCTGTTAATCTTCCATAACCCACGACTGTCTCCAGTTTTATCATCCTCAGACGTTCTCATCGAATTTTCAATCACTGCTTCTTTTCCTCTGAATCCGTAATCGCTTTTTAAAACCGAGTCTGAACCTACAGATTCAAAGAGAAAAAACAGACACGTTCACTTAGGGCGAACAAAAATCTTACATTGATTCCTGGTAACTTTTTTAAATATCATATGAGTTACTGGCATCAAAGCACGAGGAACTGAAATCATTGACAATGCTCCTTTTTCACTGTCTTGTTTGATAGGACTGAGTGACAATGGGATAAGAGAAATAAGATTTAAAGGGAAAGGAAACGTAGTTAAGCATTATTATAGAAAATAACAATAGGACAGACCCTCCTATTATTCTAACGAATTAAATTAGTTTAGAATTAGGTTTGCATGGTAATCCCCACTCCTTGATATGCTTCCCCGTATTAATATAATTACTCGGCTGGTGTACTTGAAGATCTACATTAATCAGACAATACTACAAAGTTTGCTGTACAGCAGCAGCTAACTTAAGTATACCTTAGTTTAACCAGACCACTGAGCTGATTAACAGCTCTCCTAGGGCTGGCCCGAAGGATTAGACTTATTTTACGTGGCTAAGAACCAATTGGTTACCGAGCAACGGGACCTACAGCTTATAGTAGAGAATCCGAACCACATTATGACGAGAAATTAATTTCTATCACCAGAAATAAACTCCCCCAATTCTTCATTGGCCAGCCGGAGACTCGAGCTCGGGCCTAGCAGAGTGCTAGCCGAGAACTCTACCGACTCGTCCAAGGAGGAACTTAGCAGCAGCTAACGGTCTTGTTGAACGACTGTCTGGCTTTTCTTAACCTTATAGTTTTGTATTTGCTACTACTACTAATACTACTACTACTGCTACTACTACTACTACTACTACTACTAATAATAATAATAATAATAATAATAATAATAATAATAATAATAATATACCTACGAATAGATGGATCTGCCTTTTTCTTAAACTGTAACAAAAAATTTTGCTTTTTAATATAATATTCAACCGGCGTTCGAAACGCATGGACAAGTAACAAAGGCTGGATGTTTTGCAGCTGAAATGAAGTCGAACACAAATCAACAGCTATCCAGTAACAGAACAAAACTGCCCCAGAAAGTTCAGGTCTAACGACATTAATCTTTAACGCCCCTTAAAAGACAAGCTTTCCCTCAAAACGAACATCGCTGAAAGTTTTAAGATCTGAGAGGTATTACAGAAGGGAGTGTTGAGTTAACGCCTCTGGATAAAAAAACATGAAATAAGGGGGCAGGGAAGGGGGAGGGGAAGGTGAAGCAGAGAACGGCGTAACTCCGGAGGAAGCAACAGCCCTGATACCCAACAGACAGAAGTTTAATGAAATCGGGATAAAAAAAATCAAATACCTTGAAATACTTGAGTACTTTTGTTATACTATAATTTGGTCACATTACTTCTCTCTCTCTCTCTCTCTCTCTCTCTCTCTCTCTCTCTCTCTCTCTCTCATTTCTCAGAATTCTGCCGGAGAGGAAAGAAAATGACAAAGGGAAATGACTGAATCTTGAAGCGTAAACCGATCTCCACGGAATGCATTCTTTAAAGGGATTTCTTTTAAAGCAGCGAACCACGCCAAGGCCAAATTCGGTACGTGTTCATTACGAACGGTTCGTCTGAACTGCGTATTACTTTTACCTCTGAATTATTTAATTTTGTTGTTGTGTTTCTTAAAAAAAATTACAAAGATGAATTACATGGAAAAGGAAAGGGAAGAGCGGCGGTGGGAGGGGTAGGGATAGAACGGGTGAGAACGGGAAAAAAGAACAGCAAGAAGGACAATGAAACGAATTATGTAAAATAAAATGGCAAACACGGACAGTGGGTTACGTCTTATTTCCCAACAGGCAATTTTCATCGGGAAATGCAGGGAATAAGGAAATTACCGTTCGGCTGAGAATTTAACATTCAGGATGGGAGGCTAAATAGGAAATTTTTTTCCTCTCTTAGATTTACACCGTCAGTCAATGCAAAGGGTTCAAGGTCTCTGCTCAGGGTTAAATGAACAGGGAAGCCTAAACGTTTGGTATAAAACCTTACATCCCCAAAATTTCAGCTATATATTTCAGGTATATTATTCGTCACAAGAGCAGCAATCTTGGGTTCTAGTCTGATTGCTACGTCGGTGCATATTTCAACAGCAAAAAATCTCGATATCTGTTTCAATGTCTTCGTGATTTACTGAATGCCAAATCCTTATCGATCAGTCTTCCAGGTACAGCCTCCATTTTCTGTGACAGTCCTGTTGACAGATTTTATATATATACATATATCGTCGAATCCTTTAAACTAGGTCTTGAATTCAGTAGGATTTCCCCTCCATTTTTATCTAACGCCTTCTGTACATTTTGCAGAACAGCTCACGGTTTAAACCTGACAATTCTATTATTGTATTTTATATTTCCTCCAGTCTTTATAGAAGGCTCGCCAGTTTCCGCCTGGCTATCCAGTGATCATCCCGACAGTAGAGAATAATATTAGCTTTCAGTATCATTAACCTAATGATCCAGTTTATATTTCTTCCTGCGTTATATACAACGAGAAAAATACGATGCCATTTTTATCGAAAAGCATGTTAAACTATTTTTGGTCAAACTCCTCTGTCAATCGATGAATCGTATTCATTCATTATAGAACTTTTTCCAGCTCATTCGTTGAATTAATATCATTTCCAAATATTCGACAGAATCAGATATTCCGCAGACTCAGTCTCAGTCTGAATTTCCCGTTAATTCGCTCAACATTTCGTCAAGTCTCTACATAAGAGAGCCTTCGACGTCGCACTCGAGTGTGTTGTTGATTTACTAATGGCAGATCGGCGAGAGAAGGAGCAATCCAAGGGACATCTCTCGACTGGGAGCCTACGTGGACATGAATCTGCCATTCGACTGGGTAAATAATGCGGTCATGCAACTCGGCTGTGCTAGGTCACCGAGGCACTCGTCAAGGTTGCCATGAGCGTCTGTCCTGCTCTCTCTCTCTCTCTCTCTCTCTCTCTCTCTCTCTCTCTCTCTCTCTCTCTCCCAGAGCTCAGCGCTGTATCGGTGACGACAATATGAAATGGGAAAACGGTTTATGTAAATACACGCAAGCTTTTAAGTACCGTTGGGACAGCAAACACATGCACGCACTGGAAACTTTCACACGCAGTCTTTTTGCTTTGTTTAATAGTGAATGCACCCGAAGCGAGTGAGTGCGTGCGCGCGTTCGTATGTGTCTCGCGTCGAGAAAAGCATTATTTTACTCAAGATCCAAACCTTGATTTCAATCACTCCGAATTTTACGTATTAATGCAATAAAAACATGACCCGGTTTCCGCCATATTTCTTCCATCCTCTTCCCTCGCACAGGCATTTATCAGTCATATAGATGGCTCTTTCTGACCTATGTGTGCGTGCGTACGTGCGTGCTTGTCTGCTTCTACAATCCTAAAAGCCAATGATGGTTCCCCTTTGAATTATCTCTAGCTTTTATCCCTCCGTCCCCCCCTCTCTCTCTCTCTCTCTCTCTCTCTCTCTCTCTCTCATCAGCTCGCCCCTCACGTCTAGGCCACACCAGACTATCCGGCGCCAGACGTAGTGTTGGATGCCAAATTTTGTGTGCCATGATCACAAAACTCCGCCATTTAGCCTGACGTTCATTTGACGCTGCGTCTTACCCGGCGAAGTCTAATGCGAAAATTGGGACGATCGTTTGACCTGAAGGTCATGGCGCTTGATTGGGGTAAAATGGATAAAGTAAAATGAAAAATAAAAAGGTGGGGTGGGGAATAAGACGAAATAAAACGGAAAGAAACAAACAAGTGGGAAGAGACGGTACAAAATCATTTTGCCCTCGTCCCGGCGGAAGTGGGCCGAGTTGGACGATTTCTTGCGCCCAGTTGTGCAGTTTCCCTGCTCGGCTGTTTGCAGGAAGTTGATTCCAACCTAACCTTCAAATCCTCATTCATTATTCGGGTCTAAAAATTAAGGAAAACTATTCATTATCAGGTTCTAAAACTGAGGACTGACTACCGGAAAGAGGGTCATCTAATAATCTGGTTCTAGAAATAATGCAAAACTAATGGAAGAAGAATTGCCATTTTATTAATTGTTGCTAAAGGAAATGGTACAATGTTGAAAACGAATGTTGACTTTATTATCTTGTCTTTAAAACCAGGGGAAACTATTGTAAAGAATTGGTCATTTTATTTCCTATTCCTCGATTTAAGGCAAACTCTTGGGGAGGAATTGTCATTTTATTTCCTATTCTTTGATTCAAGGCAACCTCCAGGGGAAGAATTCTATTCCTCGATTTAAGGCAAACTCTTGGGGAAGAATTGGTCATTTTATTTCCTATTCCCCGATTTAAGGCAAACTCATGGGGAAGAATTGTCATTTTATTTCCTATTCTTCGATTCAAGGCAAACTCCTGGGGAAGAATTCTATTCCTCAATTTAAGGTAAACTCCTAGGGAAGAATTGGTAATTTTATTTCCTATTCCTCGATTTAGAGCAAACTCCTGGGGAAGAATTGGTCATTTTATTTCCTATTCCTCGATTTAAGGCAAACTCCTAGGGAAGAATTGTCACTTTCTTTCCTATTCCTCGATTTACGGCAAACTCCTGGGGATGAATTGGTCATTTTATTTCCTATTCCTCGATTTAAAGCAAACTCAAGGAGGAGAATTGTCATTTTATTTCCTATTCCTCGATTTAAGGCAAATTCCTGGGGAAGAAATGGTCATTGTATTTCCTATTCCTCGATTTAAGGCAAATTCCTGGGGAAGAAGTCATTTTATTTCCTATTCCTCGATCTAAGGCAAACTCCTGAGGAAGAATTGGTCATTTTATTTCCTATTCCTCAATTTAAAGGAAACTCCTGGGGAAGAATTGTCATTTTATTTCGTATTTCTCGATTTAAGGCAAACTCCTGGGGAAGAATTGGTCATTTTATTTCCTATTCCTCGATTTAAAGCAAACTCCTGGGAAGAATTGTTATTTTATTTCCTATTCCTCGATTTAAGGCAAACTCCTCATGAAGAATTGGTCATTTTATTTCTTATTCCTCGATTTCGGCAAACTTCTGGGGAAGAATTGTCATTTTATTTCCTATTCCTCGATCTAAGGCAAACTCCTGGGGAAGAATTGGTCATTTTATTTCCTATTCCTCGATTTAAGGCAAACTCCTTTGGAAGAATTGGTCATTTTATTTCCTATTCCTCGATTTAAGGCAAACTCCTGGGGAAGAATTGTCATTTTATTTCCTATTCCTCGATTTAAGGCAAACTCCTGGGGAAGAATTGTCCATTTTATTTCCTATTCCTCGATTTAAGGCAAACTCCTGGGGAAGAATTGGTCATTTTATTTCCCTCGATTTAAGGCAAACTCCTGGGGAAGAATTGATTTTATTTCCATTTTATTTTGCAAACTCCTATTCCTCGTCATTTATTTCCTATTCCTCGATTTAAAACGCCTGGGGATGAATTGGTCATTTTATTTCCTATTCCTCGATTTAACGCAAACTCCTGGGGAAGAATTGTCACTTTATTTCCTATTCCTCGATTTAAGGCAAACTCCTGGGGAAGAATTGTCATTTTATTTCCTATTCCTCGATTTAAGGCAAACTCCTGGAGAAGAATTGGTCATTTTATTTCCTATTCCTCGATTTAAGGCAAATTCCTGCGTAAGAATTGTCATTTTATTTCCTATTCCTCGATTTAAGGCAAATTCCTGGGGAAGAATTGTTCATTTTATTTCCTATTCCTCAATTTAGGCAAACTCCTGGGGAAGAATTGGTCATTTTATTTCCTATTCCTGGATTTAAGGCAAACTCCTAGGGAAGAATTGGTCATTTTATTTCCTATTCCTCGATTTAAGGCAAACTCCTGGGGAAGAATTGGTCATTTTATTTCCTATTCCTCGATTTAAGGCAAAATCCTGGGAAGAATTGTCACTTTATTTCCTATTCCTCGATTTACGGCAAACCCCTGGGGATGAATTGGTCATTTTATTTCCTATTCCTCGATTTAAGGCAAATTCCTGGGGAAGAATTGGTCATTTTATTTCCTATTCCTCAATTTATGCAAACTCCTGGGAAAGAATTGGTCATTTTATTTCCTATTCCTCGATTTAAGGCAAACTCCTGGGGAAGAACTGCCATTTTATTTCCTATTCCTCGATTTAAGGCAAACTACTGGGGAAGAATTGTCATTTTATTTCCTATTCCTCGATTTAAGGTAAACTCCTGGGGAAGAATTGTCATTTTATTTCCTATACCTCGATTTAAGGCAAACTCCTGGGGAAGAATTGTCATTTTATTTCCTATTCCTCGATTTAAGGCAAACTCATGGGGAAGAATTGGTCATTTTATTCCCTATTCCTTGATTTAAGGCAAACTCCTGGGGAAGAATTGTCATTTTAGTTCCTATTCCTCGATTTAAGGCAAGCTCCTGGGGATGAATTGGTCATTTTATTTCCTACTCCTCGATTTAAGGCAAACTCTTTTGGAAAAATTGTCATTTTATTTCCTGTTCCTCGATTTAAGGCAAACTCCTTGGGAAGAATTGTCATTTTATTTCCTATTCCTCGATTTAAGGCAAACTCCTGGGGAAGAATTGTAATTTTATCTCCTACTCCTCGATTTAAAGCAAACTCCTGGGGAAGAATTGTCATTTTATTTCCTATTCCTCGATTTAAGGCAAACTCCTGGGGATGAATTGGTCATTTTATTTCCTATTCCTCGATTTAAGGCAAACTCCTTGGGAAGTATTGGTAATTTTATTTCCTATTCCTCGATTTAAAGCAAACTCCTGGGAAGAATTGTCATTTTATTTCCTATTCCTCGATTTAAGGCAAACTCCTGGGGAAGAATTGTAATTTTATTTCCTATTCCTCGATTTAAGGCAAACTCCTGGGGAAGAATTGGTCATTTTATCTCCTATTCCTCGATTTAAGGCAAACTCCTTGGGAAGTATTGGTCATTTTATTTCCTATTCCTCGATTTAAGGCAAACTCCTGGGGAAGAGGTGGTCATTTTATTATCCTGTCCTAAAAGAAAATAAGGCTCACTACTGGAACATAAGTGTCAATTTCATCATTTAGTTATGAGTATGGACGCATCGAGTAAGCATGTATGGAGCATATGTTTTCCAATCATGAAACCAAAGCGAAATTACTAAAGAAAATGGTTACTGTATTGTACTATCCTAAAGTCTGGGGCAAATTCTGTATAAGACACTGTTAATCTAAATTTATTCGTAAAAATAAAGCAAATCATAAGAAGAAATTGGTAATTTTAATATCTAGTTCTAAAATGAAGGCAGTCTGTCTGAAAAGAAAATGGCCAATTTATTATCATGCCCTAAAAGCGAAATTAAGGTACGAGATGTAATAATTTTATTATATGGTCCTGAAAACGAATGCAGGCCACTAGAAGTAAATTATCACTTTACCATCTTGCTCTAAAAATAAATTCCAAGTTACCTGAAACCGAGTTGTGTCAAGCAAGTATCAGCTTTTATTTTCCCCTCTGTAAATGGATTGGGAAATGTCGGTTTAGCTGCTATGATAGGCATATTCAACTCCAAACTCATAAATTTCCAAAATTCATCTTTTTGATTCTGAAGATGGAAATAAAGAAAAAATGTATAATTCATTGTAAATTTTTCTTGTGGTTTTAAAAGTGGAGTGGGTAAGGTTTAGCTGCGGTAATGTTAAATTCCTAAATCCAGTTCTCCCCCTCTTGACTCATGGTTTTAAAAGTGAACGAAAAAATCCAAAGATGTTTGCCCATAATAATTCACCATCATCATAACTGGTAGAGGTTGGATTGTTGGTTGCCACGCTGAGGTTTAAAAACGTTAGCTGTTGAAAGAAGCTTCTTATTTATTAACCCACAACCTTCAGCCCCGCTTTATCACAGTCTTCAAAATTATAGTAACAATTGTTAAATATCTGAAAATTATTTTTCATTCACTGAAGCTGCGCTAGGTTGGATCGGTTGAATGCCGTACTGGTATTATCGACCGAGTGGTGTAGGAAATATCATACCCCAGCCAGTTCCCGGGCCTTTCTTCGCCAATGTCACTAAAAGAGAGAGAGAGAGAGAGAGAGAGAGAGAGAGAGAGAGAGAGAGAGAGAAGGCTACGCTTGTTTTACGCTCTCACTGTTAATGAGAACTCCAACAGGAACAAAAAGTTGATCGATTTTGCCGTCATTAGGTGTTAATTTTTCCCAGAATTTCTCATGGAAATATTAAATCTATTTGCAGCAGATATTCTGGCTTTATGGCGTAATAAATGAAATGAAGAAAAGGGCTCAGGTTTTCCTATTTTTCATGAAGAAGAACTAACAGTACGAGATAAGGAAAAACGGATTACGTTAGGATCTCTATCTTTAATTATGCATCACTGCTTCAGAATTTTCCGAAGGTTTTACTCTGATGTTTGTGCTGACATTTTCAGGTATTGTAGATGACATGTGGACTGTAATATTCCTTAGGCTCTCCAGTGACTCATATAAACATATAAACCCAAAAATGAAGGTACATAACACATTCTGTAGGGAAACTAACAATAATCCATCTGGCATTAATAAGAGGAATGGGTTTTGGGAGAAATTATCGCTCGTCAAAATAAAGGAATAAACAATGGATCCGAAGATAGAACTCCAGTATAAATATTGATTTGGTTGTCTTGAAGGCAAAGTTGCGTTGCATTCATCCTTCAGATTGATAGTAAGACAGAGATCCGGTCTATCAAGTAATATTTAACAGGTCTTTACCTTCGAAATACATTAAAGTTAAGTTTGTACGTATCTTCGATTTGGTCATGTATACAGGATTGTTTTTTTATCAACGTACCTTAATGGAAGGTTGTCGTGCTGGGAATGCACAAACTGGCTGTTAAGGCAGCCGTTGATATGTTTAGAAATATCTAGAACATATCCAATTCATCCGAAAAATAGCACTGGCAAAGATTAATCTTACTTCCACGGTCCACCATCAACATCTAGTTGTCAAGTATCTCTTAGTTTAACCAGACCACTGAGCTGATTAACAGGATTAGACTTATTTTATGTGGCTAAGAACCAACTGGTCACCTAGCAACGGGACCTAGAGCTTATTGTGGAATCCGAACCACATTATGACGAGAAATGAATTTCTATTACCAGAAATAAATTCCTCTAATTCTTCATTGGCCGGTCCGACGCTGGGCCAACAGCGTGCTAGCCGACAACTCTACCCACCCCTCCAATGAAGAACTACATCTAGTGGTAGTAGTACTAGTAGACCAAATGGTACAATAACACTAAAATGAGAAATTTTTCGGCTGAGGATTATAAGATTTTTATAACATCAAAAAAGTAAAAAATGCGCCATAGTTTCTTCGGCGCAATCGAGTTTTCTATACATCGTGTAATGCTGTATGAAACTTTTAGCCACGGCCCATGAAACTCTCAGCCGCGGCCCATGAAACTCAGCCACGGTCCTGTGGTGGTCTGTGTTGTTGGTACCTATAGCGGTGCCAGAAGTACGATTATGGCTAACGTTAACCTTAATAAAATAGAAACTACTGAGGCTAGAGGGCTGCAATTTGGTACGTTTGATAATTGGAGTGTGGATGATACCAATCTGCATCCCTCTAACCTCAGTAGTGTTTAAGATCTGGGGGCGGACAGAAAAAGCGCGGACGGACAGACAAAACCATCTCAATAGTTTTCTTTTACAGAAAACTAAAAATATAGCAAGAAAACGAAAAGAAGCCTAAAAATCTTCAAAAGCATCTTTCTTTAATTCCTACGGCCTGTCGTGTTGGGAGTAATCTGCTTTACTGAAATACAAGTAACGAAAAGGAAATAAGAGAGTGAAAAAAAGAATAATATTTGTCCCCAAAAACAGAGAACAAAGTTCCGGGGAATCGTTATTTGGTAAACCTGGCATGGATTCCGTTCTATCACGTCGAGACTCTCAGGAGATTTTAGGTGCGAGATCAAAGGAAGTCTTGGAATGGGATGCCTGGCCAAAATTCATACCAATACCCGTGATTCAAAAAACTATATATATAAATATATATATATATATATATATATATATATATATATATATATATATATAATATATATATATATATATCCTTCTATATATATATATATATATACAGTATATATATAATTATATATATATATAAATATATATATATATATATATATATATATATATATAAATATATATATATGTATATATTTTATATATATATATATATATATATATATACAGTATATATATATAAATATATATGTATATATATATATATATATGTATACACATACATATACACTTACACTGGGAAAACTTTGTGCGTATGTGTTCATCTCTTCTCAAATGGCTGCACCTGGCCTGTTGCAAGCTGGTCCACATTTGCAACTTTTTACTGTGGATTATAACTTGCAAGGATGTCGCCTTCCAGGCCGAAATTTCAATAAATGATTTCCAGACCCACACGATATCCATGAATCCATGAAATTGGAAGGACGTAACAAACAAACTTGCATGGAGATGGACCCCCAAAAGCTACATGCATCCGATTTTTTTTTTTTTTTTTACACTGGCTGTCTGCATTTTAGGTCGTTTTCAAAGCGAAAAGGGAACTTTGATAAATACTGTACTTCTGGAGACAAACCCGTACAATTTTGGGGGTGATTAATCATTAGAAATAAAGCACAGGCCAAAACTTGTCATTTACCCTAGTTGGGTAACTGACACTTGGTTTAACTCATTTTAAATACGATTTTGTGAGATCATCAGAGTTGAAGTATAAAGCATTGAGTTAAAAAAGATACAAATATAAAACTGCTTTCACTTTAAGTTTATCCTGTGTGTTTTTTTTTATTCAATAGGCTTGAATTAGCCAGATGCCATCTATACAACTACATTACTGCTATTAATTTCTTTAATTATAATCTTTTTGAAAGGAATATAAAAGTAGAATATGCATTTTAGAACAACACTAGCCAATAATAGCAGAACTAACATGTAATTCCAAAAAAAGAAAAAGCTAAGAAAATGTGATAAGACTAAAGGCATTTGCGGTTACAGGAGGGCAGGAAGAAAGGCAAACTTAACATGGGAAAATATCTATAATATGACCAAGATGTTCAAGTTTTATTTGATAATGAAGTCAAGAAGAAAAAGAAAAAGGACAATGAAAAAAAGATTTGAATTTAATCAGGAGGGCACCGAGAAAAGAGGGATATAAAAAGAAAATGGATGCAAATGATGTTGCTGTAAATACATATATAAAGCCTTCAATCAATCTAAGAGTTTATGTGTTGTAAGAAGGATAAAAAAAGACAAGAGAACAAAATCTAGGTTTCAAGTTTGGGATTACACGTGAAAGTGACTGCTGAGGATATTAAAGGGTCTTGAACTTAGGATCACCAAGAAATAAAACTGTACAGTAATGAAAGTGTGAAGGCCTTACCATGGTTATATCATTTAGCAGAAGGAATGGGTTAGAGGAATTCCTGAGTGTTTCTTTGTT
This sequence comes from Macrobrachium rosenbergii, assembly GCF_040412425.1. NCBI lineage: Eukaryota > Metazoa > Arthropoda > Malacostraca > Decapoda > Palaemonidae > Macrobrachium > Macrobrachium rosenbergii. The sequence goes on from NC_089750.1 coordinate 21,721,062, forward strand.
CCAACACCTCTTCCTTAATGTTATAGGACATCCAGTATCTTCCAGGTCTTTCTAGTTCCAGGTTCATTGCTGAATGAAGTTAATGATACCACTGATTGGGTGGGTAGAGGGCATTAAGGACAAAGGGTATAAATAAATAATCAGAGTAATTAAATGCGATTTTTCTGTTGAATACCAGAGCGTTACGACTAAAGTGGTTCTCTCCGAAACCGGCCAATGAAGAGTTTAAAGGAAAGATTATTTCTGATGATAGAAATTCATTTGTTTGTCAATGCACTTGTGGTTCGAGATTCCACAATAAGCAAACTCTGAAGGAGAAGGTCCCATTATTAAATGATGCTAGGTAACCAGTTGGTTCAAATTAGCTGCTGAATGCTAACTGAAAAAAAGTTGAAAATGTTGAGACAATGTTTTTGTTGTTTATGTGTGGCACAGGAAGAACTGAAAGAGTTGGAAATGTGGAGATACCAGGACTGGTAAAAAAGGTAAATGAGAGCTGTTAATCAGTTCAGTGGTTGAAAGAATGAAGGGACTTAAACTAAGATCATCTTCGGGGACGGGGAGACATATTTTTTTCTAGGGGTCAATTTTCCCCTCCTTCTTCCTAAAATGTCTTATTTTCTACAAAATATATATTCTTCCAACAAGTATAAAATTAAAACTGATTATATAAAACCAATTGTTCAAACACACATTGTTTACATAATCGGCAAACGCCAATTTTAGATTTTTGAATCAAGACTTTGATTTTCATTATTTTTTAGTATATTATTATGTTTTGTCTTCCTGAAAATTGGCCCCCTTCCTCCTCACCCTTCTCATCCCTATGTTACCTTTCCCTCTTCCATCCCTTCTATACTTTCCCCTCAACTAGTACTGTTACAAGTAGTGAACTTTCATTCTTGTCCTCATCTTTCACCATCCCCCTAAAACCCCTTCCTCCTACAGGACCTATTATTTTCCCCCTCCCTATAATATACTGTACCTCCCTATTCTCCCTGTAAGTTTGTAATATTAAATACTAGTTTCTTCCATCCCCATTTTCTAATCCTGACCCTTCATCCTCCCCATCCATATATTCAAATTTAAATGGCCCTAAATCATGTTCCTTTGCTCCCAATATTCCCTTTCAGAATGTCCCCCAATTTTTTCCAGATGAGCCTCCCTGAAGATACAGCACCTCGTACCCAACGTTCTTCTCCACCAACATGGGGTCCCCTTGGAACCCCTCTTCCATCCCCTCAAAGATAGTAGTATGCGCATAGAAAATCTATCAAGCCTAAGCACGTCTTGGACTTAGAATCACCATACTGGAGAGTCTTACGTTATATCATTCAGCTACCAAATTCCTGATTTCCTTTCCAATGACTCTTTATTAGTCCAGCATCTTTAGGTCTTTTAGTTCTTCATTGTGGTTTTGGGCACGCTGTTGGCCCAGCGTTGACTCTCCGACTGGCCAATGAAGAATTGGAATTTATTTCTGGTGGGTATTTGGGTCATAATGTGGTTATTCCACAATATGGTTTATGGTTCTGGGTAAAATAAATCTAATCCTTCGGGGGAATTAACCAGCTCAGTGGTCTGGTTAAACTAAGATATATGGCTATGGTTAAACACACTAATCCAATTTAGACCTGAATCATGGGTTAATTTGGGTAACTTCTCTCTTCCATCCCCATCCCCTGCCCTTCATCCTCCCCTCCTCTCCTTTCCCTCCCCCTCCCATACCGCCCCTTTCCTGATTATGGTTATGGTATGGGTGGTGAGATTGTCTATTATTAGTAGGTTAATTTAGGGGATGGGCATTATGGTATGGATGTGGGTATAGGTATGGTATGGATATGGAATTGTATGGGTATGGAAACAGAGATGGTTATGGAATGGGTATGAGTATATATATGGGTTTATGGTATGGTATGGATATGGGTAAGGATATGGGTATGGGTGGGATGGTTATGGTACAGATATGGGTATGGTATGGGTATTGGTATGGATATGATACAGGTATGGGTATGGTATGGGTATTGGTATGGTATGGACATTTTGTTAAAAATGTAGTAAATAAAAAAGTGACCCAACGGGCATGGATGGTCAAGTCTTAATCAAACATTATTCCACACGTTGAATTTACCTACGCGGTTTTGGTTTTCGCGATTGTTGACCTACCTAAATAGAGCCTCAATAGTTAGAATGTTTTCACATTCACATTCATACACACACATACATACATATATAATTATATATATATATATATATATATATATATATATATATATATATATATATATATATATATATATATATATATATATATATATTATGCAGCAAACGAGCTGAGTTAACCTTTATCACAGTGAAGCCACATACTGTAGGTTTAAGAAAACTACATCTAAAACCTAAACAACCCCATTCCTTTGTTACTATATTTTTCTCGATATAAGGCGTTGCCATTTCAAAACAGGACTGAAATCACAGGTAAAACAGTGATTAAATCATAAAAGGGGGTAGTAAACCCAGCCACAGGAGAGAGATATGGAGGTCAGGGGATACAAAGGAAAGGATAGGGTGTAGGCTTTACTCCGCAACCTGATAAATTACGATGAAAGCAAAAAGTAAAAGTAGGATTCTTTTTTTAGTCAGTATAGAAAGCGAGTGCCATCATAGTACGCATATTGAAAAGGCTTCGGTTTGGACGAACCACCGCTGATGATGTGAAAATTAAGCAAGAGCGCCTGATTCCAGTGCCACCCAGCACTGACCTGGCCCCGGTTCTGTTGAACATTATTCTCCGCAACAACAACAGTCGGGACGAGTTCACCGTATTATTCTCGACGACAAAGAAGAGAAAAGAAAAAAAGATGTTGCCCACAAAGAAGTGCTGCGTTTATATGATCGCTGATCGCGCGCCTCTGAGTGGATACATTTGCTATATGTCTTCAATTTGTATTGCTTGAAGAAGTGCCGGTGTCTATCTCTTCAGTTATGGTTAGCGTTGTGCGTATTATAAAGGCACTCGCTTTCTATATTGAGTGAGAAAAGACTCCCACTTCTTTTCATTTTCATCATAATTTATCAGGTTGTGGAGTAAAGACCTACGCCCTACCCCTTCCTTTGTATCCCCTGACTTCCATATCTGTCTCTTGTGGCTGGGCTTTACTACCCCTTTTGTGATTTCATCACTTTTTTGCCTGTGATATTATATACATTACTCCATTTTCCTGGTTCCATATTCCTTCAAGGCACTACTCTTGTTCCCATTTACTCTCAACGTTTCACCTTGCAAACTCCATTTCACTAATCTCTTCGGCTTCTCCTGACAATCCCCAACCTTCTGCAAACATCAGCCTTTTCCCAATCCATTCATGATCGATCATCCTGCCCTACAGCCTTACATTTCTATTGTTTTCTCTGACTTCCCACTTCACTCCATCTTTAAGACAACCAATGCACCCTCGTCTAATATTTACTTTGACACCAAACAATTTACTCTCATTCATGCTTTGTTTCCATTATAAAACGTTCAATTGCTCTCAACAAATTATCTTATGTACCATATATCCTCAACATCATACACATTGCACTCCTGTCAACTCTAACACAGGCTGTTTTCCTTTACTTGAAAAATGTTCACATAAGGGTTTCTTAGCAGCCACTTGATCCACACATGCTCTCCCTTTCCTAAGCCCACACTGTTTTCTCCTACCAATACTCCCAACATCTGTCCCTTACCCTCTCGTTCGAAATCGCTAAGCTAAATTATACCCTATAACACTTTCAGTATTGTCTACTACATTTTTCCTTCTTCAAAGGAGCAGTTACTTATCTCACTCATTCTTTTGAACATTTCCCTCTTCCAAGCATGCCTTACACACCTTGGTCGATGACACTTTCACAATCATAGTGTAGTACCATCTCGCTTATATTCAAATCAACTCATGGTATAATTCTGTTCTTAAACCCCATTACTTAGCATTCAATTTTTTTTTCTTTTTTGTGAAAACACCGTCCCCTGGCTATTCGGTGATTTTCACGTCATGTAAGGTTGAGAATGCTATTATTTCCATGTCTGCATTCCACGGAAGTGAGTGCGGCTGGCGTTGCATTCAGAAGTAGAAGCATTTCCTCCCACCTTCAAGTTCACTACCCTTTAATAACAGGTCATTTGCCTCGAGATATTTATGTATCACAAGCCACCAGCACATCCTATGACAACTATGCCCACGTTGTACCACTTACTACCACCACGGCAGCAGTCCTTAAGTTAAAGGGATACAATAGAAATGAGAGGTGTCAGCAGTGAATATGCAGAGTATAGACACAGCTAAATCAAAGTAAAGAGAAGCTCTCCTCTCCCTACCATGAGCTAAATGTGCAGGAAGTGTCATAAGATACATTTTATTTTGGCTATCACTGACTCAGTTTAAAGGGGTTTGTATCGCTAAGTGACACGGGGAGGTAAAATTAGATGACTTTAACACCACATTTAGTAAGAATATCAAACTAAGGAAAACCGTCAAAATTTCAATCAGAATGTGGGCTGAAGCAAAATTTGCAATAATGAAAGGAACCATATATAAAAGTCTTTGCTATCTCATTGAAAAAACAACAAAAACCACAGATAGAAATATCTGAAAAACTATACTCTTGACGACAAGCGTTAAAAGTTAGCTGTATCTTTCTTTTTGTGGTAAAATAATTCAGTTCGAATCACCCCGAGAAAAAGGTTGCTCGAATGATTGTAGACAGTTTCTGTTTCGACACTAAACTTCAAATACTGTATATTAACAATGCTGTACTATAACAGCGAGAAGCTTATTCTACAATGCTAAATAAAGAAAAACTGGTCGATTAATGTTTTACCCATTCAAAAAGTCTGTTCGAGATGATACAATCAGACGCTGTGTGCACATCCTCGTATCAATTACAAATACATTTAATCCCAATAAACAAATGAAAACGACCTCACCCAATTTCCCATTAATTAACTCATCACATTATTAAATTTGACCCCGTTAAAGTGAACGCCCCTTTTTTCCCTTCCCTTAACGGCTGCATATTCATATTAGCATCTCATATTAATTGCCATTTCATTATAACAATTAAACAACGTAATGGAAGGTTTTATTATCTATAGGAAAAGTGCACAACCACAAACGCGCCGGCATCGAAGGATCGCGCAATATGAGTAAATGTTAAGTTGGTTCATCTAAACGGGAAAAGTTTTTAACTCAACATTAATGAGCATATGGATAAATTACTCACCTACACAAGATGAGATTTGTTTGAAAGTACTTTATACGTTCTTTGCCTGGCAAAAATAGTGTGGTTTTACAGTTGCAAGGAAGACAAGTCTCATAATCTACAATTGAGAGAGAGAGAGAGAGAGAGAGAGAGAGAGAGAGAGAGAGAGAGAGAGAGAGAGAGAGAGAGAGAGAGGCGAGTTAAGGCAGTATGAATGAGAAAGTAGAATGAGCATCCCCAGGAAATCAGTCACACTGCATGTACCAAAAGAGAATGAGTCAGGCTACATCATTTCGGCGAGAGAGAGTATCCCACTTAAATTGAGTGATTAATCAATAACTAAAGTATATGAGCAAAACCTACAGAGACCTGTAACAGAACTGAAACATGTCAGTAAAGGCATAATTAAAAAAAATCTAGAATATTAGAAATTGCTTTTCGGAAAACTTCTGCTCTGTCTAAAAGGAAAGGAGCCTACATGGGTGATCCCCTGGGATTGGGAAGGCTGTATGCACCCAAAAGTGTATGTCTCCGGTAGGTACAGTGCATTTCAATGAATTCAACGGAGGACTTCAGAGAGCAGCTAATGGAGGTGAAGGGGCTTTACATGGCAACCTAATCAGACCCTTAATGTCATAAATGTCATCTTCAACATATAGGATGGCAAGGTTCCTAAAAAAAAGTCTTAAGCTCGTACAACCTGCAGGCTACTCTCAGAAGTCCTCTGTTCAATTCATTAGCATTCTTAAAACCACTGAACCTAACATGATATACCATCACTGGATGTGGAGAGACTATCTACTAATGTCATCCCAGTTCAGGAGACTACGGAGGTCCTCTTGAATAATGTCCACAGATCTGTCAGGGACCCCATCCCAATTCCTGAACAGCTATTAAAGGTGCCATTAACGGCATACACAATGGAGGGCCTTTTCCTCCAACATACAGGCAAGCTTTGCCAACACGTGGATGGCGTAGCAATGGAACCACCTCTTAGAATTCTCTTTATCAACTAAAAAACAAGAATATATGCCAAATATATAGATTACATCTTCATTGTTATCAGAGGGTCAATTGCAGTACAAAAATCTACTAGATGCCCTAAATACTAATTTGACCAGTTGGCCGAAGTCAGTTTGACTGAAGGTCGTTTACAGCAACATTAGTTGAGCAATGATTGTTTTGCCATCTCATACTTATACCCCAATGCTGAAACGGGAAGATGTTTCTTCCACTTGGAAAGAAGCTTATGAAGGAAAGGAGGTGAGGAATATACACAGATCAAAAGTTTCTAAGAGTTCTGAAAATTATGGCCTCTTCAGCCTTCCTTCCAGTGGCCAACATAATAGCTGTTTTAAAACCATAAGAGAGGTGAGGAACTTTTTTGATAAACTTGATGTTTTTCTTGGTTATTTTCAATACATCAATGTTGGTTGCTCATTCACAAATAATCGAAGAAGAAAGCCAAAACTTTCAGTGCAATCATGGAATGCTTTCATCAGATTGCAGGCAAATGCCCCATGCACAAATAAGGCAGACGTAAGCTGGCACACTGCTCTATCAGATAGGTCTTCCTTCACTGCACGCCCTGTGGAGCATTATTGTCAATGTGGTAAAATTGAAGGTGCCTTTGTGTGTGTAGTGCTTTGGGTCATAAGCCTGCCCAACTTGGTAACTGCTCTTGTGATGAGGAACAGCACTGCTCCTAGGCGATCAAACAAATCAAAGACCATAGTGGTTTACAAATTTGATTCTTTTGTGGAAGCCTCTCAACATAGGCCAGTCTAGGCACACAATGACTACCCTAAGGGCACAACTTCAAGCTCAAAGAAATAACGGGGCTATAGAGAATATCATGACTATTCTTAAATTTTTTCTCAGGAAAAAAATTTAGGTTAATATAAATTCATATGCAAGTGTTAACTTTATATGTAATACATTGTCTGTGTTTGAGAAGTATGCTCATCAGTCATTTCACCAGATTTAAAATTCTGTATTTTTGTAAACATTTTATTGTCTACTGCTATACTTTCATTCTTGAGCATAGGTTTCAGATTTAGTTGTTTGTGTTTACTCAGTAAATTACCTATGCTTACATTTTCTTTAACTTTCGTAAAGAATCGTGCAAATAAAGCAACTTTGCCTCATCAGTATTAAAAAATGTAATATTGTAAATGCATAGTTTGTTAGTCCTGCACATCTCGGCTGTCCTCTGTTCTGTATCAAAAGGTTTGGCGGGAAAAACAGAAAAAGGAGGGTTGATGGTGGGCTCAGCTTGTGAAGGCAAGGCAGAAATCCACTTCGGTGAAACTGATTTTCAAGCTAATAAGTGCAAATGATTCAAACTTTCCCAACATGTGATTGCTTGTGAATTCATTTAAGTACAGAACATTAGTTTGTCAGTGTTAACATCTTGGTTAATTACTTTTAGTCAAGTTCTGGTGATTGGCGCTCCTTACTTTGATGTGTAGTCATTACTATTAGTGGTAAGATTCATGTAATAAAGTTGCCATGCTTTTATGATTTGCCAATTTAATTTCATAGACCTATAAGAGTAGTTAGTGTTATAAGTCAGGCATATTCCTAGGCTAGGCTACTTTGGTTTAGCAACTTATCCTAGACTTTCACAGTTGCTTCAGTGCCCTAACCTAGGCCACGGACCTATCAGGTTATCCAAAGCCTATGATTTTATGCCATTACCGTAAGCTGTGGTACTTCAGTGTGGTGCCATTCTTGGCAACTTTAATTGATGGCGATCTTGTCGCCGATCTAACCAGACTCCCTCACTTTGTAGTGATTACTACCGTGCACTAGATCGGGAGGGAGTGGCACATGGCAGCATTAGCCTTATCTGAGCCGGAAACTTCCGGGTCTTTGCCAGTTCACTACAAGGGCCATACACCAACAATTTATGGATGTGTACAACATGAAACCAACTCTAAAATGACCTTATTAGAGACACAGGAGTAGTTCACCAAGAGATTGGTTATATGCGGCTTGTGGTTGCTGAAGTATTGAGCACTGCATTACAGCAGCCAACTCTAAATGTCCAGGTATGGTTAGACGGTGATCTTCCCTCCAACAAAAGAAACTGACATCTCAGACCACTGGCACCCCTTGGAGCCGGAGGGTCCAGTCTTGTGAAGCTTCATGGGGAACCATCCTAAGCTGTGAAATTTTCCTTGCTGATTTGGGTTTTTTGGGATTCTTGCTTGAATCTTCACTTCTTTTCTATTGCACTCCCCTGTATACTGGATTCTATTTCCTTTTTAAAACTAGCGTAGGCCTGAAGAAAGCCATAAGTTATTGGCTGAAATAGCTGTGGCCATTAAATCAATGGAGCAACTATTAAAGATGTGAAGAGTTACAAGGAAATTAGAAGTGTCGTCTTGAAGTGATGAAACTTACATGTGCGTTGGTATTCAATGTATGTATGTATTGCATGTATGTACCGAAAACACCAACATTGTTTTAGCCGCGTTTGATACGTTTTTACTTACTTCAGCTCATTTACTGATTGTGTATGTTAATATTTTTTTTTTATTTTAATATCAACACTAAACTTCAAAATCACAATTTTAACTTTCATTTACAGTTGCATGCTGAGGAGCACATACATAGATGGAAAATGGCGAAAGGAAAGGCGAAAACAAAGACAACGAAAATATTTACCTCATCTAAAAATCACGTAAGTAGATTTTCAATAAGTGCCGCGTGCACGTCGGCCTATCAATTATGCATTCATTTAATTCCAACCTTTAAATGAAAAGCACCTGAACGAAACTCCCATAAATTAATCAAATCCATCACAACACTGAATTTGTTACCAACATATTTGACCGAATGCTATCTTTTTTATATATATTTTTTAGCAGCAACGGCATATTCATTGTAGCATCCTAAAACACGCACAGTTCAAATTTAATTATACCAATTAAGCGAGTTGCTGGAAAATTTCATTACCTATAGGAAGTTTTTCCAAGTACACGTCTGCAAACAGAGTATGTATAGATGACGTATCTTCCCACGTGGGTTTATCCACACTACAGAATCTGTGTCTGGAGGTCAGTCTTTACAGCTACAAAGAAAAATTTCAACTTACACTTCAATATGCAACTGAAGGGCCTAACTAGATAAAGAAAAAATGTCTTGGTTCTGAATCTAGAGTAGAAAGTACAAATAGATTGTAAATTAATGGAAGAGTCGGTTCATAATGTATAACAATATGAAGACAACATGAAATCCTAAATGAGAACATGTATGACTTCATAACTACATGACAGATAAGAACCATTCAGCAAACCTTGAAAGACAACAAATCTGAATACAACCCCAAAAAATTGTAAGTGCTGCCACTTTGTTTTTTGATCAGAGAAAAGAATATCAGACCTTGCATGGGTTAACAACGAAAAAATAATATCACATCTAACATAAACAGTAACGTGGGTGCAATGCCTGTACAGTTAATACATTCAGCTAGGTCGCCCTTCCCTTTGGTAACTTTGCGATGACTTCCAATGACTGGGAATTGGAAGTCATAGCTTAAGTACCGTGGAAAGGGGACTAAACTGAAAATGGGAACTCACTGCACCTACGTCGGGTGTAATAAAAATATTCAGTGGGCGTATTCTCAGTAGGCTGAAAAAAAAAACTATTAAAATGCTCAGAGTTGAAGCAGCTCATTTTAGAAAAGGCAGGAGTTGCTCTGATCAAACTACTGCTACGTCACATTGTTCAGCGGTGTATGGAATTTAAAAATCCCCTTTAGTTAAAAGCGAGAAGGCATCTGACACAGTCCACAGAACAATATTATGGAAGGTCTTGTGACAAGATTGTATTCCCAGGAAATAGTCCATGAATAATATGGCTAAAAAGTTGCTGGTGAATTTGCATTAAATAGTGGAGTGTTACAGGGGAATACTATGTCACATTTGCTGTTTGCCCTTCTCATCGATTTTTTAATGGAAAACGTATTTGGAGATGAAAGAAGAGGTTCAGACTGGGGTAACGATAGAAACTTGACAGACTTTGAATGCGTTGATGTTTCTGTTTTAATCAGCAAACTGCCAGAATAATTGCAAAGTCTTACTTAATGGAATGCACCGTGTATTCAGAAGGGTGGGGCTCAAGTTGAATCTAATATAGCCTACATAATGAGGACAGATTATGCACAAAGAGATGGAATAACACTAAATGGAGAAAGCCAGGTTGAATCTTTCTATTATATAGGAACCAAGACATGCAATACAGGTTCTTCCGAACTGGAAATGGGTGAAAGACTCAAAAAGGTTTTGGATAAGATTTAGAAAGCAAACAGACTGCAACTGCATAGAAAGCAAGATTAGTACAGTCTACATTGCTATACGGATTTTAATCATTGTATGACAATGATACCGTCAAAAAGGCTTTCCTGATACGAGAATAAAGTTTACTAGGAGTAAGATGGCAGGATAGGCCTAGAAATGATACCTTAGGGAAGATTACGGAAGTTCATATTTATATATGATGAAAGAGAGATCGAAATGGTTTAAACGTTCCTTCGCTCAGTGTCAGCTGGGTTCCTAAGGATACCAAATGAGTTGGAAGAAACTTCTATTTAGATGAGACCTTGAGACGGAAGCCTGAAGATGAGCGAAGGTTTGTGAAGTGTAATTATTACATAAAAAAAAAAACTTAAGTCACAGAGTAAGAATGTATTTAGCAATTTTACATAGCAAAAATAAAATCAACTCACACTCAAGCCTTCGTTTTGGCCATAACATTCATCTGCTTCATGGCATCCAGTGTCTTAGCTTTGCATGCTCATTTTGAAATAATAATAATAATAATAATAATAATAATAATAATAATAATAATAATAATAATAATAATAATAATAATAATAATAAAGCATAGCAAAGTTCTTTTCATTCCATTACATGAAAAAACAAACATGCTTTACATTCCACTTATGACCAAACGATAAGTTTCTCTCTCTCTCTCTCTCTCTCTCTCTCTCTCTCTCTCTCTCTCTCTCTCTCTCTCTCTCTCTCTCTAAGATCTGCAGCTTTGCCAGCCCTTCTCTTTGAAAATTTTCATTTAACCCGAAATGAACTTCAAACGCCACCATGTTACTGCCTTGCTATTTGCAAAAGCTGAATTCCTCTTCATTGCCTCAGCTGGTGTGCAGAGGCACTTTGAAATCTCTGCAGTGTGCACATGCAAGGCATTCCTCCTAAAGAGACCCTCCTAGATTCCGCTCGTTCATCAA
>NC_089750.1:21737552-21747552 GCF_040412425.1 Macrobrachium rosenbergii
TTTTTCTACCAACATTCTCCAATCATTTTCTACTTTTGCTGTTTAATTTATGCTTTCATATTAAACTTCAAACACTGTGCCCAACGTAGCTATGTAAAGGACGAAATGGAAATTTCAGAGCTGCTAAAACTCAAAAAGAAGAATAACCTTTCCCTAATTCTAAAATGAGGCCGAGTAGATATTCGATATATGCCGCGTGCACATGTGCCTATCAATTATGCATTCATTTAATCCTAGACTCTAAATGAAAAGCACCTGACCCAATCTCCCAGGAATTAATAAAATCCATCGCAATACTGTATTTGATAGCAAGATATTTGGCCCAATTCAATATTTTTTTATTTATTATCTGCATACCTGTAGTAGTATCCTGAGACAAATACATCAATTTAATTACGCCAATCAAATGAACTGAGAAAAAATACAACAGCACTGAGAATTTTCTAAATACACGGGTCAGACTGATCAGCAACAAAAATCTTATGGATATGAAAACGGATTAAAATGGAAAACAACAATTTTCCAAAGTCAGTTAGTAAGATGTAACGACCACATATAAAACTTGAAAGCTTCAATTTCAGATTGAATGCTCCAACTACACGACTGAGGACGAGTACATATCATAGACACCATGGCTGGAGCACAGCGTAATATAACACTCATATTGCACTGTTTTGAATGAAATCTTGCCAGCACTCATCTACTGCTCACTGTATTCAGAACATAATAACTCCTTTTCTATCCATTCCATCTGCTATCCCCCCTTCTATTCTCTCTAACCATTCCATCTGCTATCCCCACTTATATTCTCTCAATCCATTCCATTTGCTATCCCCCTTCTATTCTCTCTATCCATTCCATCTGCTATCCCCCCTTCAATTCTCTCTACCCATTCCATCTGCTATCCCCCCTTCTATTCACGCTATCCATTCCATCTGCTATCCCCCTTCTATTCTCTCTATCCATTCCATCTGCTATCCCCCCTTCAATTCTCTCTACCCATTCCATCTGCTATCCCCCCTTCTATTCACTCTATCCATTCCATTTGCTATCCCCCTTCTATTCTCTATCCATTCCATCTGCTATCCCCTTCTGTTTTCTCTATCCATTCCATCTGCTATCCCCCCTTCTATTCTCTCTATCCATTCCATCTGCTATCCCCTTCTATTCTCTCTATCCATTCCATCTGCTAACCCCTTCTATTTCTCTATCCATTCCATCTGCTATCCCCTTCTATTCTCTCTATCCATTCCATCTGCTATCCCCCTTCTATTCTCTCTATCCATTCCATCTACTGTCCCCTTCTATTCTCTCTATACATTCCATCTGCTATCCCCCCTTCTATTCGCTCTATCTATTCCATCTGGCCCCTTCTATTCTCTCTATCCATTCCATCTGCTGTCCCCCTTCTATTCTTTCTATCCATTCCATCTGCTATCCCCCTTCTATTCTATCTATCCATTCCATCTGCTATCCCCCCTTCTATTCACTCAATCCATTCCATCTGCTATTCCCCCTTCTATTCTCTCTATCCATTCCATCTGCTATCCCCTTCTGTTTTCTCTATCGATTCCATCTGCTATCCCCCCTTCTATTCTCTCTATCTATTCCATCTGCCCCCTTCTATTCTCTCTATCCATTCCATCTGCTGTCCCCCTTCTATTCTCTCTATCTATTCCATCTGCTATCCCCCCTTCTATTCTCTCTATCCATTCCATCTGCTATCCCCTTCTATTCTTTCTATCCATTCCATCTGCTATCCCCCTTCTATTCTCTCTATCCATTCCATCTGCTATCCCCCTTCTATTCTCTCTATCCATTCCATCTGCTATCCCCCTTCTATTCTCTCTATCCATTCCATCTGCTATCCCCCTTCTATTCTCTCTATCCATTCCATGTGCTATCCCCCCTTCTATTCTCTCTATCCATTCCATCTGCTATCCCCCTTCTATTCTCTCTATCCATTCCATCTGCTAACCCCCTTCTATTCACTCTATCCATTCCATCTGCTATTCCCCCTTCTATTCTCTCTATCCATTCCATCTGCTATCCCCCTTCTATTCTCTCTATCCATTCCATCTGCTATCCCCCTTCTATTCTCTCTATCCATTCCGTCTGCTACCCCCCCTTCTATTCTCTCTATCCATTCCATCTGCTATTCCCCCTTCTATTCTCTCTATCCATTCCATTTGCTATCCCCCTTCTATTCTCTCTATCCATTCCATCTGTTTTCCCCTTCTATTCTCTCTATCCATTACATCTGCTATCCCCCTTCTATTCTCTCTATCCATTCCATCTGCTATCCCCCCTTATATTCTCTCTATCCATTACATCTGCTATCCCCCTTCTATTCTCTCTATCCATTCCATCTGCTATCCCCCTTCTATTCTCTCTATCCATTCCATCTGCTATCCCCCCTTCTATTCACTCTATCCATTCCATCTGCTACCCCTTTCTATTCTCTCTATCCATTCCATCTGCTATCCCCCTTCTATTCTCTCTATCCATTACATCTGCTATCCCCCTTCTATTCTCTCTATCCATTCCATCTGCTATCCCCTTCTATTCTCTCTATCCATTCCATCTGCTATCCCCCCTTCTATTCACTCTATCCATTCCATCTGCTACCCCCTTCTGTTCTCTCTATCCATTCCATCTGCTATCTCCCCTTCAATTCTCTCTATCCATTCCATCTGCTATACCCCCTTCTATTCACTCTATCCATTCCATCTGCTATCCCCCTTCTATTCTCTCTATCCATTCCATCTGCTATCCCCTTCTGTTTTCTCTATTGATTCCATCTGCTATCCCCCATTCTATTCTCTCTATCTATTCCATCTGCCCCCTTCTATTCTCTCTATCCATTCCATCTGCTGTCCCCCTTCTATTCTCTCTATCCATTCCATCTGCTATCCCCCTTCTATTCTCTCTATCCATTCCATCTGCTATCCCCCTTCTATTCTCTCTATCCATTCCATCTGCTATCCCCCTTCTATTCTCTCTCCATTCCATCTGCTATCCCCTTCATTCCATCTATCCATTCCATCCTATCCCCCCTTCTATTCTCTCTATCCATTCCATCTGCTATCCCCCTTCTATTCTCTCTATCCATTCCATCTGCTATCCCCCTTCTATTCTCTCTATCCATTCCATCTGCTATCCCCTTCTATTCTCTCTATCCATTCCATCTGCTACCCCCTTCTATTCACTCTATCCATTCCATCTGCTATTCCCCTTCTATTCTCTCTATCCATTCCATCTCTATCCATTCCATCCTATTCTATTCTATTCTCTCTATCCATTCCATCTGCTATCCCCCTTCTATTCTCTCTATCCATTCCATCTGCTATCCCCCTTCTATCTCTCTATCCATTCCATCTGCTAACCCCCTTTCTGTTCTCTCTATCCATTCCATCTGCTATTCCCCCTTCTATTCTCTCTATCCATTCCATCTGCTATCCCCCTTCTATTCTCTCTATCCATTCCATCTGCTTTCCCCTTCTATTCTCTCTATCCATTACATCTGCTATCCCCTTCTATTCTCTCTATCCATTCCATCTGCTATCCCCCTTATATTCTCTCTATCCATTACATCTGCTATCCCCCTTCTATTCTCTCTATCCATTCCATCTGCTATCCCCCTTCTATTCTCTCTATCCATTCCATCTGCTATCCCCCCTTCTATTCACTCTATCCATTCCATCTGCTACCCCTTTCTATTCTCTCTATCCATTCCATCTGCTATCCCCCTTCTATTCTCTCTATCCATTACATCTGCTATCCCCCTTTTATTCTCTCTATCCATTACATCTGCTATCCCCCTTCTATTCTCTCTATCCATTCCATCTGCTATCCCCTTCTATTCTCTCTATCCATTCCATCTGCTATCCCCCTCTATTCACTCTATCCATTCCATCTGCTACCCCCTTCTGTTCTCTCTATCCATTCCATCTGCTATCCCCCCTTCAATTCTCTCTATCCATTCCATCTGCTATCCCCCTTCTATTCACTCTATCCATTCCATCTGCTATCCCCCTTCTATTCTCTCTATCCATTCCATCTGCTATCCCCTTCTGTTTTCTCTATCCATTCCATCTGCTATCCCCCCTTCTATTCTCTCTATCCATTCCATCTGCTATCCCCTTTCTATTCTCTCTATCCATTCCATCTGCTATCCCCTTCTGTTTTCTCTATCCATTCCATCTGCTATTCCCCCTTCTATTCTCTCTATCCATTCCATCTGCTATCCCCCTTCCATTCTCTCTATCCATTCCATCTGCTATCCCCTTCTGTTTTCTCTATCCATTCCATGTGCTATCCCCCCTTCTATTCTCTCTATCCATTCCACCTGCTATCCCCCTTTCTATTCTCTCTACCCATTCCATCTGCTATCCCCCGTCGATTCTCTCTACCCATTTCATGTGCTATCCCCCCTTCTATTCACTCTATCCATTCCATCTGCTATCCCCCCTTCTATTCTCTCTATCCATTCCATCTGCTATCCCCCCTTCTATTCTCTCTATCCATCCATCTCCTATCACCCCCCCCCCCCTGCCCCATTCTCCCTTTCCTTTCTCTTTGTACCGGATTCACTAACGCCTACGGTATCCAGTCCAGTCGAACACAGCGGGTAATAAAATTAATATGTTAATGAAGCGGTTCCTTTACGAACCCTTCTTTTTCCCGAAATGTCTTTATAACAGAAAGATAAATAACCAGAGACTAATATGCCGTAATTTCTGCATCAGGTTCTTCGAATGCACCCTACGAATAGGGCAATGTCTATGCGGGAAATTGCAGTGATACACTCAAAGAACATTTTGCTGTGACTTCGAAATCACCAAACCTTCAACCACTGGCTCAAATTACGTGCGTCAATATATGTAGCTTTATATCGGTAATAATACTTAGAATACCGAGGCAGTGACTTGTGTGAACAGAAAGCAATAACCGTATTATGACCAATTATCAAAATAAAACCCACAACTCCATTTAATCATGGGGCGGTGTTAATACACAAGGAAGTGGCTTATTTTTCAAAATAAACGCAGTGGACCATAATAACATCAAATGATGCAATTACACAAACCGCCGGTTTATATTTCAAGTAGAAACGGCGAGTCCGATTATATTACTGAAAATAGCAAATGCGCTTTTACATCTACGATTTCTCTGATAACGATTTGTACCCTCCGAGATGTAATTTCACTACAGCTTTATTGAACGCTTAAATAACACAGGGAGTCTGTTGGCTACTCAGTTAACGTAAACGACATTAATTTCTTTATTTTTTTCTGCAACAGTATAGCTAGCTAATGACCGGTTTGCAACGATCACTATCTCGTGTGCGTCAATGAAATTCTACACAAAATTATACGCGTCCTTAAATAATATATCCTAATAGGAACGGAAACCCCTTTAGATGATTAGTCAAAATTCTGTTCGAGCCTTCAATCCAAATATGAGAGTTCAAGAGACGTTTTAACCCACGGTCAGCTCATGTCTGCTCCAGATTCACTTGCATTTCTTGTTGACTAAACTCTTCGGTACTGGTAATTTTGGCTCCTTTTCATAACATTTAGAAACTTAATAGTTGCATTTTATGGGAGCATGTTCATAATATGTAAAAAGGAATAAAAACAAAAGTAGAAATAATAATTTGAAATAAGCACGTCCCAAAATTCCTATAATTTGCGATGAAACATTCACCAAAAACATGAGTGCTATAAATGTTATTTGTACCATACAAAATTACAAATTCAAATGATATGCAATTTATCGCTATTTATGTTAGTTACCGCATATAAAAAATTAAGTTATATTCTCGTTAAGCAATAATTTTCTTTGATAGGTCAGTGTAAATCAATTTCGTCTATTATGTTAAAATGTTTATTTCATTTTAACCCTTTGATTACGGCCGAGATGAGACCTCACACTTACCACAATCCGGAGGGTTTTCAGGTATCCTGCCAGGCTGGGGAAGCAGGCCTGGAGAGGGCCCAAGAACTTAAGGATGAGGACCAAAGTCCTCCAAGGATGGCCAGTCTCTTAAGGGCAGCCTTGAAGGGAAGGGTCTGACCCAGAGGCTGCTTCCTTGGAGGAAGGCAGGTATCCTGCCAGGCTGGGGAAGCGGGCCTGGAGAGGGACCAAGAACTTCAAGGATGAGACCCAAAGTCCTCCAAGGATGGCCAGTCTCTTGAGGGCAGCCTTGAAGGGAAGGGTCCGACCCAGAGGCTGCTTCTCGGAGGAAGGCAGGTATCCTGTCAGGCTGGGGAAGCAGGCCTGGAGAGGGTCCAAGAACTTCAAGGATGAGGCCCCAAAGTCCTCCTAGGCTGGCCAGTCTCTTAAGGATAGCCTTGAAGGG
Organism: Macrobrachium rosenbergii; assembly: GCF_040412425.1. Lineage (NCBI taxonomy): Eukaryota > Metazoa > Arthropoda > Malacostraca > Decapoda > Palaemonidae > Macrobrachium > Macrobrachium rosenbergii. Next base: position 21,743,917 of record NC_089750.1, read on the forward strand.
AAGGGTCTGACCCAGAGGTTGCTTCCTCGGAGGAAGGCAGGTATCCTGCCAGGCTGGGGGCTGAGGGACCAAGAACTTCAAGGATGGGAAGGCAAAGTCCTCCAAGGATGGGTCCCAAGAATGGCTTCTGAAGGATGAGACCTGGAGAGGGCCCAAAGTCAAAGTCCTCCAATGGCCAGTCTCTCTTGAAGGGAGGGCAGCCTGAAGGGATGGGGACCCAGAGGCTGGTCTCGGAGGAAGGCAGGTATCCTGCCAGGCTGGGAAGCAGGCCTGAGAGGGCCCAAGAACTTCAAGGATGAGAGTCCTCCAAGGATGGCCAGTCCTAAACAGCCTTGAAGGGAAGGGTCTGACCCAGAGGCTGCTTCTCGGAGGAAGGCAGGTATCCTGCCAGGCTGGGGAAGCAGGCCTGAGAGGGCCCAAGAACTTCAAGGATGAGACCCAAAGTCTGGCCAGTCTCTTGAGGGCAGCCTTGAAGGGAAGGGTCTGACCCAGAGGCTGCTTCCTCGGAGGAAGGCAGGTATCCTGCCAGGCTGGGGAAGCAGGCCTGGAGAGAGGGCCCAAGAACTTCAAGGATGAGGCCCAAAGGCCTCCAAGACTGGCCAGTCATAAATAAACATAGGATAAGATAATTTATTTATATCGGGGTTTAGTGTTGCCAGAGGTATAAGCACTGCACTGATTGAGGATGACAGTCTTTTTTTTTTTTTTTTTTGTCATTTTCGAAATCTAATTCTGTTTGAATTAACCTGTTTTATTTATATGATAAAGGACAGCTACATCACAGTTGTGTATTATAGTTAAAAATTATTTGTATATTCGGGGTTTAGTGTTCAGAAAACTAATCATAAATGAATGTTCATCATTTTGAATATGGTTCCAGTTGTGTATTATATTAAAAATTATTTGCTTAAAAAATCATTTTAACTATTCCACTAGCTGGGCAAAAAAAAAAAAAAAGAGAGAGAGAGAGAGAGAGAGAGAGAGAGAGAGAGAGAGAGAGAGAGAGAGAGAGAACAGAATAAAAATTTTTACCTATGATTTATTCCTTCTAATTGTACATCAATAACATTGAGAGTAAGTAGACACAATCACAATATTGGTTGCAATATTAACCACATTTCTGGGTAATATTTTTATCAATGATCAAGCACCCAGCTGACAAGGGATACGCAATCTAGAAATTCAGATGAATTCTGCAGTGTTTGAAAAATGGTTTAAAACCCAGCTTCTTCCCAATATAGGGCCATCTGCCATCATAGTGTTGGATAACGCTTCTTATCATTCAGTTCGAATTAATAAACCTCCGACAATGTCTGCCAAAAAGGATGAAGTTAAAGACTGGCTAATAAAAAATTAGTAAAGTTGCAAAGACATTCATGTAAAGAAAATGATTACGTGATTGACAGACTGGCAAGAGATCATGGACATAGTGGTTAGGCTGCCTCCATATCACTGCCAGTATAATGCAACAGAACTGATATGGGCGCAGGTGAAATCATACGTGGCAAAGAAGAATCATTTTAAAAATCAGACCTGCTTCCTTTGGTCAAAGAAGCAATTGAATCCATATCTTCTGACAACTGGGCTAATGATGTGAGACATGCCGAAGATATAAAAAGAGATGACGCTTCAAGAGATGTTTGCATTGATAAATATATAGATTCTTTTGTTATCGATGTAGCATCCTCTGACGAGGATTCTTCATAAGTAATGTCTCCTCATACTTCGATTGTAAATAAATTTATTGCTTTCCCTTGTTGTGTGATATCCTGTTGAACACTGAAATTGAAATAAATTGAAATATAGATCTGTTTTTTCGACAGAAAGTGGCAGAAATATCTTTAAAAATCTACATATAACAGAAATGCCACAGCAGTGATGAGTATCATATGACAGTGCTTTAAAAGCACAGGTAAATCTAATACTGTATAAATGTGTAATATATATATATATATATATATATATATATATATATATATATATATATATATATATATATATATATATATATATATATATATATATTATATATATTAATTGTGATATAGTTTTGAGCTTTTGAATTGCTTTCTTTCGTGCATGCCGTAATCCGTCTTTACCTCCTTGCTGTATCAAGGTTGAATTTTCACTGTACAGCTATAAAATAGCTCATAATAAAATTCTTTAAATATTGTTACACCCAATATATATATATATATATATATATATATATATATATATATATATATATATATATATATATATATATATATATATATATATATATATATATATATGGGTAATAACAATATTTAAAGAATATTTATTATGAGCTATTTTATAGTGCACAGTGAAAATTCAACCTTGATACAGCAAGGAGGTAAAGACGGATCACGGCATACACGAAAGAAAACAATTCAAAAGCTCAAAACTATATCACAATTATATGACTTCGATAACAGCAAAGGAACAGTAATAAAAACTATAGTAGATGACGTAACTCAAGAACATTGCTCAGTACAGCATCCAAATAAACAAAACTGAAAATGAAAGCACATCTAGGTTTCCAAATTTCTTGCATCTATCATTTTCATATATTGAATTTTTTTTTTTTTTTATCTAAAATTTAAGTGGGACAACAAAACTTCATTCAGAACTTTCTATTATAGTACACGTGCTTGATAACAGGCGCAAACAATGAGAGCTTGAAGTCAGAAGGTTAATGGTCAGTTTAAGAGGGGCAAAGTCTCTTCCTAAAACGGTCGTACTATAGTAACCCCCCCCCGCCTTTCTTGTTTACTTGCTAACCTTGTTTACTCTTATTCAGTTTTCATCCTCTGGACTTTACTACTGAAGGTAATCTATTTCTTGTTTTGTCATTGTCATTTTTCAATCTTTAAAGCATTTTAATTTTGTAAGCTCTGTTGTCAGTTTTAATTAGTGTTTTTGTATCTTTTAGCCAGAAAAGATGGGATATGGGTGATCCTGAAGCGCACCTATTAATAAATATATCAATGATGAGCTGACTGTTCTTCCTATCCGTACTCCTACCCTATATATATATATATATATATATATATATATATATATATATATATATATATATATATATATATATATATATATATATATATATATATATATATATATATATATATATATATATATATATATATATATATATATATATATATATATATATATATATATATATATATATATATATATATATATATATATATATATATATATATATATATATATATATATATATATATATATATATATATCTATCTATCTATGCATCTATCTCTGTATCTAACTATCTGTTAATACACACACTAACACGTATCTGTATATGTACGTATATATTAACTTTATCACATACACAATTGTTCTGTGCATTAACTAAATTACTAAAAGGGCCTCATTCAAACTAGATACCATGCAGTTTGAATGAGGTCCTTTTTTTTATATATATATATATATATATATATATATATATATATATATATATATATATATATATATATATATATATATATATATATATATATATATATACATGAAGGAAGATTCAGTAGGGAAAGGCATCCTCATCATCTACAGTTTATTTTCAATGCCGACGTTTCGCGACGAATTCCAAGTCGCATTTTC
>NC_089750.1:21752552-21762552 GCF_040412425.1 Macrobrachium rosenbergii
CCAAGGATGGCCAGTCTCTTGAGGGCAGCCTTGAAGGGAAGGGTCTGACCCAGAGGCTGCTTCTCGGGAGAAGGCAGGTATCCTGCCAGGCTGGGGAAGCAGGCCTGGAGAGGGGCCCAAGAACTTCAAGGATGAGACCCAAAGTCCTCCAAGGATGGCCAGTCTCTTGAGGGCAGCCTTGAAGGGAAGGGTCTGACCCAGAGGCTGCTTCCTCGGAGGAAGGCAGGTATCCTGCCAGGCTGGGGAAGCAGGCCTGGAGAGGGCCCAAGAACTTCAAGGATGAGGCCCAAAGTCCTCCAAGGATGGCCAGTCTCTTGAGGGCAGCCTTGAAGGGAAGGGTCTGACCCCAGAGGCTGCTTCCTTGGAGGAAGGCAGGTATCCTGCCAGGCTGGGGAAGCGGGCCTGGAGAGGGCCCAAGAACTTCAAGGATGAGACCCAAAGTCCTCCAAGGATGGCCAGTCTCTTGAGGGCAGCCTTGAAGGGAAGGGTCCGACCCAGAGGCTGCTTCCTCGGAGGAAGGCAGGTATCCTGCCAGGCTGGGGAAGCAGGCCTGGAGAGGGTCCAAGAACTTCAAGGATGAGGCCCAAAGTCCTCCTAGGCTGGCCAGTCTCTTGAGGGCAGCCTTGAAGGGAAGGGTCTGACCCAGAGGTTGCTTCCTCGGAGGAAGGCAGGTATCCTGCCAGGCTGGGGAAGCGGGCCTGGAGAGGGACCAAGAACTTCAAGGATGAGACCCAAAGTCCTCCAAGGCTGGCCAGTCTCTTGAGGGCAGCCTTGAAAGGGATGGGTGGGCAGCCTTGAAGGGATGGGTCCGACCCAGAGGCTGCTTCCTCGGAGGAAGGCAGGTATCCTGCCAGGCTGGGGAAGCAGGCCAGGAGAGGGCCCAAGAACTTCAAGGATGAGGCCCAAAGTCCTCCAAGGATGGCCAGTCTCTTAAGGGCAGCCTTGAAGGGAAGGGTCTGACCCAGAGGCTGCTTCCTCGGAGGAAGGCAGGTATCCTGCCAGGCTGGGGAAGCAGGCCTGGAGAGGGCCCAAGAACTTCAAGGATGAGACCCAAAGTCCTCCAAGGCTGGCCAGTCTCTTGAGGGCAGCCTTGAAGGGAAGGGTCCGACCCAGAGGCTGCTTCCTCGGAGGAAGGCAGGTATCCTGCCAGGCTGGGGAAGCAGGCCTGGAGAGGGCCCAAGAACTTCAAGGATGAGGCCCAAAGTCCTCCAAGACTGGCCAGTCTCTTAACCCTAGCCTTGCAAGGGTTGGGTCTGACCCAGACCCTTCCTCGGAGGAATTTTTTCATTTTTAGATAATTTTATTTAATAATCGTTTTTAGTTGATTCTATGATTACCCAAAATATGGGAAATTATTAATTATTTTAATTTTCATTAGGGTCCCTTTGATTACGGCCGAGATGAGACCTCACACTTACCACAATCCGGAGGGTTTTCAGACGGTAGTCACCCGTAGCATGCTACCAGACGCCTTGAAGGGAAATCGTAAACAATCATTGTAATAGCGTTTGTATTTGTTGTTTTGCTGCAAATTAACCTGTTTTATTTATATGATAATATTGTGATAGTAGCGATCCGTGATATAGATATTATGCAATTAATGTAACAACACAAATAAATAAACATAGGATGGCTATATATCGGGGTTTAGTGTTGCCAGAGGTATAAGACTGCACTGATTGAGGATGACAGTCTTTTTTTTTTTTTGTCATTTTCTCTAATTCTGTTTGAATCCGTAAAGGACAGCTACATCACAGTTGTGTATTATAGTTAAAAATTATTTGTATATTCGTCAGAAAACTAATCATAAAGAATGTTCATCATTTTTATGGTTCCCTTACTATTCCACTAGCTGGGCAAAAGTAAAAAAAATGAAGAGGGCCCAAGAGAGAGAGAGAGATGAGAGAGAGAGAGAGAGAAGAGAGAGAGAGAGCCTTGAGAGAGAGAGGGTGACAGAATAAAAATTTTTACCTATGATTTATTCCTTCTAATTGTACATCAATAACATTGAGAGTAAGAGGGACACAATCACAATATGAGTTGCAATATTAAGGATTTCCAGTAACATTTTTATCAATGATCAAGCACCCAGCTGACAAGGGATACGCAATCTAGAAATTCAGATGAATTCTGCAGTGTTTGAAAAATGGTTTAAAACCCAGCTTCTTCCCAATATAGGGCCATCTGCCATCATAGTGTTGGATAACGCCAAGAATCATTCAGTTCTGAATTAATAAACCTGAGACAATGTCTGCCAAAAAGGATGAAGTTAAAGACTTGCTTAAAAAAATTAGTAAAGTTGCAAAGACATTCATGTAAAGAAAATGATTACGTGATTGACAGACTGGCAAGAGATCATGGACATAGTGGTTAGGCTGCCCCATATCACTGCCAGTATAATGCAACAGAACTGATATGGGCGCAGGTGAAATCATACGTGGCAAAGAAGAATCATTTTAAAAAATCAGACCTGCTTCCTTTGGTCAAAGAAGCAATTGAATCCATATCTTCTGACAATGAGGGCTAATGATGTGAGACATGCTGAAGATATAAAAAGAGATGACGCTTCAAGAGATGTTTGCATTGATAAATATATAGATTCTTTTTGTTATCGATGTAGCATCCTCTGACGAGGATTCTTCATAAGTAATGTCTCCTCATACTTCTGATTGTAAATAAATTTAGAAAAGTTGTGTGATATCCTGTTGAACACTGAAATTGAAATAAATTGAAATATAGATCTGTTTTTTCGACAGAAAGTGGCAGAAATATCTTTAAAAATCTACATATAACAGAAATGCCACAGCAGTGATGAGTATCATATGACAGTGCTTTAAAAGCACAGGTAAAAAAAAAAATCTAATACTGTATTAAAAATAATAATATATATATATATATATATATATATATATATATATATATATATATATGAATATATATATATATATATATATTGATATATATATATAATAATATCCTAAAATAGGTTTTGCTAAGCTTTTAAATTGCTTTCTTTCGTAACATGCCGTAATTCAGTTTTTATCTTTTTGGTTTTACTTGAATTTGGAAATTAATTGTCTCATACACAGCATAAAATAGCTCATAATAAACATTCTGATTAAATATTCATAGGATTGCTATATATATATATATATATATATATATATATATATATATATATATATATATATATATATATATATATATATATATATATATATGGGTGTAACAATATTTAAAGAATATTTTATTATGAGCTATTTTATAGCTGCACAGTGAAAATTCAAATTTGATACCAAGGACAGCATAGTTTCCAGCCAGGATGGGGAACAGGCATAGACACACGAAAGAAAACAATTCAGGCCCAAAAGCTCAAAACTATATCACAATTATATGACTTTGATAACAGCAAAGGAACAGTAATAAAAACTATAGTAGATGACGTAACTCAAGAACATTGCTCAGTACAGCATCCCAAATAAACAAAACTGAAAATGAAAGCACATCTAGGTTTCCAAATTTCTTGCATCTATCATTTTCATATATTGAATTTTTTTTTTTTTTTTATCTAAAATTTAAGTGGGACAACAAAACTTCATTCAGAACTTTCTATTATAGTACACGTATCTTGATAACAGGCGCAAACAATGCAGAGCTTGAAGTCAGAAGGTTAATGGTCAGTTTAAGAGGGGCAAAGTCTCTTCCTAAAACGGTCGTACTATAAGTAAGTAACCCCAGCCTTTCTTGAGGGCAGCCTTAACCTTGTTTACTCTTATTCAGCTTTTCATCCTCTGGACTTTACTACTGAAGGTAATCTATTTCTTGTTTTGTCATTGTCATTTTTCAATCTTTAAAGCATTTTAATTTTGTAAGCTCTGTTGTCAGTTTTAATTAGTGTTTTTGTATCTTTTTAGCCAGAAAAGATGGGATATATGGGTGATCCTGAAGCGCACACTATTAATAAATATATCAATGATGAGCTGACTGTTCTTCCTATCCGTACTCCCTACTATATATATGCATATATGTATATATATAATATATATATATATATATATGTATATATATATATATATATATATATATATATATATATATATAATATATATATATATATATATATATATATATATATATATATATATATATATATATATATATATATATATATATATATATATATATATATATATATATAAATATATATATATATATCTATGCATCTATCTTGAAGCCAGATTGTGTCTAACTATCTGTTATACACACACTACTTTTACATATATAATCTTTATATATATCTGTATATATTTAACTATATCACATATACAATTGTTCTTATGCATTAACTAAATTACTAAAGGACCTATATTCAAACTGGATGGTATATATAGATACCAGGAGGCAGTTTATATATATTAATATATATATATATTATATATATATATATATATATAAATATATATATATATATATATATATATATATATATATATATATATATATATATATATATATATATATATATATATATACATCACGAAGGAAGCAGTAGGGAAAGGCATCCTCATCATCTACAGTTTATTTTCAATGCCGACGTTTCATGACGAATTCCAAGTCGCATTTTCAAGGCTATAAAATATAATATAATTTGCGAACATCAATAACAAATTAATGCAATGGCAACAGCTCTTTATGTAGTAAAAATATTTAAAACAAAACACCTCATTCCAAGACAAGTCAATAATGAGTAAAAGGAGTTCACTAAAATCTTAAAACAACCTACCTATATGAAAGAAAGAACAAGACTAACATAAATAAGTACAAACAGAGTGAGGAAAACCAGTTGCCCAAACTAGGCTATAACAATTTCACTGAGGACGATTGAGTATTTAACGACGGTACAGTCTTCCTGATAATTATGGATTCTAGGATGGTTAAGTCGTTGTTGTTCTGCACTCGGCCTAGGATGGAAAAAATCCTTGCTGTCAATATAAGTTTTACATAATTTTGAATGATTTCGTATATTTGATTGCTCAGGATTAGATAACCTGCTACCTGTTCTATGACTTATGCCCCTGTGGGAATCTATGCGGACCTTCAACAGCCTCCTCGTGCATCCCACATATGTATATCCCGTGATCACATCCCGGGCAAGTGTACTTGTAAACAACGCTGGACGAAAACAGAGGACTGAGCCGGTCTTTGACTCTGAACAGAGACCCTATTGTTAAAGGGATTTTTCGGGATGATTTTCAGGTTTTAAAGCTGGAAAACTCTTTTGAATAATGGCTGTGCATTTTCTCCTAAAAGTATCATCATGCACGAAAGGGAAACTTGCATACATCTTCAGTTTCGGCACAGTCGATTCAGGTGTTGCCGGAGTCATTTTCTGTAGTAGCAGTTTATTTAGGGATCTGAAAAAAAGTCGTGATGGAAAAAAAATTATTATTGAAATATTTCACTAAAAAGGATATCTCATCGTGGAAACTCTTCCAGTTTGACGAGTGGGTGTAAGCCCTATGGAGGAGGGTTAAAATAGAGTTCAGTTTCAAATGAAAGAAACACGAACTATAAAAATTCATTCCCAAACCAGTAAATGTATTTTTTCTTTCTATACACACCTGTGTAAAAACCTGAGTCACCTCTGGAAATGATAAGATCAAGGAAGGGGAGTTTGTTATTTACCTCCTTCTCCATAGCGAACCTTATGTTTGGATGTTGTCGGATGACGAACTCCAGAAAGGACTCTGCATGACATTCATGACGAAATAGGGAGAACGTGTCGTCAACATATCTTCGATAAAATAGAGGGCGGAACCTACTGGGACATTCTTCTATTATGCGCTCCTCCAGGGAGCACATGAAGATGTTAGCAAAAATTGGACAAAGTGGTGATCCCATGGCCATCCCTTCAGTTTGTTTATACAAAATGCCATTGAAGGCAAAGGTCGTGTCCAGCACGGCCAGCTCTAAAAGTTGTTTAAAAAATGTTCTACTAAAATTATTAAAAATTGCATCTTCATCAGTAAAAAGTTTGCTTAATATTATTATTATTATTATTATTATTATTATTATTATTATTATTATTATTATTATTATTATTATTATTATTATTATTATTATTATTATTATTATTGGAGAAGCAATTCCACAGTTATGTATATGTACATATATTTAAAGATAAATATACAACTGTGGATTTGCTTCTTCATTTTAAGACTCATGCTACTATGAGTATTTTTTTTTACTATTTTTTTTTTTTTAGAATATGAATCCAATTCATACAGGACAAGCATACAGGGACCATTGACTTGAAATACAAGCCTCCAAAGTATATGGTAGACAGGTTTTCCAGGAATATTGGAAAAGTAGTTTTCCGTGCGTCTTTAATTGTGTTCTTGAAGACTCTAAAAATTATTTCTTTTCCGAAGAAGAATTTTTCTTTAAATAAGACAAGCTGATTTAAACTACTCTGTATCCTTCAAAAAATCTACTATTATAATTTGATGCTGGTACCATAAAAAAACTATATATTTATAACTTACTCTGCTATGCGAAAAAACTTAATCATTCCTTGCTGGAGGCAGCCATCTCTCTCTCTCTCTCTCTCTCTCTCCCTTTAATAAGGTGATCAATGGCAATGGAGAAGCCTTGTTAAAACAAAAGGTCACTTTTCTCTTGAAGCTGACTGGATTACTGGGCGCTAGTGATGACCATTTCAGGAAACAGAAATTCTTGAGACCACCTTATTTTTAACTATTGGGAAAAATTAACGCACACAGACGCACAAACCAGTGTATACACACACACACACACACACACACACACACACATATATATATATATATATATATATATATATATATATATATATATATATATATATATATATATATATATATATATATATATTTTAAATATATATATATAATAATAATTTCCAAGTTGATCTTGTCAATTTTTAATTTATTTTTTCTAAATATTGATTGCCACGAAAATATTTTTTTAAATAAATAAATTAAAAAAATATATATATCGGGAAAAATCATCATATATAATATTTCGTGTTTTTCTATGACTTCGTTATAAAATTCAAGGATGAGAGATATATATCTATATTATATATATATATATATATATATATATATAAATAAAATATATACAGGTATATATAAATATATATATATATATATATATATATATATATATATATATATATATATATATATATACCATACATATATATATATATATTTATGTATATATATATATATATATATATATATATATATATATATATATATATATATATATATATATATATATATATATATATATATACATATATATATATATATATATATATATATATATATATATATATATATATATATATATATATATATATATATATATATATATATATATATAATATATTATATATATATATATATATATATATATATATATATATATTATATATATATATATATATATATATATATATATATATATATATATATATATATATATATATATATATATATATATATATATATATATATATATATATATATATATATATATATATATATATATATATATATATATATATATATATATATATATATATATATATATATATATATATATATATATATATATATATATATATATATATATATATATATATATATATATATATATATATATATATATATATATATATATATATATATATATATATATATATATATATATATATATATATATATATATATATATATATATTTCTCCCGGTTGACGAGAGAAAAGGATACGATGATGATTTTTCACTAAATTTTTAATTTCTTTCTTTTTTTAAATATTGATGTTTTCGTGGCAAATAAAGCTTTCAAGAAAATTTCATACCTTCTGCTGCAAGAAAGAATCATTGTCGCCTGGCGCCGTAATATCTTCGTGTTTTTCCTGCAGTCGTTTTAGAATTCTTCCGCTCATGCGTATAGCGCCATCACTCAATAGGTGCACTGACACCAAGGACTACAGTGGCCATCTCAGGGATCCTCCAGGAAGACGTCTTGAAGCCTTCAGAGACAGCATGTGAGCAAAGAAGGCGAAGTTTATGGTTAAAATGAACTGGATGACGAAGCAGATCGACTAAAAGAGATTTTCAAGAGGAAAAGTACATCACGAGAATGGCAGATAGCTTCAGTCTGTAATTGTTTACTGCTGAAAATATGGACTACTTCGCGGAGCAGTATGAAGTCGAGGTTCCCGCCTTCTGCGATTATTCGGCACCTCTACAGTCGTATTGTCACTCACGGACGCAAGCTCTTCATTCGAAATAAGGAAGGAAATAATCAAGAAGAGAGGAACAGACAGTGGAACGGAGGAACTGAAGAATTTATACGAAATAAAAGGTAGAGAACTTGAGGTGTTTTCTAAGCTGATTGAGAGGATTTTGGATGCCCAAAATTACCGCTTGGAGCAGTTCTTCGCTCGAAATAAGAAAGAGAAGGAACAAAAAGAGACGACATCGGCGTGGAGGTATACTGAAGAATGCTGACGAAGAAAAAAGTAGATAACCTGAGGTGTTAGAAACTACTTCAAAGATTTTGGATTCACAGAATTACTTTTCGGAGAAGCAAGGAAGAATCGAAGGGATGATCAATATCGTCAGTAAGAGGGAATCTCATAAGTTTATAGAAGACGACTCCTTAAGCAAAAGAAGCTGTTTATGTGCCAGAAAAAGAACTCCAAGTAATGGTTATCGCGATGTTGAAATGATCTAAAACCTTCGAGATTTTCCTTGAAGACATTTTGGAATCCTTCAGTCCTCCGGCTCCTGGAAGGACGAGAGAAATGCCATTCGCGCATGCGCCGAGCTTCAAAGTGTCCAAGAACAATCTCCGAGATGCTTCAAATCGTCTGAAGCCTTCGGAGACAGAAAGTGTCAGTTTTGAAAACCAGGGTAAGAGAAAGCAAAGAGTATTGGTGAGGGGAAGGGTCCGACCCAGAGGCCGCTTCCTTCCTTGAAGGAAGGCAGGAAGCAGCCTATGGGTCTGACCCTTCCCATGGAAAATGAGGGCCCAAGAAGCCCAAGGATTGGCCCCAAAAGCCACAAGGCTTGCCAGTCTTTTGAGGGCAGCCTTGAAGGGAAGGGTCCGACCCAGAGGCTGCTTCCTCGGAGGAAGGCAGGTATCCTGTCAGGCTGGGGAAGCAGGCCTGGAGAGGGCCCAAGAACTTCAAGGATGAGGCCCAAAGTCCTCCTAGGCTGGCCAGTCTCTTGAGGGCAGCCTTGAAGGGAAGGGTCTGACCCAGAGGCTGCTTCCTCGGAGGAAGGCAGGTATCCTGCCAGGCTGGGGAAGCAGGCCTGGAGAGGGCCCAAGAACTTCAAGGATGAGGCCCAAAGTCCTCCAAGGATGGCCAGTCTCTTGAGGGCAGCCTTGAAGGGAAGGGTCCGACCCAGAGGCTGCTTCCTCGGAGGAAGGCAGGTATCCTGCCAGGCTGGGGAAGCAGGCCTGGAGAGGGCCCAAGAACTTCAAGGATGAGGCCCAAAGTCCTCCAAGGATGGCCAGTCTCTTGAGGGCAGCCTTGAAGGGAAGGGTCTGACCCAGAGGCTGCTTCCTCGGAGGAAGGCAGGTATCCTGCCAGGCTGGGGAAGCGGGCCTGGAGAGGGCCCAAGAACTTCAAGGATGAGACCCAAAGTCCTCCAAGGATGGCCAGTCTCTTGAGGGCAGCCTTGAAGGAAGGGTCCGACCCAGAGGCTGCTTCCTCGGAGGAAGGCAGGTATCCTGCCAGGCTGGGAAGTGGGCCTGGAGAGGGCCCAAGAACTTCAAGGATGAGCCCAAAGTCCTCCAAGGCTGGCCAGTCTCTTGAGGGCAGCCTTGAAGGGAAGGGTCTGACCCAGAGGCTGCTTCCTCGGAGGAAGGCAGGTATCCTGCCAGGCTGGGGAAGCAGGCCTGGAGAGGGCCCAAGAACTTCAAGGATGAGACCCAAA
>NC_089750.1:21767552-21770052 GCF_040412425.1 Macrobrachium rosenbergii
TAGTCTAGGTCGCAGTTGTTTTTCTGTTGAGGGAACTGGATCAGGAAAGTGTCTTTCTGTTAGCCGCCTTGGCTGCGTTATTACGGTGCGGGTAATTATCTTGTTAGGTGCTGGAGGGTACCTTTCAATCAACTGCAGAACGACTGACTTAGAAAACTGTAAATATGACCCTTTCTTGCCAGTAACAAATCCATGCAAGTGATGACAGTTTACTAGTATCATATCAAGCAGACGGAAAAATAGTTTTATGTACCATCTCGTGGTTTTACGGATACACTTCACAGAACTAATAAGCATGTCGTTCTTGTCCACAATCCGCATTTTCTTATTATAGTCAACAACGCATGCAGGTTTTTGCACAAATTCCCTGGTCGACACCTTTTTCACAGTCTACCATTATATTTTCATGTACTGAAGATAACATATACACTGTCCTGTTATCCTGCCATTTTAAACCTAATATTCCATTGCAGTTTTGAGACGAAATCTCAGATTTGTTCACATCAGGAAATTTAGGCATAAATTTCCTATTTTTCCGGACTGTTCCACATGCTCCTGTTTCGTTGTCGCCCAAATACTTGAGCAGTTTTGGGCTGCAATACCAATTATCGAAATACAGGATGTGATGTTTTCCGAGATGCGAGGCCATAAATGTTTTTACCACAGAACCAGATACCCCTAGATCCTCATCTACCAATATCTCTGTATCTTTTCCAGTATAGATTATAAAATCGACAATATAATCCGTTTTGGCATCACAAAGTTCAAATATTTTCACTCCAAATCGACTTCTTTTATCTGGAATGTACTGCTTGAAACTTAGCCTTCCCTTCCATAACATTAAACTTTCATCTATGCATAAATCCTGGAAAGGTTGAAATTTTTCCCGGAATTTTCTACGCACACTGTCGAGCACGGGTTTAATTTTTTTAGTTTATTATCTGGGCTTGTTTCCTGTGAATTATCAACGAAATGTAGAACCCGTAGAATTTGAAGAAATCTGTCCCTTGCCATCAGCCTTCTCACTCCTTTTGTCTCGAATGTCTCAAGCGTAGTCCAGTAATCTACGATGCGATGTTTACTTATATGCGACATGATCATAATCACACAAAGGAACCGTATCATTTCCTCCACAGTAACCTGAGCAAATTTTCGCAAATACTTTGGCACTGCATCTCCTAGCGTATCAACAAGGAATCTCTGATAACGGTTTGTCTCTTCAGCAATCAGCCCCATAAATTCGTTGTCGAAAAATTCAAAAAAATAGTCTACTTCCTTTGAATTTTCATTCACATTACATTTCGACGTAATGCCACTGCCACTGCTGTCAAATATGAAATCTCTGGGCTGGAAATTGCTGGCAGCCCACTCCCACTCATCACCTGGGTCACTTCGCTGTCTCCGCCTTCTTTTGACACCTTGGCTTTCATTTGTAGGTGGCAGATTTTCGTCATTTTCACTGTCGGTTGATATTTCATCACTGTCTCTTGTACCAGGACCATAATTATCCATTTCATTTCCTTCTAAATCCGATTCATTTTCATATCCAGAAAATGAGTCGAGAAGGTCTATAAAATAGTTATCCTCGTCGAGAGCTCTTCTCTCGATCTGCCGGCGGTCAACTCGAGGATGTCGTACCCTTGACCCCTCCTCCTGTGACATCTTGATGAAGACTAATGAATTTTAGGAAACACGTGAATTTATATGAATTCACTGTATGGCAACTGACAGACTGTTACCATATCAAGAAAAAGAGGCCAGTATTTCAATCATCAGTCCTTCACATAAAAGGAAATTACCGGTGCTCGTATACGACACAACAGTGTTCCGGGCCAGTTTATTAAATGCGTCGTATACGTAACAACCGAAATCAAAGGGTTAAAACCCAGAAGTAGCATTACTGTACTATGTTTAAAAAAGAGAAAGTACTAAAAATTTAGATTTCAAATTACGGATCAAAGTTAGCAGATAACGGAAAATTTATGATTAACTGGGAAAAATTTTAACCAAAAATTAAGAGATAATTTCTTGACTCATGCAAAATTATAATAAATTGCCTTTCAAATGATATTCAGTTAATTTTTCATATCAGTTCTTGCACAATAAAAGAAAAGAAATAAGATAAATTTGCCTCTCGGGTCTGAAGAGCGCCAAAGATCATTTTCTTTCATAGGCCTTGGTAAAATCATTTACCATCCTATGAAAATAATTTACATAGTAACTTCAAAGCAAAATAGTTGTTATATATCTTAATATGTTTAAAAATGGAAAACATCAGTTCCAAATGACTTGTAGCAAGGCATTAGTCACCAACTGTAAGGTAATTTAAATATATTTCTTCTGCTCCTCTCAAAACTAAGATATATGGTCTTTATGATGATATATATATTTTATTACTGTTTATGCCAGATACTGCGTACTGAAGTGACAAAAGACGTACACAACTGGTCACTGCTACGTAAAGAGAGAGAGAGAGAGAGAGAGAGAGAGAGAGAGAGAG
>NC_089750.1:21775052-21827552 GCF_040412425.1 Macrobrachium rosenbergii
GAGAGAGAGAGAGAGAGAGAGAGAGAGAGAGAGAGAGAGAGAGAGAGAGATTTATTGGTCAGTCAGCTCCAATATATATATATAAATATATATATATATATATATATATATATATATATATATATATATATATATATATATATATATATATATATATATGTGTGTGTGTGTGTGTGTGTGTGTGTATTATAATCTTTACAAGAGGTCGCTGCACAGCACCTCCCCTCCTACCTAATTTGCCCTTTGTTTATTGAGAGTAGCGTTTGACCTAGATATCAGAGCAAAGTTATCAACATTTCGATCTGTGCTTCCTTTTACCTGGAACAGATATTGAGATGACATGGATAAAAAAGGGCAAAAGATAGGAGACTGAAAGCCGCTCCCTAAGCAGCTTAGCCCAACTAGGCTGCTTAAAACAACCTTTCTAAAGGCAAATTAAGCTGCCTGAATTGTCTTTTTTTTGCAGGACCGGGGAAGAGGCAACCAACCACTGACCACCTGGTGAATGACACATCGTTTGCACACGGCATCAATTAAAGAGAAATGCACACGGCCGCAGCCTTAAAAGGGCAGTAAGCAGTAAGCGGAAGGCAGTTAGTCTTGTGAGGAGTCGACGTGCAGAAGAGGACAGTTAGCCATACACGCGGGCAAGTGATACAGTTTACTGAGAGACCATTCTTCACCCCGGCCCGACTCCAGGCGACAGTCATCCTCGAGGGACAGTGTGCATCGTCAGTGTGATCGTCCCTCGTCATCCTTCGCCAGAGACCTTCTTCCCCTAAGGTAAAGTGCAAGTAAAGACTTTTCAGTCATGACACTTTGTCCTTTAGAATATTATTGGAGTACCATTATTTCATTTCTGTCCTTGTGCCAGTTTATCCAGTGCCATTTCCAATGTCCTGTGTTCAAGTGTAAAGTGGTCATTCATTCCTCGAGTCCTTGGCACCCTTAGTGCAGACTCGAGACATATCCTGTGTTAAATTGTTCCTTTCTTGGCTTGTAATGTGTAAATCTCTCTTGCAGAGGGACCTATTCGCAGTGGACTCATCTTGGACTGTGCCTTGCCCTTATTCAAGACTCCAGTAGAAGTATCTTCAGATGTTGCAAGCCCTTTATCAATTTACTTATCCATTTTCCCTTCTAATGCTTTCTTTTGTAAATATAATTCTTTAATTTATCCCAAGTGTTTATATAACATTTCCTTATGAATTAGAGCCTTCAGCTCCTAAATTCACCCCTTTTTTCTTTGTTTTTTACGCATTCTCTTTACGTAAGTCAGAACTCCAAGGCCAATTAAATAAAGTTTCCGTTGCCGGCTTGTAAAAATACCATAAACCCAGGGAAATACGGAAAAATGGCGACCTGGCCTTAGATCTCGTTTAGCAGTTGCATTTTCCCCTCTATTGTTGCTTCATTGCATGTGCAACTTGCCAGATCAGCTATTAGCAAGCTAAGCTGGGTGCGAGACAAATTCCAAACCTGTTACCAAGAGCACAGACCAAGAGAGTTCCACGTAAGTAATTTGTTTGTCTTAGCAAAATTTTTCTTACAATCATGACTGTTCCTAGGAATTAGGAATAGGGACGCATGTATTCACTGAGAGAAGAGAACCGCCGTATTAGATTCGTTAATGCATGCCTTTCAGGACAGGTAATTAGGAAATAACCAGCCAGTGATAACCATTCTTTGCTTCGAGGAATAGTGCGAAATTCCTCTGTGTTAAAATCTTTGCCATATTTTTGCTTCAAGGAACAGTGCGAAATTCCTCTGTGTTAAAATCTTTGCCATATTTTTTTTTTGCTTCGACGAATAGTACGAAATTCCTCCGTGTTAAATTTTACTTTGCATTTCAGATTAGAAAATTATTTAGGCGCGAATAAATTCCTACGTGGGACAAGATGAAATCAGCTCGCATTGCTCTCTCTCAGTTGAGCTAAAAAACTCGAATTAGGTGCTAGGAAAGCGAAATCTGAGCTCTGCGTCTAGGGAAAATTACGGTCGTTTTTACTGTTATCCCCCCTCCCAGATAGTCTATAAATAGGCGGGTCCATTCACACAATCTAAAACGACCTTCACCCCGCCCCCCTGCCCCCTGCCCGCGTGTGTGCCCTCTTTTTCATTCATTCCCGATTAGTTTGTTGTTTTTAGAACTGTCCCTACTCGAGCCACTCTCAGCAAAAAATTTTTGCGGGGTTTTACCCCATTAGTAATTTCTAAGTCCTAAAGGGACGGATCACAATTCAAGTCTTAAGAGACTCCACTAAAATTCTACGTTGCAAGAGGCGAGAATTTCTAATTCCTACAGGAAAACCAAATTCCAAGTCTTAAGAGACTCCAAAAGATTCTATATCGCACGAGGCGAGACTTTCTAATTCCTACGGGAAACCCAAAATCCAGTCCTTTTGAGACCTTATATTAGTGTATTTCACACACATCTAAGCCCTTACGGGACTGATCATTCTAGTTCGTTAGAACAACGCCTTAATTTCACGCTACAGCCGGCCAAGTCCAAACGTGACATAAAATCCATTTACATCTTCCGAGACGCATATTAAAATTCGTTCGCCACGAACAACCACGTCTTACTCAGACATATTAACTTTTAACAAAGTCTCCTCAGACTTACTGATCAATTGTCTTATTCAGACAGATCCATTCTCCTCAGTCTGAACAATTGAGTGTTTCAGATTCCTGCAATTGAGTCTTTTCAGACAACCTGAGTCTTACTCAGACATATTTGATTCACTAGAAGAGTCCAGTCCATATAACCATTATTTCAAGATGGCTACTAACAGAGTCCAACAAAATGAGGACTTCAAATTCTACATGTCCGCTGGAAAGGACATGGGACTATCAGGGCAAGCTCTGAGAGACTGGGTTCAAGAGAGTGTGGACGATGCCAAGGCGGAAAGAGAGCTAGAACCTCAAGAGCGGGTGAAAGAAAGAATCGCCCAAGGGAAAAGAGGAGAAAGAACGGGAAGAGTGAGAAAAAGAAAGAATCACCCAAAAGAAAAGAGAGGAGTTAGAACGTCAAGAGAGGGAGCTAGAATGGCACGAGCGAGAGAAAGAACGAATTGCCCAAGAGAAACGAGAGGAGAGAGAATGGGAAGAACGAGAGAAAAAACTAATCACCCAAGAGAAATGAGAGGAGAAGGATAGAGAGGAGTGAGAGAGACAGCGCCCATGACCTCCAGATGTTAGAACGACAGAACGCCACTCTCCCCGCCCCCGGTGGCGGGAATGAGTGCCCTCAGCCAAGCTCATTCGTTCATGCCAAAATGGACAGAGACCGAACCTGAAGTGTGGCTTGAGAGGGCCGAACGAGTCCTGGAGTGCTGCATCCTCTCCCCCGCGAAACTCTCCATTGTTCTCACTAAATTCCTGGGAGGGAAGGCACTCGTTGCCTACCATGCCCTTTTGGTAGAGGATAGGGAAACTGGGAAGCTGTACGCCAAACGGTTACGAAGGCGTACGAGATTACCCCTGAGCGGTGGAGGAGATGTTGGAGAGAGCAGCCAAGAGAAGCAGGCCAGACTTGGTCTGATTGAGCGTACCATTCTGAATGGGCATTAGCCAAATGGCTCGAGTCCGAAGGAGCCACTAGCGCCGCCGAGGTACTCGAGAGATTTAAATTTGAGCATTTCCTGTGCTACGCCCCTCCTGCCCTTGCCACTTATGTAGTGGAAAAAGCCCCAGCAACACTCACCTAGCGTTGCCGGATAGCAGACATGTGGGAGACTCACCACCCTCAGGAAGGATCCATGGGGCGGAAGATAAATCCCCCGCCCCTCCTCGGAGGATCAAATTCCCATAAGAATGGGAAATCAGGCAAGCCCCTAACTTGCCATTATTGCAAGAAGACGGGACATTCCTCTGAGCAGTGCCAAAGCAAGAAAACAGCGCCTCTTTCTCCCGGACAACCACCCAATAACTCATCTGCGCCCTCCACAGGGGCAGCTCAGAAAGACTTTAGCCAGACCTTTCACACGGCATGCAAGGTTTATGGCCATTCTCCCGCATGGGCAAAATGCCCTAACAATAACAAATCAAATACTCCCGCCGTCGCCTTGGCTGTCACAAATTCCAAGTAATCATTGGGCCCTCCCACTGAAGGCCCCATATATGTGGCCCCTCCAAGCGGCAGCCACCCTGCGCGCCAAGTCACCGCATTAGATGACTCAGGCGCGCAAATCTCCCTCATACGAAGGAGCAGAGTTCCCTATGGAGCTATTGTCAATAGATGAAAACTCGTCACGATCGAGGGAGTAGACAAATTTAAAATGATACTCCCTACAGTCCAATTGAGAGTCACGAGACCTCACCACTCAAAAATTTGCAATCTTGCAGTAGCAAGCCATCTCCTCGGAGGCTATGACGTCATCCTGGGACAGGACTTTCAGTTCCCACAGAAATCACGACAATCCAGGGGTCCACATTCCCCAACTCATTCCTTGGGCGCAAGTAATCCTCCCCCGCTTCTCTCTCAGTCAAGACTGGCACCCCCTGGGTACCATGAGGATGTGCAGTCCCTACCAGTGCCACCTGAGTACGATGTACAGTGGCCCCCTCGATCGGTTCCCGATCCAATTCCAGTGCCCGGCCCTGCCTCAGTGCCAGTGCTGGGGCCCCAGTCAGATCTCCCTCCCGGAGATGACAATTTCCTGCCAGTGCCACTTGCATGCACCGAGCAGTGCCAAGCTCTGTCCGTCCTGACCGACGAGCACAAGAAACCTCTGATAGTGCCTGACCCTGCCTTAGTGCCAGTGCCAGAGCACAACCCCAATCCCCATTCAAGGGATCCAACTCAGGACCCCCTCTCTTCTCCCAGCCTGGCACCGCTACCAGCGTCGGTAAGAGACGGTTCCTCTCGACCACAGTGGAAGTTCACTTAAAGGTGCGGCCTTGCAACCCGTGCCTGAACTGGTCATTGATACCTGTGAGCCTTTCACGCCGCCCCTGACCGCCTCCTCTCTGCCTCAGTCCGTTGCAGATGCAATCGCTAGTCAGGATTCTGCCATCTCTCACTTGGCCGATGAACTCCAAGAGCTGCGACGGATCATGGTAGAACTAGCGCCGAAAACTCCTGCGTCAGCTGTCACAGCAGCAGGCCCAGGTGGCACTCCATGCCTCCCTCCGGCCTCGGGCCCGCTGATTCCCCGGCCGAGGACGACTGTCCAAGTGGGAGAGGTTCGCGGCGGAATTACCACGGGCGTGGGAAATTTCAGGTAGTTTACAAAGAGCTCTAGAGCTCCCCTGGCACCTGTGTCACCATTCATCTTTCGAAGGTCTTGGCCACCTCTAATCCAGAAGAGGATGTCAAGGCCCTCCACTATCTTCCATTCCTCTGGAACTTCTATCCCTTCTCATTCTCTATCAATCTTTTCATAAATTATCACCACAAGAGGCAATTAAATATGGGATACCATTCCCCTCAAAATGCATATTTCATTGAGAATAACAGAGTGGGAAGTGACACGCCGTTGCGCCCCTACCTTGGCACAGGGCATGCGTGTCAGCTCTTCCTAAAGGAGTCGCGCCCTTCGGGTTCCCTTTTCCAGCCCTGGGGCTGAGAGATAGTCCTGGCCGTAATTTATAGGCAAAGGACGGTAAATTCCCGCGTAACACAATAAATGCCTCACTCTATTACCCTTGGCTCTTCTGCCAACATCATTTATTCTTTTATTTGTTTATTTATTTTTCTGTTTTTAAAGAATCGCGAGTCACAAAACTCCTGGCCTTGTGATTTTAAATGCCACCTTCATAAAATCTGAGAGGCGTGTCCGCCTTTAGTACATGGTCATGCTTTCATTTGTATCATCCTGTTCATTTTCCTTTTGTTATTTTTTTCCCCCTTCCTTCTAAGAGCTCTATTTTTTTCCCAGACCCCTCGTCTTTTGTCTGCTCATCCCGTCATAACATTAAGCAAGTATCTATTTATTGCCAGTACTCGAGTTATGGGCAGTGGACTCATAAAATTAGCGTGGTTTAAAGTTAGTGAATTAAAACTCGCGAATATTCTCGCTCGCCCACAAATGTTAAAATCCCTAGTGTAAAGTTGTCAGCCATCAACTGTCGAGTTGGCGAAATGTGTATCGTCATTACCATATGACATAAAGGGGATGTCATTTACAAAAATAAACGCTGCGTTATCATTTACACTGCCTTTTCAAGGCATACTAACCGCATGCCTTGTTTATTTAGAATTAAGGAACTTATATGAAAATTAATTCTTAAATTTTGTCACCTGCCTCAAAATTATCTTGCCCTCGTAATCTTAAAGTAACGTATACCGTAAATTTGAAGAAATTAATGGGCCATTAAAGTTGTTTAACATTAATGTGTTGGAAGTATATAAAGTGAAGCTTCTTTCCATTTTGTGTGGGGATACAGTAAAATAAAAGCTTTTCCATTTCTTGTTGGGAGGAGAGTAAAGTAAAACAGCTGTGCCGAGTTCTTGGATGTCAACATACAAGCCCGAATGAAGGCTCGTATGTTATCTTCCGTGGGGAGCTGTTATAACTTACTAGAAGTCGCTGCACAGAGCGCCTCCCCTCCCCCCCACCTAATTTGCCCTTTGTTTATTGAGAGTAGTGTTTGAACTAGATATCAGAGCAAAGTTATCAACACTTCGATTTGTCCTTTTTACCTGGAACAGATATTGAGATGACATGGATAAAAAAGGGCAAAAGATAGGAGACTGAATGCTGCTCCCTAAGCAGCTTAACCCAACTAAGCTGCTTAAAACAACCTTTCTAAAGGCAAATTAAGCTGCCTGAATTGTCTTTTTTTTCACAGGACCGGGGAAGAGGCAACCGATCGGTGACCACCTGGCGAATGACACATCGTTTGCACACAGCCCCAATTAAAGAGAAATGCACACAGCCACAATGGTCGCAGCCTTAAAAGGGCAGTAAGCAGTAGGCAGCTAGTCTTGTGAGGAGTCGACGTGCAGAAGAAGGCAGTTATCCATACACGCAGGCGGGTGATACAGTTTGCTGAGAGACCATTCTTCGCCCCGGCCCGACTCCAGGCGACAGTCATCCTCGAGGGACAGTGTGCATCGTCAGTGTGATCGTCCCTCGTCATTCTTCGCCAGAGACCCGCTTCCCCTAAGGTAAAGTGTGAGTAAAGACTTTTCAGTCACGACAGTTTGTCCTTTAGAAAGTTATTGGAGTACCAGTATTTCACTTCTGTCCATGTGCCAGTTTATCCAGTGCCATTTCCAATGTCCTGTGTTCAAGTGTAAAGTGGTCATTCATTCCTCGAGTCCTTGGCACCCTCAGTGCAAACTCGAGACATATTCTGTGTTAAATTGTTCCTTTATCGGCATGCAATGTGTAAATCTCTCTTGCAGAATGATCTATTCACAGTGGATTCATCGTGGACTGTGCCTTGCCCTTATTCAAGACTCCAGTAGAAGGATCTTCAGGCGTTGCAAGCCCTTTACCAATTTACTTATCCATTTTCCCTTCTAATGCTTTCTTTTCTAAATAGAATTCTTTAATTTATCCCAAGTGTTTACGTTTAATTTATCCCAAGTGTTTACGAAACATTTCCTTATGAAGTAGAGCCTTCAGCTCCTAAATTCACCCCTTTTTCTTTGTTTTTTACGAGTTCCCTTTACGTAAGTCAGAACTCCAAGGCAAATTAAATGAAGTTTCCGTTGCTGGCCTGTAAAAATACCATAAACCCAAGGAAATACGTAAATGTATGTATGTGTATATATATATATATATATATATATATATATATATATATATATATATATATATATATATATATATATATATATATGTATATATATATATATATATATATATATATATATATATATATATATATATATATATATATATATATATATATATATATATATATATATATATATATATATATATATATATATATATATATATATATATAATTATCATGTTCCTTCCATTGAATTACATCAGTGCCAAGTTGCTCTCCATTTGATTAGAAAATTTTATCGAATGTACCTTTAACAATTCTCTTCCTTTGACTTGAGATGACATTCATCAATCAATGTTTAACAAACGACTTCGAAAGGGAATTGTCCTCTTGTTTATTCTGATTTTTCTAGCTACCAGAATTTTCTCAATAATTACAGCAAGTAGTGTGGTAGTTCTAATGATTGATGTATCAGAGAAAAGACTGGCAGTTTTATTAATACTAACTACCATTCCTCAGCCTAAGTTAAAGATGGGTTTATTTAAAGGCTTAAGTTTTAGTTTCATTTCTTCAAAATTAAAATTTTTTTATGAGGTAATCGTGATATATATTTTTCTTTTACGAGGAAAAAGAAACTTGTAGCTTTCACTTCATAAAGCTCAACAGTAAATTACCATGTTTATCAATGTCATGAAGTTGGAGTTATACTATTAAAAGACGAAAAAAAGATAAAAAAAAAAATAAAAAAAAAAGAATTGGGTCAAATATCTTGGCATCAAATTGATTATCGTGATGGATTTGGTTAATTCCTGTGAGATTGGGTCAGGGGCTTTTCATTTAGAGGTTGGAATTAAATGAATGCATAATTGATACGCGGATGTGCACACGGCACCTATTAAAAATCTACTCTACCTGATTTTGGGATTAGGGAAACGCCATTTCCCTTTTTTCATCAGTTTTGAATGTCGCATCTCATTCACTTTTATCCACGCGTTGCGCGTCAGTAATCTAATTTCTTTTCCTATCTAACTGAAAACAAACGAAAATACAACATTATTTTTTGGAATTTGGTAAAATGTGATTTATTCTTGAACAGATATCAATGGATTTACAAAGAATGATATCAAATAGTTGGCCAATATTTTATACGTTACCCTTTTTCAGTGCATCTATCTGGCAGTGTGGCAACACTGAAAACACTACACTTATCTGTCTCATTTCTCTTCTGCTGCCCCATCTTATGATATAATCATATAAGCAAAAGCGTTAGGTACCTGGTGTCAAAGGGCACTGTGATACCTCAAAGTTGAATTTAACTTTACTGATGGCGAGAGGGTGGATTTACCTATTTCCATCCACCTCTTTGTATCCTCCTCGACTCTAAACCGAGCCATCTAGTGATGCTTCCCTCGCCCATATTCAGATCTGTTGCGTTAACCTTTCCATGGAAACTCTATTCCAATGTGTGGTGTGCATTTATTGTAATCAAATATTTGCATGCTACCTCTCAAAAATTCTTTTCACTCCTACTATTCTTCTATGAGATTGTTCATCAAATGGCACACAAACTTAATATCTCCGCAAGTCTGCTATTTTTATTTTTGCTAAGTATGAAAGACATGCATATTCAACAAAAATGGCGGGGTACAATTCCACAGTAACATGGCCATCACTGTGATATAGTATTCAATACCCAACATATTACCTGACCCACCCGAAATTCAAAAACTTTTCTCCTAAGAAACTTATATTTAATCCTATGCCTCCCAACTTTTTATATATTAATTTTTTCTTTTTAGCTAGCAAGATTCACAGTGTTCTTACATTTTGAAGACCAGCAGACCATCTGGCCTGGATCATATACCTGCGCAATCACAATAGAATTCTAATATAAAATGACTACTGCGTTTTGGGGTCATTTTCATCTGACTGCTTATTTATCCACCTTAAACTTCTAATAAGGTTCTCAAAAATCTTGAATTTAACTTTTAAATCACCAACAG
This sequence comes from Macrobrachium rosenbergii, assembly GCF_040412425.1. Classification (NCBI taxonomy): domain Eukaryota; kingdom Metazoa; phylum Arthropoda; class Malacostraca; order Decapoda; family Palaemonidae; genus Macrobrachium; species Macrobrachium rosenbergii. Next base: position 21,784,748 of record NC_089750.1, read on the forward strand.
GGCTTCTGCAAGACAAAATCCAATAAAAACCCCATTTCCTTCCTGATGTTTCAATAACTTTGTGGGAGTCTGAATATTTTATCATTAATAATATCATAAAGCTAAAATCTGGCCAATTATGGGATAAGGCTTGTTAGCAAACCATCCTGTCTTTGGTTTTTATTTCCATTATCCGTCCATTCTACTTATCGTATTAGAAAGACCACATGGTTCTGGTTAGGTGTTACAGTATACCCTTCATCTAATATGCCAAGATATCCTTGTAGCCTTATATATAAACATTTGAAGAAGTGCTTTCACATTCTGTGAGATTCATCACTTGCTGCCCTTCTAGGCATGATTAAATTAAAAGGAAGTTAGTCTCATCAGTCACCTAACACATTACTTTCCTCAAGTTTCTCTTCCATCTGCCACGACAAGACTTTTCTTCCTTAAGCATCAATTTGGAAAAAGTCTTCATCACTCAACCATTTCACGCGCTGTTTTTGTCTTTTTATTAACCCCTTGTGGATGGGTAACATACACATATTTTTACTTATAGCTTTGGGGTGGATTCCGGGTAACATACATATATATTCAAGATTTCGCACCATACAGTTTGAACAAATTTTGCAGGAAAAATGCTCATCCATGGGCCATGAATGACTCATGGCAACTTTTACCCCAAGTTTAATAGTTAGTCGTACAGGAGAGAGAGATGATCGAAATCAGTTCCCTTGAGATGTCATAGAGGAATGTTGTCCAAAATTCCCATCTAATGACATCTTGTAAATATTTTACAATAAATATAATCAGCATTTGTTACTGATTTTAGTTCTTATCTGTTATGATATCGTGTGAGCTGTAATTATAATTTTACAAAAAATATAAATAAAAATTATAAAAAAACTTATAACTTGGTAAAATCCAGCGTTGGAAAAATTCACTTTCAACTTCCCCTGGAAGGTAGAGAAAATTTTTTTGAATTTTTTTCTGATACCATGTGCATATGCATATCTTCCCTTTCCAATTTTTAAATTGGCCATCCTTAAATTTAGCCCAATCTAGGTGGGCTATTTTTCATCAGCCAGTCATAATCCCAGGAGCTCTCCTATGGGCTGTGAGTCTGGCTGACCAATGCAGGCGCTAGTTGTTTGGCGGCGGGGGCCTCTTTCTCGCTGCTCGAGGAGGAGGAGGAGAACCATATCACTGTCTCAGGGGTGCACCTCCTTATTGTTCTGACGGTGGTTGGTAGGAGGAGGGTTTCCTGAGTAATATTTAGCATAGGTTTCCACCGTGGAATGGAGGGGCTCCTTATAGCGGAGGTGGTGGTGGTCCATGTTGCCATCGAGGATTTTGGTATTCATTTCGACCTGTTGGTGTTGGGGGTGTTCCCATGTTCCCTCATACAGTGTTAGTACACTTCCCCATCATGCAGACGGACTGCAATCCCCTTAGACAGGTGAGTCGTTGTCATACCAATGTAAGAATGGTGGCACCCATTCTCAGGGCACCAATCTCAGGTAGATGAAGACTCCTCTCCATGGGATCGCTGCTGACGGAAGGGCTTTCTTCATGAGGTACTGGGCAGTCCTCCAATCCTTATAATAGATCATAAGATTGGCCATTGTGTCTACTCCGCATTACATGAGCCTGAATGATGTTCTTCAAGGCTGCCTGGTCCTTCTTGTATTCTACATTTATGTATCTCCTGTAGAATAATTTTAAGGTCCTTGTGCCCTCACGACTGGCACGGCTCTTCCACTGATACCACCCGTTGATGCCGTTCCTTGACACCCTTCTGTTTGTTGGTAAGAATATTTGTTGTTAACTAGTGTCTGGGCGATGTTCTTAAGTTTGTCAGAGGTGGCACTCCAGGCAAAGCAGTGTGCCATGGGTAGATGCAACAGTGATGAAATATATTGAAAAAGAAATATCTCTTTCCCAAGATGTGACTGCTTGCTGTGTTTACTCACCAGTCAGTTCCTGTTATCAACGCATCGTGGACAATTAGCAAGTTGATGGAAACCCTTTCTTTTGGAAACAACACCACATGGTACCTCATGCCATGCCTTTGCAACATGGTGCATCAGAAAATTTGATCTGAAATCTTCTATGGCGCGACCAGAAAGGGGTGGATATTAGGAACCAATCATTGTGTAGAAAATCAAAAAACTCCTTGTATGGGAATGATGATTGTCTGTCATCATTAGCTCTGCCCATACAGTGGTATATAAGCTTCCAGAAGAGACTTTCCAAGACAGAGATATAGACAGACAGAGACAGAGAGGGCACTCAGAGGTCAGACAAACCAAGGTTCCGACGGGAATATCCCCTGCAGACGACCCTTACTCTTCTCCATAAAATCTTGTCCTGTCTGAAATGAAGAGAAGCAGCCAGCCCTTCCTGCTTGTGATGAGAAATCCCTAAGCCGTCCATGTTCAAAACAAAGAGAAGCAGCCAGCCCTTCCTGCTTGTGATGAGAATTCCCTAAGCCCTCCGTGTTCGAGACGAGGTGAAGCAGTGAGCCTACATACCAGTGACGAAGAAAAGTAGTCAGCCCTTCCTACCTGTGACAACGTGAAGTAGTCAGCCCTTCCTGCCTGTAGCGAGGACGAGTCTTCAGCCCTTCCTGCCCTCCATTTGCACAATCTTGTACCAGCAACATCTCTGCTGAATTCCCAGCAGCCCTTCTGTGACTTCTCCAAGCCCAAGGTCATCGTGCCAGCATGATCTCTTCAGCTGAAACCCCAGCCATGAAAGGATAACACCAATACACCATATAAGTAATTGCTCTACCTTGCAACCTGTTCCCCCTACCTATAACTGCTTAGATTTATTTTGCTTAGTGTTGCGCTGAGTGAGAGCAAAGGGGAAGCAACATTTTGTTTTGTTGGTGAATAAATGGTTGTAGTGTTGTGAGAGTTTCTTTTTATATTCATTTCCCATATTTCAATTGCTGGTGTTGAAACATTGTTGTTTAAAGTTTGAAAGAACCTGGAACGATTCTTGGATCGTGACACAGTGGGAGCCCAAGAAGGGGATAGTACCATCAGTAGCTCTCTCTTCTTCAAATGTTTGGTCAAATGTTTGATGAAGTGTCCCCAACTTGACCACATTGGCAACGTTGATGAAGGTATCATCATCTATGTACCTTACACACAGGACAGGCTTTGGGATCCTGCTGAAGACGCATTGCTCAATAACTCCCATGCAGAAGCTGGAGAACAGCACGCCAAAGTGAGAACCCATGACAACTCTGGGATGTTTAAAGTCAGGGATGGTTTGTCCATGTAGGTCTTTTCAAGGATCATCAGTATGGTCTTGTCAACAGGCATGCTGGTGAAGAGACTCTCTACATCTAACGATGTGATGATACCTTGAGACAGCATGATGCATAGTCTATCGGAAAACTCCACGAAAGATGCAATGCAAAGTTCATTTGGGATGTGGTGTTAAAATATTATTTAATGTCTTAGCCAGTTGGTAAGTTGGCATTGGACACTGGCTAATCGTGGGGTATAGAGGGTTGTTGGCTTTGTGAGCTTTTACATTGCCTTAGATGTATTCTACAGTTGTACAGGCAATACATGAATGCAGAATACAAGGAGGACAAGGCAGCCCTGAAGAATATCATTCAGGCTCATGTAACTCCTGCTGAAGTGGACATGACAGTCTACCTTACAATCTATTATAAAGATCAGAGGGCTGCCCAGTACCTCATGAAGAACAGCCCCTCCTCAGCAGCGATCCCATGACGAGGAGAGTCATCGTCTATCAAATACTGTGACCCAAGAATGGGTGCCACCATTCTTACATTGTTATGAAGATGGATCGCCGTCCATCTGCATGAACACCAACAGATCGTAAGGAATACCACAACCCTCAATGGCAACATAAAGCACCACCGCCTCCACTAAAAGGGGTCCCTAGCCCATTCTATGGTGGAAACCTAAGCTAAATATTATTCAGGAAACCCTCCTCCTGCCAACCACCGTCAGGAGAACAATGAGACAAGCCCCTGAGACGATACGGCCGCCCTCCTCCTCGAGCAGCAAGAAAGAGCCCTGTCGCCAAATAATCAGTGTCCGCATCTGTCAGTCAGACTCACAGCCAATAGGAGAGCTCCCGGGATAATGACTGACTGATGAAAAATAGCCCCCCTTCTTTTGTAAACCCATTTTCAGGTATAAACACTCCCTGCACGTACCCAAAACACAAGCTCGCTTCCTTTTCCTTCTCAGCCCTCTCCCACTAGGCTGGGACTCTCTGCTATAAACCTTTCACTCCTACTGATGGATACCGTTAGTTTCAAAGGGGTTACAATCCTGCCTGTTCCCCCCCTTTCATCTTCACCAACTAACTGCCAAAAGCACTGTTTTTTTTTTCAAAAGCACTGTTTTTTTTTTTTTTTTTTTTTTTTTTTCACAGATCGACCCAGTTACGGGATGCTCCAGGAGCAAGAGCCCATGCCAGCACAACACTGGCTTAATCTTAAACAGCAACCACCCTGGTGCCATCCACCTCCTTCATTGGTAGCAAGTGACTACTGACACAACGGATTAGCCTATAAATGAACTTCGGACACCTGCTTTATAATTTAACTGCTGAAACGAAGAAACTTACACGCCAAACTGAGAAGGCTAAATATAAGCTCAACAGCATACAGTGTCTCATTATTATTATCATTATTATTATATTATTATTAATCAGAAGATGAACCATATTCATATGGAACAAGCCCAATGGGGCCAATGACTTGAAATTCTAGCTTCCAAAGAATAAGGTGTTTATTTGAAAGAACTTACAGAAGGTAATCGGAAATAAGAGAGATCCAAATGGTGCCTGTTTCTTCACTTTACCGGAAAGCTTCCACTTTCCGCGACCATATTATTTCTTTCATTAAGCAATTCTATCACTTTTTTCTTATTCGTTTGTCGTTCACAGCGATTTGCAGCCGAGAAGGCCAGAAAGCTTGCAATCTCATCCCAATAAGGCTTTTTAATTACCTGAGGGTACACACACACACTCAGAAACTAACTCATCTTAGGGTAAAAGGTGGGTATTATATATATATGCACGTTATATATACAGTACATATATATATATATATATATATATATATATATATATATATATATATATATATATATATATATATATATATATATATAAATATATATATATGTATATATACATATATATATATATATATATATATATATATATATATATATATATATATACATATATAGAGTGTGTGTGTGTGTGTGTGTGTGTGTAAAATATGGAGTCAATTCTATGATATCTCCTAAGACGCAAGTCATCACATAATATTCAAAGGCTGACAAGCAATTCAAATAATAAGTTCTCATTTCCTTCCACGGTGTCTCACATTTTTTCCCGCAGATGCTTTCATCCTCGGCAAGCAATCTTGCCTAGTTCTGAAAACGTGAAAACAAAAAGAAATCTAAAAGTGCGTGTCTTATCTCTTAACCGGCTCCCAGTTATTAGCATGAATATTGCATTCGTACTGCCAGCTTCCATACAGGCTTTTAAATTTCATTGCGTATATTCTGGCGGGATGCTTCGAATTGGCATCAAGGTGAAACTCGTGTCTGGGTTCGTCTTGGGTTATTGCATGCCGAAGGTGGATTTTTTCTTTTTATTTATCATCATAGTGGTCTTCCCGTTCTTGCATCCTCGTAGCTTTCTTCGGTGTTCGTAAATGTGCCTCGCTGTCGAACTTCTCAGTTTCAGAGGTCTTTTTCCTCCCATCGTTGGACTGTGGAACACTCTCCTTGAGGATGTTGATCAATTAGAACCTAAAAAATTCAACCGAAGACGTAGGGCGTTACTATCCTAAAACAATTCTCCTTGTATTTTAATAATTTATTTATATTTTTATCTGTTTACCTGTTAATTCATTAATTTAACTTTCTTTTCTAATAACTGACCTCTTCTTTCTGTATTCCCTATTATCTTCTGTAACCTCTTTCAAACGAACACCATATTCTTTTAAAGCTAGAATTTCAAGTCAATGGCCCCTGTAGGCTTGTTCCATATGAATAGGGGTTTATCTTCTGAATAATACTAATAATGAAAAATAGTTAATTTTTTCATTTAGCTAGTTCACGTGCATGCTTGTCCGTGGTTTCTTGTAAATATTTATTTATCTTGAAACGACGTAGGTGTGTCGTATGTTTCGTTTTGCAGGAAGAGGTACTCATCCTTGGTCCGAGAATAATGTGGTTTAAATATAGTTTGTGTACGCGAGTTTGCCTTTAATTTTTCTGGCGCTTGTGTTGTGTGTATCTGATATCTACAGGCGCCATTGTTGATATTTCACAAGAGTTTTTGATCCGTATATGTGTCTTTCGCATAAATTAGTGTGTGTACAGGTGTGTAATCGTCATCAACTGTGCACAACTTATACGAAGTGCAACGGTAAAGCCTTGGCGTGATTGATTTGATTGAATTTATAGTCCTGAAGCCAAGGGGTGTTTGCATGTATGAAAGGACCAGAAAATTACCTGCTTGATTTAGTTAGAGGGTCCACTGGGACACCTTTTTAGCGAGGGTAGACATCTAGAAACCCGGCAGTTATCGTGTTATTCAGGGTTTTCGTTGAATTTGATAAAATCAAAATAACTACCATTTTTACGTGCATTGGTTACGTAAATTGCAATAACTCAGCAATGAAATGGCCTACAGAGCTCGTTCACCTCTCAAAATAAAGCTTAAAGAATGATCTATTCAGTGGATACAAGCACATTAAGATTGGTCAATACCCAAAGTCACAAGAGGTCAAAGTATGACCTTTTCTGATGAGAAACTAAAATCTATGATTTTTCATATTTATATATTTGTGAAAAATAGGCTAATAGATTGAACATTTAATGCTTTTACGTTCTCGTTAGGTACACCATAGGCAAGTTTTTGAAATTAGTTGGAAAACTTGTTTACTTATTTTAACCACTGTGTAGCAAGCAGTCAATAAAAGGAATATATACCGGATCAAAATACTGAGGCATAAGAGATATATGCCGTAATTTGTATTCTTAGGGATGGCAATAAAGATGCAAAAAATGAATCAATCCAGTTTAGTCTATATATTCTCTCTTCATATATTGTTCATTTAAAATTTTGGGAAGCCTAATTTTTTTTTCAGTGAAGAATGTCTGACTGGCGCACCATAGAAAAAATTAAGGGCATAACAGTCACCATCCTCAAGTGGTTCTTGCGTTTCAAAGAAATGCATAATCTGCCAAAACTCTTATGATAAATGTGAAGTAGCGTAAATGAGAATGGACGTAAATTTTGAAAGACTGATGCAAAAGGACAAAAGCAAATTCTTATACGATGTTAATAACGAAATGTTATATACAGTATACCCTCAAGAAAACTCTGGACAAACTCAAGCAGTTAAGCAAAGTCTCCACAGATATTGCTGCTCATTCCCCAGAGGATAGCTCAGCCTCTGTTCAACATCGGAGTACACGTTCTATGGTGGATTCTCGGGAACCCGCATCTCTGCCAGCTAATATTAACAAGTTTTTTTTACAAAATGTGTCATTTGTGGGAATTCAAAACACAACAACGTATATGATAAATGGAGGATTTCTGAAAAAGGACCAACTGAATCATTCCTTAAGGTAACCATGATACTTCAGGATGATGTGTTCACCCGAACTTCCGGCTTGCAAGGTGCGAATGCCATAGTTGGAGCAGATCTTTACTGTCACAGCCAGTGTACTGTACAGCATTCGTAACAGCATCAGGAAAGGAGAGAAAGCAGCAACTGAATCACTGTCAATGCCAACTGGCCAGCAGAAGTATGGTATCTTTAAAAATTTCATGAAAGATTTAAAACCAGGCTTGAACTCGGGGAGATGCTATTACCTGACTTATATTTCCAAGCGCTGTAATGAAGAGCGGAGTAATGATCAAACTCATTTTGAGTACACATACAGGGATGTGACAATGTACCTAATCCACATGTTTGGTGGGGAGTCATTTTTTGTCCCAACCGGTTCAAAAAAACCTACTGCTGTTTTCAAGCCAAGTGCAGTTGAGAAAGAGCCAGAGAGGAGTGATAGGTCGTTGGATAGGGAAACATTAAGAAAGTGTGGTACCATGTTGAGAGACTGTATCCTTAACGAAGACTTTGAGCTGAATGACAAGTTTTGTGATGCCAATGAACTGGAGAAAGCATATTATGACATGATAATTCCCAGCGACGTTGCAGACTTTTTCTCAGCTCTTTCTGATATTGATATTTTACACAGTTAACATATTGTTGATGGTGAGCCCGAAATTTGTGAGAGTTACACTAGACTTCCAAGATGAAAAAAGTACTACTATATCTGTATATCAAGTCATCTTTTATATCGTAAGTGATAGTAAAAAGCTAACCACTTTGCACATGTTGAACTCTGAGGTTGTATATTTATAATGTGTGCAGGTGAAAAACGCTTATAACATTCGTTAGTAACATGCTTTAACACTCTTATGACTCTGTGCTGGGAGTTTCACATTTATCATCAGATTTTTGGCAGATTATGCATTTTTTTGGATCGTAAGAACTACTTGAGGCTGATGACTCTGATGCCAGTCAGAAATTCTTCACTGAAAATAAAAAAATGAAAAAAAAAATTAGGCTCCCAAAATTTTAAATGAACAATATATGAACAGAGGACATCGAATAAACTGGAATGATTAATTTTTTGCATCTTTATTGCCATCCCTAAGAACAAATTACGGCATATATCTCTTATGCCTCAGTATGTTGATCCGGTATATATTCCTTTCATTGATTGCTACACGGGTTAAAATAAGGTTAAAATAAGTAAACAAGTTTTCCAACTAATTTCAAAAACTTGCCTATGGTGTACCCAACCAGAACGTAAAAGCATTAAATGTTCAATCTATTCGCCCACTTTTCACAAATATTTAAATATGAACAGTCATAGATTTTAGTTTCTCATCAGAAAAGATGATACTCTGACCTCTTGTGACCTTGGGTAGTGACCAATCTTAATGTCCTTGTATCCACTGAATAGATAATTCTTTAAGCTTTATTTTGAGAGGTGAACGAGCTCTGTAGACCATTTCTTTGCTGAGTTATTGCAATTTAAGTAACCAATACACGTAAAAAAAGGTAGTTATTTTGATTCAAATTCAACGAAAACCCTGAATAACACGATAATTGCCGGGTTTCTGGATGTCTGCCCTCGCTAAAAAGGTGTCCCAGTGGACCCTCTAACTAAATCAAGCAGGTAATTTTCTGGTCCTTTCATGCATGCAAACACCCCTTGGCTCCTGGACTATTATGGATGCTTTGCTATAAAAGCCAAGCACTGGGGCACTTTCAGCTATTCAGCGCTTAAGAGGGAGTTCGAGTGATTGGACAGCAAGATGGAAGAAGTGGGAGCGGAGTTCAAGTTAAAGACTGAAATGTGGATACAAGTTAGGCCCCAAAATGGCGCTGTAATCTTTAACAATGCCTACAGTGCACCACGTGAGGTGCACTGACAGCACAACCCCCTTACGGGTGATTTGCGTCATGTATTGGTTGATACCTTAAAGTTTGGTCTGAAGATCTGGCACCGGAACCTTCCGGTGTGATGGAGAATTAATTTTGCTTCTGAAGACTAATTCTGATTATGAAGTTTGGATTTATGTATATCAGTCACGAAATCATGTAAAAGGTCACAGTAAAATTGCATTGTTTTCACATAATCAACTAAGTTTTAGCTTTCCTCCGTTTTAATCCCAGAATTTGACCTTCAGCAAATCTTACAAAATTGTTTTTATTTGGAGCAGCGTTACTTACTTCTTGTGCGGGTTCCTTAAAATCAACAAATATATAATGTCTCTGGGAACTCCTTATCCTTATAGCTCCATTGGTAACATTATCATCAAAATTTTCATGACGATGTTTACAGAAGTGTTTTTTAAGCGAAGTAAATGAACTGATATTACTCTGTCACGACTCCATAAAGATAAGTTTTAGTTTTCTGTAAAAGAAAACTATTGTGCTGGCTTTGTCTACCCGTCGGCCCTAAGATCTTAAACACTATTGAGGCTAGAGGGCTGCAAATTGATCATCCACCCTCCAATCGTCAAACATATCAAATTGCAGCCCTCTAGTCTCAGTATTTTTTATTTTATTTAAGGTTAAAGTTAGCCATAATCGTGCATCTGGCAACGATTAGGACATGCCACCACCGGGCCGTGGTTAAAGATTTATAGGCTGCGGCTCATACAGCATTATACCGAGACCACCGAAAGATGGATCTATTTCGGTGGCCTTGATTATACACTGTACAGAAAACTCGATTGCGCTGAAGAAACTTCGGCAAGTTTTTTACTTGTTTAATTCTGCAATGTAAGAATTTTCCGCCTCTAGTCTATTATCATTGTCATCCACAGTATCCATATCAAAATTATTATCGTAACATTAATTCCAGTGATTAATGATTCTTACTAGCAGAGGGGAGCCCGTCTGACCTACGTATTTAATTCCAAACGCTACATTTAATCAAATAAACCAATCCTGTACTCTTACAAATGAGTAAATTATTATAATTACTAACATACCCAATATCAGAGCTAGCTGGGCAAGGTTTATATCTTTTGTCGCGACACTTCTCTATCATGTTAATTAGTTTTTATTGGGGGAGGGGGAATGAAAAAAAAAGTGATTACAGAGGATAGAAATATGACAGAAAATTATAGAACTCAACGAAAATAAAATAAATTGTCATAATTACAGGTAATACTAATAAATTTAGGATAAGAATACAAAAGTCGAAATAATAGAATAACTCTAAGAATCCAGGTAAAAAAAGTCACAGGAAAAAAGAATCACAAAAAAAAGTCACAGGAAAAAAGTCACAATAATATTTCCTAGAGAGAGACACCTAAGGGTTTTAACCCGGTATGTAACCACTTTTGCGGCGTGTTTAGTAGTTCAGGAATTTTTTTAACCCAGTATGTATCTACCTTTGAGCGTGTTTAGTACAAGCCCGCTGGGAATTTCCGTATAACCATAAACAAAAGACTGTAAAAATCATAAAGATAATGACCCCCAAGGAAAATTGTGAATTTTTCCCCTGTGACTTTATTACCGGCCACCATAAATTAATGTGACCTCTTTTTCCTGTGCCTTTTTTTCCTAGCCAAATTTGACTTTTTTCCTGTGACTTTATTACCGGCCACCAACTTTAGAAAGCAAAAATTAATAAGAAATGCCTAGCATTTATACAATAGCAAGCCAACAACAGTAATCAATGCTAGTCAGATTACTATAAAAAGAATTAAATAAAAAAAATAACATAGGAACAGTAATATAACAGTATATAACACAACGTAATACTATAAAACATTAAGACAGATTTAAGCAAACGTAACAGAGCACTAGTCGCTTTGGTGTGTTCAGCACATCAAAGTTAATAGCAAAAACATAACTATTACGTACTTAGAAGTAACAGATAAGAGACATACGAGCATTAAAGCAACAAAAACACACGAGCCACTACAGATGTATACAGTCCTTGGCTTTGGACCCGGTAGCAGTTAAAAATTCATTTTTATTTGCGCGCCGCTGACTGCGCGTAACTTTTCTTCCATCGTCGGAAAAAGTAGATGAAACGTCGCTTTTGCAACCCTTCCTTTACATTCTCTTGGCCAACGAGTCCTCGAACCCTTCCCAACAATGCACGAACCAATCTTGTTAGTGTCCTGTCACCCCTTCCGTACCAATGCAATCGGACGCGGACATTCCAAGTGGCAAGTCATTATCATTTAATTAAAAAAATTAAGTGCTCAACAACAGTCGCGAAATCTAATTTTGCCATTGATGTAAAAATTAATACTTTCATGCCATTTGAAGCAGTCACACGTATTGTAATTTCCAATTTGTTTCCATGACAACTGGGATCTGATTCACTTTCCAACATCATCTGTCTAACGCCTCCTCCCCCTTTCCCATGACCGGTTCCCTCTCCCGGCCAGACCCCTCCCTCAAAAACTCCAAAAAGAGGGCTTCGAAGCAATTCAGAAAATGATATAATTGGAAATATGGATAGGATATTGATTTACAAGACAGCCCTGACAACATAACGCACTGATAACGGAGAAGGAAAGTTTGTGTTCGGAAAAGATAGGAAGGAGAAATTCCACCCTACGCCAGCCCACATCCCCTCTACTAACAGGGGAGCACAGAAGACAAACCGCAAGAGTGGCAAGCCGAGGATGGACTTAACCTCGTAAATAACCTCATAACATCATTACGATTCAAATCCTGGAAACCCTTTTGACTGATGGAGGCTTCTTTCTGTGTAAATCCCAGACTGAAGTATGTATTTGAACAGATAAAAAGTTAAATCGTGTTAATGTTCTTAAGCCATTTTATTCATAGGCCTACATTGTATATAGCCACGGCACTAACCATTTAGACCTATTAAGAACAAAATGTCATAAACCATCAGAATGGTAGAAGTTTGAATCTTCAATGTAGCAATTGCAGAGAAAGTTTGAAAAAATTTGAGTTTCCTGCGAGTGAGAAATATCCTGCAATGGTGGTGGCACTGCGTCAGAAAAGTTGGCTTTGTGTAAAGTGTTTTGTTTATGTATATAGTAAATGTCTTTACATACTGAACAACTGAAACACTTCCATGATAACCGACAAGTGTAAGGGCTCTTTTACACGGGGTAAATAGAAACACAGTCCAGTGTGACAGTAACTTGCTGCAAGTTTTTACCGTGAGTAAAGCTAATTATCAATCAGTTTTATTTTCCGGTAACTTGTCTAGTCTTATCAGCCACTGGCGCACTTTTTAACAATTACTCATTAATTGCTCTTTAGCCTGTTAGTGCATCAACCGCAGGGATTTTACAGTGCTAATTGGGAAACGGGATTCTATTTAATCCGAAAGCTGGGGATTTTAGGCTGTTCGTTCTAAATTATCATAGCCAAAACTCATTCAACAGACCTGAAAAAAATTTTTCAGTTACATAAAATCTCATTTTGAAGGGTATTTGCATGAAACACCTATATGTGAACAACACTTCCCGTGACTATTTAGTTTTCAAAAATTGAAAACTGATTACTGCCTTTCCAGTTGCCTTGTGTAAGGGCGCCCTCAGACTATCATACATGTATGATCAAATTGGCGTTGACAATCCAATTTGAGAATGTAGAGGCTTGTTTGAAGGATTGAACAAGCTAGTTTAGCTTGTCCAACAAGACGTTTGACCAGCATGTTTGACGAGTCTGTAGTGGTGTTTTCATACATGCTCATTTGGTCACCATCAACCATGGCGAACACACAGGATAACCAAGAATTTTGATAGAGTTCATTGAACTCTATCAATCATTTCCATGTCTTTGGAAGGTTAAAAGTGAGGAATACAAAAATAGGGCACTAAAGGCAAAGTGTCAGCAAAAATTGCTTGATAAATTGAGAGAACACATCCCAAATGCCACAAGGATATGATACCAAAGGTACTAGCTACAGGAGAGAATTAAAAAGGTGGTTCAAAGTGAGAAATCTGGTGCTGCAACTGAAGACATTTTATGGTTTTTCGGTGCTCTAAATTTTTCCGAGACCAGGAAATTCAGGAAGAAGGGATATCTACAATAGACATTGATAGGTGAAATATTCAAACACATTTAATGCAATGTATATATATTTAGGTAGTTTTTTTTTTGTAGATACAGATACAACTTTCAGTATATCCAAGTAGTATCAATTTATATCTGATAAAATGTTATCAAGAGATAATGGTAATTGTCAGTGTAGAGAATCACATATCTTAATGATAGTACATCAAATAATGAAAATAAATAAATCATGGTTGCGGTCTACATAATTATTAATGTAGCTTCAGTGTATTAGAGTTCGTGAATGTATTATATATGCATTCATCAATTTGTTACCTATTACATCTTTTAGTGATGACACTATAGCATCACACGTCTCTAACAATGTTACCAAGACTCTGAGGAAGGTGCAGCACGCAAACTTCAGATCTTGAAGGAATCTCCAGTACATAACAATCGTTGACTTGCTTATAGCATCTCTGAGTTGTGTTGCAATTATTGGTGAAACCATCGTCAGCAGGTTCATAAATGGTCCATTGAAGGTAATTTTATAGTCTTCAGGTGATGATAACAGTAGCTCATTTAACAGGCATTGATGAACAGTTCACATCTTCTTGTCTCTTTCATCCACAATCGTCTCTTTTTGTTTTTATCGTCGACTTCTTCGCTGGCAAGCGGCCAGCAGAATAGCTATACAAGCTTTCCTTTTGCTCATGCCTCCACGCCTCAATGAAATGTACTGACGTTTGATCATACATATTATCAGTCTATGGCAGTGTATGAACAAACATGTTGGTCATACATGTTTGACAGTCTGTAGGGCGGGTAAGTGCAAACAGGTAAGGGAGGTTCAACAGGAACTGAACTGGCTGAAATCAATCTCATAGATCCCCCACCCGACTTTCCGGCCACTTGTGACGCCGCAGCCTGGGTTAGGTTAGAAAGGATACCAGTAAGTGGCACTAGCACACGTGAAAGGTAGTAACCGAAGTGTAGTCTGTCTCTTTCGCATTTCCATTTTCCTCCTTTCCCCTTTACTGGGTTTTTCTTCTTGCGGTTCCATGCAAAAAATATTGGTACTACTGTTCCTCTTGTAATTCGAGCATATTTCAACTAGAGAAGGCCTCTGAAAAAGTAGCATGTTTGGAGTTAGTATTTAGTAAAGGGAAACAAGTAGCAAGCAAATAATCATCTCTTAAAGGGATGAGTTCAAACGAAGAAACGAAAGTATCGCTTAGCTGCAGTTGCAAATTTAACACAAAAGAATATCTGAATCTGTCAGTGTGCCTCATTCCTATTTGAGCGCATCATATGGCCCGTTTGTTTTCGAAGCTAACCAGTCACCTGGGACTTACGTCGGCTCCCTGAAAAAATGAGTAAACATTCTCTCCTGTATTGCTGTACTCCGTTGAATTAAGGAATATTAACCTTCGAGACAATCTGGACATTCGCTAGCATGGTTACTACCTGTCACAAACAGTTATGTAGTTATTTTTAAGCAAAAGTGCTAACACTGCAGCGCAAATTGTTTCTGGTATTACGACTACATATTGCTAGAAGTATCCGTATCATTATTATATATTTTTTTTTATGTACTGGAGTTGAGTCATATTATTATCATGATTCTGGTATTACCACTAAGTACTTCCAGAAGTATTCGTATCATTATTATGTATTTATATGTATACTTGAGTAGATTCATATTATCATTGTTATAAACATTCATTAATCGTTGCCACTTCCATAGCTACCATTAATTCCAGGTACGTGTGTTCGCTATATTTATTTTTATCATCCTTGCGAATCCTCTTCACTACGTGAAAATTAACTGGGGGAATAAAAACTACAATCGTATGCAAGTAATGTACTGCAAATATTCTAAATATAAAGCTCGGAGCTTTAAAGAGCCTGTTCAACTGCCATCCTGTAGGTCGAAGCCAAGAGATGAGGTGGATCTCTGAAGCTCATGTCCTCTTGAAGAATTAAAGTTGTACAGGATCAAGAATTTTATTTCTCTGTTGCTGTTATTATTAGTGTAGTTGCCACCTCATTCTACTGTTTCTTTTTCTCCACCGTATTTGTCGTCTGCATTTGTGTATAACAACTAGTTTAAATTCCATACTTATTATTGTTATTCTATTGAACAGCATGAGCGTCTGGATGCAGCCTAGTTTGTATTGTAGTTTCTTAATCTCTCGAATGAGTTTCTTTGTAGCAGCAGGTAAATCATACAACAGCTGTCCAAGTTCATTTATTTCTTGACATTTCGGCAGAGCTTTCTACCATACTGGAAAGGCGAATAAAGCCAGGGATATATATGTGCCATATTTATACCCACAAGCAGGCTTACCGAGATTTTTTGGCGATTTTCCATAGGCTGTCGAAGCTGGCGGGGCTCCTCCTATTGGCTGGGAACAGAATGACTCATGTGGGATAATTTGGCTCATCAACGTAGTTGCTGACTGGTTGGCGCCAGGTCCCAGGAGTTTTGGTCATAGGGGACGCTCCTTAAAGTAGCAGCAGCTGAACTGCTATCGCAGGGGTATGCCTTGCATTCTCCTGATGGTGTAAGGGAGAAGAAGGGTCTCCTGGGTTACATTTAGCAATGGTTTCCATCAGGGGATGGCAAGAGCCTCCTTATATCGGGGGTGGCAATGGTCATTGCTACCGTCTACGATTTTTGCGCTCCTTGCAGTCTGTTGGCGTTGGGGGCCAATGCTGTGTTCCCTCATGTAATGGTGGTATATAGCCACTTCATGTAGGTGAATGGCGATCCTCTAGGAAAGTCAAGTCGTAGTCATACCAGTGTATGAATGGCAGCATCCATTCTCTGGGCACGATATTGGTAAACCACTCCTCTCCTCTTCATGGGGTCATCACTAGCAATGGATAGAATATCGAATTTAGGCCATGGGCCTAGCACTGGGACCTATGAGGTCATTCAGCGCTGAAAAGGAAATTGAGAGTAAAAGGTTTCAAATGTGTAACAGGAAGAAAACCTTGCAGTTGCACTATGAAACAACTGTTAGATAGGATGGAAAGTCAGATGGAAGAAAGAATTTGAACAGAGGTACAGTAAAAAGAATAAAAGAGACTGCAGCCAGGGGACGAAGGGATGCTGCGAAGGCCCTTAAGTAATGCCTGCAGTGCACCACATGGATGCACTGATGGTACTACCACCCTACAGGGACTACCAAAGGTTCCTCATGAGGTACTGGGTAGTCTTGCAATCCTTGTAGTAGATCGTAAGGTTGACTTTTTTGTCTATATCAGTGGGTTTTACATGGGTGCTGATGATCTTCAGGGCTGCCTCATCTTTCTTGTACTCAGTGTTCATGTAGTCCCTGTAGAACAGTCTAATAGTCCTCTCACTCTCGTAGGGGAAGCGGTTCTCCTAACAGTACCACCAGTCGACAGCATTTCTCATTGCCCTGCCAACGCGATGGTAAGAATATCCGTAATCCACCAGGGTTTAAATGACGTGTCCAAGCTCATCAGAGGTGGTGTTCCAAGAATAACAGTGTGAGAGGGCATGACAATTGTAGGCGTTCATGACCGAGGATTTAAATCTTTACAGGCATGAAAGCCTTGAGAAGTGCTGATGACACAGATGTCTAAAACGGGAATGGTTCCTTCCACACTTCTCTCACACATGAAGTGGGGAGCATATTCCTCAAAGGTGCACCTGGGTGTCTCCACTTCATCTTCGTTGGAAACACTGATGAAGGTGTCATTGACATACTGAACATATACTGCTGGTCTGGGGATCCTACGGAAGGCACACTTCTCAACAACCTCCATATAAAAGTTGGTGAACAGCACACCAAGAGGAGAACGCATGGCTACTCCATCGATCTGCTTCCAAATTTGTCCTCGTTTATTGATGAATGGCACCTCCTTAGAGCAGATCTCAAGCAGGCACTGTAGTGATGCCTCTGGAACATTCCAAGCTGAGGTGAAATCATCTCTGGAGACCCTATCAAGGATCATCAGTGTTATTTCATCTAGGGGCACATTGGAGGGGTTTGTTGGCCTTGTGGAGAAGGGCATGTTCAACAGTGGAGGGGGCTGGTAATCAGTCAGATTGGTGCATGTGGTGTCCCTTCTGGTTGGGAAACATAGATGCCCACCATTGCAACATATGAGCCTCTTGTGAACAGTGCATCAGCGATGGGCATAGTCTTTATCCTGGAGAGACTTGAGGGTGAGGGCAATATCATTATAACTGAGATAATTAATGCTGCCACAGATGCTATACACCTACCCATGATTACAGGGGATTATAACGCTGGCTACATCTACAGCCAATGCCTGACTCTGACCTACCAGCTGGCCAAGACTTTGAACAAAATTTTGACTCCTTATGAAACCAGTCAACTCTGCATTGCTTCATTCACAGAGTTTCTTGAGGGCATTATTACATCTTTGGATGTGGAGAGCCTTTTCACAAAAGTGCCCATAGATGAAACAATACAGATGATCCTTGACAGGGTCTACAGAGACGATTCCACCCCAACACTGAACATTCCAGAGGCATTACTACAGTGCCTACTCGAGACCTGCCCTAAGTAGGCCCCATTAATTGATCAACAAGGGTGAATGTGGACACTGATCAACGAAGTAGCCATGGGTTCTCCTGTTGGGGTGCTGTTTGCCAACTTTTATATGGGGGTTGTTGAGCAGCCTGTCTTCAGTAGGATCCCTAGACCAGCAGTATACATTTGGTACACTGATGACACCGTCGACATCACTGACGAAGTTGAACTAGTGACACTCAGGCGCACCTTTGAGACAAGTGTGGAAGGCACCATTCCCTTTTTGGATGTCCGTATTGCTAAAAATTTCTGTAAGCCTGCTTGTGGATATAAATATGGCATAGATGTACCCCTGGATTCATTCTCCTTTTGAGTATGGTAGAAAGTTCTACCAAAACATCAAGAGATAAATGAACTTTGGACAGCTGCTGTTTGATTTACCTGCTGCTACAAAGAATCTCATTTGAGAGATTGAGAAACAATACAAACTAAATGGCATCCAGATGGCCTTACAGTTCAATGAAGTTTGCCCGAAAGATAATTTTCTTCCAAGATACTTGAACCTACAGCTACAAGAACCATATGCCAGAAACTCTAAGGGAAACCCAGCAGTTTCGCTGCTGACTCGTCCACCGCCAATTGGCGATTAAGAAATCTGAGGTGCCTTGAACAAGAGTGGGATGCCCATGGAGAGTATACCAATAAGAATGACCTTGTCCTCACCTTTAAGTCTTTCCAGAATAGGGACTATGCCCACCGGTGATGCATTGTTCACAAGAAGCTCGTGTGTTGCAATGCTGGGCATCTAAAAATCCTAACCAGAAGGGACACCACATGTACCAATCTGATGGATTACCAACCCTCCACTGCTGAGCTTACCCTTCTCCAGATGGGGCTGATCTACCACATATTGAAGAGGCCTAAACATGTTAAAATCGAGGTCCTCCTAGATATCATCTTCTCCCTGGAAGACCACAGCCTCATTAGGACTACTGATGATCTTCAGCCCCTTCACCTGGCAGAAGCTCTGACAGGGCGGGGATTCTGTTGGAGCTTCTTGATGATGAGAGAAATGAAGGACTTCACAAAACAACTCCAGAAGAAGGAGGACATTGTAATCCATTGAGCAGATAAGACAGCCGCTATCATCCTGATTCGCTTAGAGGAGTACCATAGGAAACTTGACAACATACTTGGAGATCCCTCCAAGTTCTCGCCGCATCACAAGGAACCCTGTCAATGGTGACAATGACTATCGCTGCCTACGATATAAGGAGGCCTTTGCCATCCTCCAATGGAAACCATCGCTAAACGTAACCCAGGAGACCTTTTTTTCTCCCCTCCACCATCAGAACGGCAGGGCGCGCCCCTGAGATAGCAATTTAACGCACCCTATGACCAAAGCTCCCGGGGCCTGGCGCTAACCAACCAGCGACTACATCGATCAGCCAGACTCGACCAGATGAGTCACTCTGCTTCCAGCCAATAGGAGCAGCCCCGCCCCAGCTTAGACAACCAATGAAAAATTGGCAAAAATTTCTGTAAGCCTGCTTGCTTAAGTAGCAACCTGCTACTTTAAGGAGTGTGCTCTATGACCAAAACTCCTGGGACCTGGCACCAAGTCAGCGCCTATATCAGTCAGCCAGACACTCTCAGGCGATTCATTCTGCTTCCAACCAATAGGAGCAGCACCCCACCTCCCAGCTTCGACAACCAATAAAAGATTGCCAAAAATTTCTGTAAGCCTGCTTGTGGGTATAAATATGGCATGATATACCTGTCCTCATTCGCCTTTCCAGTATGGTAGAAAGCTCTACCGAAGCGTCAAGAATAGATGAACTTTGGACAGCTGCTGTATGATTTACCTGCTGCTACCAAGAAGCTCATTCGAGAGAATGCGAAACTACATTACAAACTAAAAGGCATCTAGACGGCCATACTGTTCAATGAAGTTCGCTTGAGAGAGGGTCTTCTTTCGAGATATTATTATTATTATTATTCCAGTCAACAGTGAGAAATGATAACTTAAATTATGATCACATTACATGAATAAATTCGGCTGCATGAAAATTAGAAGGAAAAGTTGTTGGGAAATTGCTTCCTTTTCCAAACGGCTATCAAAAGACGGGCAAAAATGAATGATCCATAGAATATGCTATATAAGATCAACATACTACTTTTTTTCATAACAAATATTAACAGAAATAATACAGATGAAACATGTACACAATTAAGTCAACTTTTGCATTGCAAAAAAAGGATATAAAAGCAATATGATTGGCAAGTAAACTAAAACACTCATCCTTTTTTGGGCCCTTAATTTTTTTTAAATACTTAATTTGCAAATCTAAGAAATCTAATCATAAATTTAAACGAGGATATCAACCTCTTATAAATAGAATCACAATTAGCAAAAATTAGCAAAAAAGAAAGAAAACTGCTCTTCTAAGAACATAAGAGAATATGTCCATGTACTGTGATAGAAGCAAAAGCTCATAAATCTTTTCTTTATCAGAATTGCAGCATTAAATGAAATATCTTTGTGAA
This sequence comes from Macrobrachium rosenbergii, assembly GCF_040412425.1. Classification (NCBI taxonomy): domain Eukaryota; kingdom Metazoa; phylum Arthropoda; class Malacostraca; order Decapoda; family Palaemonidae; genus Macrobrachium; species Macrobrachium rosenbergii. Next base: position 21,805,418 of record NC_089750.1, read on the forward strand.
TCTCGGGAGTCTCTTAGCTTCTAATGATCCCTGGACGTTATATAATAGCAAAGACAATGTACTGTATGTTCAAGCAATGGGCCAAACGCAGCAGAAATTATTCTTAACATGAATGAAGTTATTGTAGAACACCAATATATATATATATATATATATATATATATATATATATATATATATATATATATATATATATATATATATATATATATATATATATATGTATATGTATATGTATATATATATATTATATGTATATATATATATATATATATATATATATATATATATATATATATTTATATATTTATATATATATATATATATATATATATATATATATATATATATATATAATCACTGAAATCTATATTCGAATTGAAAACCTGATACAGACTTTCAAAACAGAGGAGTCTGACCTAGATTCAGATGGATATAGCTATGTATATGCAAAACGTTTCAGCCACGAGAAATAAAAGCGAAACTGTAGTGTCTTTGCAGGAGTTAGAAACAAAAGACATAAACGTAAAAGAGCTAATCCGTTCATATACTTGCTTTCCATCAAAGTTAGAATCCGACTATACAGAACGTCATATACTTATTTATATTTTGTGTGCAATTAAGTACACGCTTAGCTCTCGCAAAATCCGAAGAGCACAAATTATAAATTGCATATATGATGTTTCTGAAAATTTACTTGAAAGATTTCCGTAATTTTTGAAGAAACTGGTTAATAAAAACCTAATATAACAGAAAGACAATTACGAACTATGAAAGGGTAAGGGCTGAAATGTCTAAATCGTCACATCAACCTTCAACCGGCTCTTATACAAAATCCTGACATTTTATAAGCCAGCGGAATAACAGTGGACTCCGTGCTCAGGAATAGAGTCAGGAGGAATTTTCCGAAAATACAGTACATACGAGAACAAGTTTATAATGTTTAATATTCACATAATGTCCGTTCAACCGAATCATGCATCTGAAATATTAACTTCTGATGGAGGAATTTATTTAATAAATCTACTCGCACTCGCATTCCATTTGACAATATTTCTGAGATAGTGACCCCAAGCATTTTATAACCCGGTACATGTATTCACTTTTGCGGAGCGTTTAGTACAAGCCCGTCAGGGATTACCGTAAAAACATAAACAAAAGACTGTAAATAGCATAGAGATAATGACCACCAAGAAATATTAGTCCTAAATAACGACCCCCAAAAAACCTTGGGGGTCACTATCTAAGAAAGATGAACAATCTCTAACTTCAAACGAGTACTACTAAACTGCACGTATGTAATAAAACTACTAAATTGCACATATGTAATAAAATTACTAAACTGCACATATATAATAAAACATCAACCTTTTTGCATCTAAAAATAAACCAAATTGCGGCAATGTTTCCAATTTCAAAGATATCAGCAATATTTCGAGATCATCCATATAATAATGCAACATGGTAATAATGAAAATGCGAGTGAACAATAAAGATTTAAGTTAATAATGAAATAGATGTATGTTTCTTAAAGACTGCCACTGTCTTCTGCTGATATTACTGTTAGCTTACCTTATATTGTCGTATTGAATGTACTGCTAATATCTTTACAACAGTTGCCATTTTCCTATGCTACTCATTTTTTATAGTGGGTGTCCTTTTTTTATTATTGCAATAGTCGTTTCCATACACTAATATTTACAGTTATGAAAGTTTCGCTTTCCAAATGATAATTTCATATCCTCGATACAGACAGTAGTCAACCATCCACATAACATCAAATTAATTTTATATTTTTCTAAACGGATACGGCAGCAAATTAATTTCATCTTTTTTTGAACTAATACAATATTACTATCGCCTCTTCCCGCGGCGTCAGTTACGTAAACTGCTATCTTGGGCAACATAATTAACACAGACATTCCTAACCATCACTGCTTACTCTAGTGTTGAACTAGGCTTTCTGCTGTACATGTTGCAATGCCACATGCTTCCGAATATATTATGCACACTAAATCCGAGAATAACTTTCTGCCGGAATATCAGTCAAATGCTGCTCTTTGCACTGGAACTAGTAATGGTGCCAGCTTGACAACTGCGGGAAACGGCGGGTATATTTTGGAAGATGGCATTACGTAGGCAGTACGGCGCCCGCTCAGCTGAGCAGACGAATCAAATTAACTAAAAACATAAAATAAATGGCTTGAGTGGTCAAGAAACGAGCAAAACGAATCTTTCAGACTCTTCTCTTCCTCTTTGTACCTCATTGCCCCATCCAACGAAGTTCAGCTGCATTGTATTTGCCAATGTCTCTTTGTTAAAAATATTTCCAAATTGGATTACTACTATTACTATTATTATTCAGTATAAACACATATTCATATGGAACCAGCCAACATAGCAATTAGCTTGCTGAGTTCGGTTCCAAAGAACAGAATGACTGTACGTGAAGGGAGAAAAAACATGGCGACGTAGTATGTAATATGGAGCTAATAAATTATACAAATTTACTAAAATAATGACTAACATAAAAGGTTGCTGAAAATACTAAAGGTAAGGTAATGGTGCAGAGCACTTTCAAAGCAGTATTACAGCCTCCGAAACTTACGAGTACCACAAGGAAGACTGTAAAACAGCTGTTCATTATTGGCATAAAAGACCTAGGCTACTGATCAGCGTGACTTCATAAAACTGAATCTTCAGGTATAGGAACTAAAGATGAAAAAGTTATCTGGTATAGTTTTGGCCAGGCAGCTTGTATCCCGACGATGGGTTAAATCACAATTACAATTTATGAGAGAGAGAGAGAGAGAGAGAGAGAGAGAGAGAGAGAGAGAGAGAGAGAGAGAGAGACAGAGAGAGAGAGAGAAAGAGAGAGAGAGAGAGAATATTCCCTAGTAAATATTAACTGCATAGATGGGCAACTAAAGGGAAAATCACAAGCAGTAATGACTGTACAAGAAATGATAGGTAATCAATTAAGAGACATGACAGACAGAGAGAGAGAGAGAGAGAGAGAGAGAGAGAAAGAGAGAGAGAGAGAATTAAAACAGCTGAGTTAGAGATGTCCACTTGCTGCTCCTATCGGAAGAGAGAGAAAGAACGAGAAAAGAAAGACAGGAAAAACCCACTCTCCCAATCTGATCCACTGCCCTGAGTGTGTTCCTTGCTCTTGAAAAGCCCGGATACTGATTGAAAATGAAAATGGATATATCTCTCTCTCTCTCTCTCTCTCTCTCTCTCTCTCTCTCTCTCTCTCTCTCTCTCTCTCTCTCTCTAAGGCCAATCTGCTAAAATCAAAGCCATTATTGTCATTATTTCGTCGCGTGTTCCACCGATATTCTGTATTCCTAGGGTGACTCAAATTTTGCCGTTATTATAAATGAAATGGGTTATCAAGCTACTGTGCTCTTCATACTTTCAAACAACTATAGCAACTGCATATGAAAAGATTGGCTTTAGGCTTCAATGCATAGCTTCATTCATCATTTCCTGCAATCATGAAGCCAATGTATGGAACGGTACTGACAGGGCAGATACATGTAAAAGAAAAGACACATTATTAACAATGAATTTCATTTACTTTCAGTTGAAAGGAATTTCTCATTTCAGACTTGATTGCTTTGTCAGGGATTCTGGTAGAACAAACTGATACTACTGTATAAGGAAGCCTATAAGCAGGATTCAAGACCCGTTTTAATACGACACAAGGACTACATAGGACTAGTCAGGTGAGGTGAGTGATCATGGGCATATGCCTGTGAGAGAGCACTGTGACTGGCTGTCGAACCTGGGAGTTAAACCTGGGTTCAGCAGTGAAGCTTGGAAGTATACCAGAAGCTTACAGGGCTTGCCCCTCAAACGGGACAAAAAAAGAGAAATATACATGTGCTCAGCATCACTGAAGTAGTTTACATGAAAAATACTTATCTCATATGTATTTTTTTTTTTGCAATAAAATATGCCACCATTCCACATCCTTATTAAACTGGCACCTTTTGGGATGCTGATAGGTACTAGGTCATAAAAAATAAAATTACTTATAAACTATGAATGCAACGCAAACAAATATGTATACATGTATTATAGATAATGCAACTGCTCCACATCTATGCAGAGTAAATACCTTTTGGGATGCTGATAAGCTATTTGGTTGCAATTAAGTGAAATAATGTGCAAACAGGACTTTGTGATAGGATGTACAGACATCCTACTCAGCAGCTGATTTTTCAAAATACTGATAATGTCCAAGGCTGTTTTATAGATTTAGTTCTGACACAGACTAAGCTTTCTTGATGGCTGATTTGACGTCCAGACTTGGACAGAATGATAGTGGGAGGGATTATGCCATCTTCGAGGTATGCTGGTTTTCACCTGTTGATGAAGACCAGTCCTCATGTCCACGTAGATATATTTTGAAAATGGGCATTTTTGCGATCTAGATCGGGTTAGTGGCCCTTCCATGAGGTGTTGGAGGTTTATGGCCAATAATCAGCAGGGATACAAAGAGACAAATACATATATGATTCAGGACGCACTGTTTCTTTGTAAACCACTATGTTTTTGGGCACAGATAACTTTGCATTGTGCAAAAATAAACTTTGCAAAGTCTTGATACATTTTTTGTCGGTTGATGATGTTGGCAGAAAAAAATTACCTGCAAGACACGTGGTTATGCGGAATGCCATTTCCACAAGAGAAGCACCAATCTGTTTTTTGGGTGTGGTGCATAATCCAAGGAGGACCCAGGGCAATTGTGACTTCCAGTTGGGTCTCTCACATTTACCAATGCGGATGCCCTTAAGGGATTGGTGTGCATTTTTTCTACATGCTGGTAGCAGCTGGGTTGTGAGCAGTGGTGTGGTGAATTTTTAAATGCACTAATTTGGCTAGGGAGGTCTAAACATCAGAATCTCATTGTGATCCTCTGTCAGATGCTAAATCATCATAAACATCAAATGATGGAAAGTGCCTTGGTGCAGGCATGTGCTGTTGCTTTTGACACAGGTATTGCCTCTGGCTGACATCATTCCATTGCCATGAAGATGTATCTAAATCCATTGGTTGAGGGTAGGGGTCCTACAATATTGACATGCAAGTGACCAAATCATTGTGTGGGTTGAGAAATGTTACCAATGACAGAGTCTGTGCATCAGGTTATTTCACTTAATGTTACCAATGACAGAGTCTGTGCATCAGGTTATTTTACTTGTTTGGCACTTTGTACAGTGTTTGGTCTGTGATTTTACATCTCTTTTTTTGCTCGTGCCAGATGAACTTCTGACAACAATTTGACTGCAGTTCTCCAAGAGGGGTAGGAAAAGCCATGGATGAGGAAAAGTACTTTTTACTAGAAGGCTGTTGGCACTATGGGGTAAGAGTGGCAGGTGTTGGTGTCTTACAGGACAGTGAATCCCGTGTTGTCAAATGGGATGTCTTCCCACTGTAGATTTGTCATGGATATTTGGTAGTAATTTTTTGGTGTTTGAAGATGTGTATCACTGAGCTCATCAAAATCCCTGTTGGACCCCATTCATTTCTATTCTAAAGAGTGCATTTACTAGCAGGTTTATTTTGCTGGGCATATCGCATATGGTGCATACTAATCCAGGAAGTTGTGAAGGCTGATGCTGTTGATGATCAGAGTATGCATCTTGATTTTGATTAGGGCATGTCTGAGTGGCTGATGGACTGTTAGGATAGTGAAAAGTTTACTTTTGAGTAGGTGTCTGAAGAGTATGGTACTCAGACATACAGCAAGAACTTCCCTGTTGAAAGTGCTAAATTTTTTTTCAAGATTTTCTTTAAGAAACCCATAGGTTTAGTTGTTCTGCTAATTAATTATTTCATTTGCAGCACCCATTATAACAGTACTTGTGTTCATTGTGGGTGTCAGTCTGACCTTAAGGTTGGGGAATGCCGGAGTGGTTGCATTTTCCAGGGCATCTTTGGTGGCTCCAAAAGCACCACACAGGCAGCACTCCAACTGAGAGTCTTAATGTTTCTGCGGACAGTGCCATTGTTTTGTACAACTCCTTGGAGGAACTGCTGGTAGTTGTTCACCATTCCCATGTATTCCTGTAGTTTTCATAGTGGTTAGAGTTGGATTTCTGGGATCTGACACTTTGGAGTGAAGGGGCAGATGACCCAGGAATTCAATGGGCAATGCCCTGATGATGCACTTGCCAAAGCATACCACTAAACTGTTATCTCAAAGTAGGGACAGCATGAACCAACGTTTGTCTCAGCATACCCTTGCTGTTGTCTCCCCCATCGATGTTCTCAGCAGGAAGAGAGTACACTGGGTACAAGCTATCATTAACTGGTATACATCAACTTATGTGATCCTCTAACCCTGCATTTCAGAGGCAGAATTGTATGTCTCCCCCCGCAAAACCACACTGATGGTTTGGTCATCGAGAAGGGAGTCAGACTGAGGTTTGTGTTGTTTGTATTTGTTTGTTCATCAATAGACATCTTATGATGGTTTCCTTACTAGATCCTCTTACAGCAGTAGGCATTGCCATAGTCAGTCCATTCACAGCCAGGGGTTAGGTGTGTGTTTGGTCTACCATGCTACTGAAATTATCTTTAATTCTCAACAGAACTTGGAGGTCACATGGCCTTTTTATTAGTACAACTTCGTGCTCTCGAGAATGTGAAGCCAGAGCTGAGACACCCTATTTGGTCTGTAAATGCCTCCTCTGTTGGTAGGACATGGCTTTATTTAATCTGTTAGCCAACAGAGGTTAAGTGCAAGAACCATGCTGGCCTACCAAGCTGTTCATTCCCAAGGCACCAGTGTAAGGAAATCCAAAAACAGGATTCTAGGAAACAACAGAATTTTATTAGGGAGCTCTGACCCGTTTTAACGCCATGCAGAGTTCTTAGTAGTTACAGCTGATCGGCTGCACATGATCGAAAGCATGAGTGACGTATAAGTAGTGACTGTGAGAGGGCTCCGTGATTGACTTGAAACCTGGCAGCTAAACCTGGCTTCAGCAGAAGAGCGTGGAGGCTTACAATATAATTGATGTCTTATAGTTGTGAGTTAACTACGGCTAAACTCGCTAAATTTTGTGCCTATGGATCACCAACTAGACTTAGCTTATGGTAATCCTATCTTTGCTCTTGAAATAATATTTAAGAAAATTAATTATGCTTTTTAAAATCTGTTAAATTTACCTGGTTCTAATACATCTATCGACTTGGACAGAGGAAAGGACAAAATACACCATATTATTCATTGCTAAATTGATTCCTATTTGACAGACCTATCTCTTCGTAAATGTTGAATATCCCTACACGTTTCGTAAAAACTGTAGAGAACACTGAAGTAACTGAGCTTCACATTGCTTTAGAGTTCAACCATTTCATATTTTTGGGAGACCAAAGAATTTCATTAATGAACGATCAACAAAAATTATATCATGAAATGAAAAAGTATCTGTGTCGAAGCAACTCTCCCTAATGAATCTAATGGCGTACAAAATGAGAATGAAAACTTCGAAATATCATGCGGTAACAATTTCAAAGTCAGCATGAAATATGAATTTAGACATTTTTGCGAAATATCATGCGGTAACAATTTCAAAGTCTGCATGAAATATGAATTTAGACATTTTTGCAAATTTCATACCACCTCCCTTTCGTAGACTAAATCATTTTAAAATGACAGTGGTTCTTACGGAAAAGAGTAGCGTTTAGACTGAATACTTAACCGAGGTCTCCGTTTACTAAAAATACTCTTTCCTTATCGTGAAAAACAGTGTTGGCTTTTTGCCTCGTTCTGAAACCTTTAAAAATGCTTCCACGGAAAACTGGCTCAATCTATTTATATTTCTTCATTGTATGAGTCCAAAAGTATTTTTCGTTCGTGGTGTTTTGTTTTTACATTAACCCAGTTTTCCTTTTCCTCCAAGGTTTTACAGGGACATCCAGTTCATATTGCTTTAGGTATGCAAATACGGTACATGAAATTACATATACACACACACACTCACACACATATAAATATATATATATATATATATATATATATATATATATATATATATATATATATATATATATAATTTCAAGTGGATCTTGTCCTCCCCTGGGGTGAAATTTTCTTGAAAGCTTTATTGCCACGAAAATATCTATATTAAAAAATAGAAAGAAATATAAAATTAAGTGTCTAATCCATAGTTTTCGAGGTCGTTGAGAGGAATAGTGACACTCCCTATGCCCTTAAGTCCAAGTTCAGCGCCCATAGGAATGGGGGGTGAGAAGGGATGAAATATAAAATGTCAAAAATGCTGGGCAATGTAACTGAAGCAACTATTTTAACAGGAAAGAGGAAAGAGAGAGAGAGAGAGAGAGAGAGAGAGAGAGAGAGAGAGAGAGAGAGAGAGAGAGAGAGTGCAGGAATTACTGTGCTGACTATCCCTTTTATCTAAATATTACTGTGCTGACTGTCCCATTTATCCAGGATTTACTGTGATGACTGTCCCATTTATCCAGAAATTACTATACCAACTGTCCCTTTTATCCAAACATTACTTTGCTGACTTTCCCATTTATCCAGATACTACTGTGGTGACTGTCCCATTTATCCAGGTATTACTGTGGTGACTGTCACATTTATCCAGGTATTACTGTGGTGACTGTCCCATTTATCCAGGTATGACTGTGGTGACTATCCCATTTATCCAGGTATGACTGTACTTACTGTCCCATTTATCCAGGTATTACTGTGCTGAATGCCCTTTTTAATCCAGGTATAAATGTAGTGACTGTCCCTTTTATCCAGTTATTACTGTGGTGCCTGTCCCATTTATCCTGATGTGACTGTTCCTTTTATCCAGGTATTACTGTGCTGACTGTCCCTTTTATCCAGGTATTACGGTGGTGACTCTCCCATTTATCCATGTATTACTGTACTGCCTGTCCCATTTATCCAGGTATTACTGTACTGCCTATCCCATTCATCCAAGTATTACTGTGCTGACTGTCCCTTTTATCCAGGTATTACTGTGGTGACTCTCCCATTTACCCATGCATTACTGTACTGCCTGTCCCATTTATCCAGGTGTTATTGTGGTGACTGTCTCTTTTACCCAGACATTACCGTGGTGACTGTCCCTTCTATCCAGATATTACTGTGGTGACTGTCCCATTTATCCAGGCATTACTGTTCTGTCTGTCCCTTTTATCCATGTATTATTGTACTAACTGTCTCTTTTATCCAGGTATTACTGTGGTAACTGTCACTTTTATCCAGACATTACTGTGGTGACTGTCACTTTTATCCAGGTGGTATTACTGTGGTGACTGTCCCATTTATTCAGGTAGTACTGAATTGACTGTCCATTTTATCCAGGTATTACTGTGGTGACTGTCTATTTTATTCAGACTTTTACTGTGATGGCTGTCTCCCATGTATTACAATGCTGACTGTCCCTTTTTTCCAGATATTACTGTGGTGACTGTCCCATTTACTGGCCCCCACCACTAAACCTAAACACACCCCCACCAAACCTAAGCACACCCCCACTAAACCTATACACACCCCTACTAAACTTGAAACACATCCCCTGCTAAACCTAAACACATCCCCACTAAACCTAAACCTAAACACAAACCTTGATACAGAATTATTAATCACAGGAAAAAAAAGCATTTTCAGTAATATATTTCTATGGTATCTGGTACATAAAATGATAAACCAACTAAGAACATTCCAGTGATGGGGAGGAGGAGTTTGGGGCATCAGCGAATCAGATGGATGGATGTGATGAGGAGGGATATGGTTGAGGTGGGACAGGGGGAAGAAGATGCAAGGAATAGAAATAGCCGGAGAAAGTTGACTCGAGCGGCCGACCCTGCTATACAGTGTGACTGATAAGGTTGAAAGAAGAAAAAGAAGTTTATTTACCACATAAGTTACAAAGGGAAGGGGTTAAGGGATGGGGGAGGGGAAGGGGGTATGGTTTTGAAACCTACCCTATTATCGATAAGTTGGGTCAAATGATGACCATGTGCCAAATTTTGTCTAGATTGGTCAAGTGGTTACCAGATTAGTTACAAAGGAAAGGAGGAAGGGGGAAGGGGAAGGGAAAGAGAAGGGGAAGGGGTACGGGTTTGAAACCTACCCTATTTTTAACTAAGTTGGGTCAAATGATGGCCACGTTCCAAATTTTGTCTAGATTGGTCAAGCAGTTACCACATAAGTTACAAAAGGAAGGGGGAAGGGGGATGGAGGATGGGGAAAGGGAAGGGGAAGAGGAAGGGGTTACGAATTTGAAACCTACCCTATAATCTGAGTTGGTTCAAATGATGGCCACGTGTCAAATTTTGTCTGATCAGCCAAGTGGTTACCACATTAGTTATAAAGGGAAAGGGGATGGGGAAGGGGAAGAGGTCAGGGGTTTGAAACCTACCCTACTTTTAACCAAGTTGGGTCAAATGATGACCACGTTCCAAATTTTGTCTAGATCAGTCAAGCGGTTACCACATAAGTTACAAAGGGAAGGGGAAGAGGGATGGAGGAAGGGGAAAGGGAAGGGGTTACGAATTTGAAACATACCCTATATTCTAAGCTGGGTCACTTGATGGCCACATGCCAAATTCTGTCTAGATTGGTCAAACGGTTACTACATAAGTTACAAAGGGAAGGGGGAAGGGAGAAGGGGGAAGGGAGAAGGTTAAGAGGAAGGGGGTTCAGGTTTTAAACCTACTCTATTATCTAGGTTGGGTCAAATGACGGCCACGTTCCAAATTTTGTCTAGATCAGTCAGCGGTTACCACGTAAGTTACAAAGGGAGGGGGGATGGAGGAAGGGGGAGGGGAACGGGAAGGGGGTACGAATTTGAAACCTACCCTATATTATAAGTTGGGTCAATGATGGCCGCGTGCCATTTTGTCTAGATCGGTCAAGTGGTTAAGGGGAAGGGGAAGGGGAAGGGGAAGGGGAAGGGATAAGGGGAAAGGGAAGGGATAATGGGAAAGGGAAGGGGAAAGGGAGGGGGAAGGGATAAGGGGAAAGGGAAGGGGGAAAGGGAAGGGGAAGGGATAAGGGGAAAGGGAAGGGGAAGGGATAAGGGGAAAGGGAAGGGGGAAAGGGAAGGAGAAGGGGTTATGGGTTTGAAACCTACCCTGTTATCTAATTGGGCCAAACGATGGCCACGGGCCAAATTTTGTCCAGATCGGTGAGTGGTTTGGATTTCTGTAATGCACAAACATACAAACATACATACAAACAATCACTTTTATACATCAGAAGATATATTAATATATATATATATATATTATGTATATATACAGGTATATATACACACATATATACACATATGTGTATATATATATATATATATATATATATATATATATATATATATATATATATATATATATATATATATATATATATGTGTGTGTGTGTGTGTGTGTGTGTGTGTGTGAATATAATTGTATGTATATATACATTTATATAATTATATAAATGTATATGTATATATATATATATATATATATATATATATATATATATATATATATATATATATATATATATATACCTATGTTACACCTACAGATTCAAACATTCCTTTCGAAATGCTACGTAACGTGTTTTGCGGCCTAACTTCAGAAAACGGGGTAACCGCAACCCTCTCCCTCTCTCTCTCTCTCTCACACTCAGCACTCAATCTGCGCATCTCTCTCTATCTCTCTCTCTCTCTCTCTCTCACATTATCCTCAAAATGGATACTCTAAGGAAACACAATCTTTCCTACATAAATAGATTTATTATCAAACAAACCCAACAAGTAATGAATTAACAAAGAAAAGATTAAAATGCATAATAAATGAATTATCAAGTCAAAAATAGTCTAATTCAAGATTTAATCTTACTCTGGCTAAAAAGCCTTTACCCTCAAAACTCCCACACACTCCATCTTAGACATTATATGTCTAGTCTTAAAGTCAACCACATTGAGAAAACCACTAACTGCAAAGATTGCAGTGTCCTCTCTCTATCACCACAGCAATCCCACAGACATCTGTTGAAAATCAAACAAATAGTAATCTCCCACAAATACAGTATACAAGCATGTGATATAATAATGAAAGTCCAAAATGCATGGTTAACCAATGTCAAATCAGAACACAATAAAATAGAATATCAAAGTGACATAAATGACTATGTCCAATTCTCCCCACAAATTCATAAGTGTATTGGATATGGTAAATTCACAAGTTCACAGTCCACACAGAAAAAGGAGAAGTCTGGATTTACCTTAACTGCCGGTTTCAAAGAGATTGGGAACACACAAAGCCACATCTGGACGATATCGCTCTCGCTAAGTTAATAATCAACCAGACCTAACTTTTGGGCACAATTAGACACAATCTCCATTTTTCTAACGCACGAACTTACGTACTTGCATACCAACTCGGTCGGTTGCCTCACATATCAGCAACAATATTGTGTGTTCATCGAGCCAAAACAGCTGAAGCAATCGAACTATCTGCTGACTGCAATGATTTTGCAACTGTGTGACTGTCCAAAGTACCACCTTGAAGCATCTCTTTCGTTTCATCACACTATGACTGAATATACACAGTAATTCTAAAATCAAACACATTCATATATATATATATATATATATATATATATATATATATATATATATATATTTATATATATATATATATATATATATTATATATGTATATAAATATTTATAATATATAATATATTTATATATAGTATATAAATATATATAAATATATATACAGATATATATATGTATATATGTATATGTAAATATATAAAATATATATACGTGTGGAATAAAATCCCTACCACGTGCGTAAAATCTCCCTAATACTAGTCACGTCATACGCATCCACAGATTTCTCACCAGCAGTTCGTCAAACCCAATACATACACTTCTCTTTCTCTCTTAACGCTTTCTTGACTACCTTGTCCACCTAGGCCCCTGCACAGAACCCCATCCTGGAATTTTACACTTTGCATGTACCCCCGTCAATTCTGTCTCCCAAGCCTGGGCCATTGTCCATCCATTTTGTCATCAATTGTCTTCTTCAATGATCTTCACTTCCACCTTACCAAACTCTCTTTCCACTGACATCAACTCCTATCTAACGCTATTACTTAAAACAATAACAATCAGATACACCTCCTATCACTGTTCTCACTATCAAGGCCATCAACTTGCCCTTCCTTTACTAAATGATAATATCTGATGCAGCAAATATATTTCCTTACCACTTCCCTTTTATATATATATATATATATATATATATATATATATATATACATATAATTACTATATATATATATATTTATATATATATATATACATAAACACTATGTATATATATATTTATATATATTATATATATATATATATATATATATATATATATATATATATATATATTATATATATATATATATATATATATATATATATATATATATATATATATATATATATTACAAACCAAATATATTCACGACAAAAGAACAAATACAGTTCTCACAACTACTGTACACCTGACGAAAGCTTGGTATTCAAGCCAGTACATAACGAGGTCTATCATTCTCACGGCAATTTTCATACTGCTGAGCTGTAATGCATATTCATTCCCCCAAAAACACCTCCCTTAAAAAGAACCATTTGGAATCATTCCTTATTTTCCTTTCTGCCCTCTCCCTCCCTCCCCATTACCTTCCTCTCTCTTCTACCCCTGGCTCTTGTAAAACCAGTTTTGGTAAATTGGATTCGCCAGAGACCTTAAGCCTATTACGGTTTTATAGACGGTCTCATTTCCCAATTAAGCGACTGATGGCTGACGGCTAGTGTTACTCGGGTGGAATTCCTATTTCATTTTGTCCCACGTCTGTCTGTCTGTCTGTCTGACTGACTCTCTCTCTCTCTCTCTCTCTCTCTCTCTCTCTCTCTCTCTCTCTCTCTCTCTCTCTACCAACACCGATATATTATACATGTCCTTGCATCTAGTCCATATTCAACCATTCTACATACCCCCTTCCCTAGCCCATTTCTCTCTCTCTCTCTCTCTCTCTCTCTCTCTCTCTCTCTCTCTCTCTCGACCAAGCCAATTGTTATTTTTTCTGCAGTGCCTCAAGTTTATATCCACACGAAGAACACTTTTTCAGACTTCTGTGTCAGGTTGTGCTCGCTGTTCCACGAAGTGAGAATATTAAGTGTTTTATTTACTAGCTTAGTCAGGTAGACAAATTCACTGTCTGAATACTCAGAATTTTTCCGCTCTTCACGAGCAGAAAACTCGTATTGTATCTTTAAAATATTTGTGTGTACACGTGAATACGTAAATTGTTAATGCATTCAAAGAAATATATCCATCAATGCATATAAGAGCTGCATATTAAGCATATTGTTGCAAAACATACATGATTAGCATTATTTGAGAATGCAAATGATACAGACATTAAAACAGAGAGAGAGAGAGAGAGAGAGAGAGAGAGAGAGAGAGAGAAGAGGAGAGAGAGAGAGAGATGAGAGAGAAAGAGATGTGTGTGCAAGGTTGTGGATAAGAAGGGGAGCCGTAAATGGACAAAGAAATAATTGATGTTTGAAGTGGTTGATATTTGCAGAGATTAGTTTTAGTTGGTGATTAAACACTGAAGAGACGAGGCAGAGACTGCTATGAGTACTTAAGCAGGAGGAGAAACTTGAGAGTGAATGCTAGAAAGAAGTAACATCTGAGCATGGACAATATTGTCTACGCTCTCACCTTCTGCATCTGTTACACTGATGACTTACTCTTTTTCTCCTTGAACATAAGTGACCACTAGAGGCATGGAAGCATGTCAGAGCTGCCCTTTCCTTACCTCATGTTAATGGTTTGGCAGTCTGCCTCAACAAATGTATTACTGCCCCCCCCCCTACTGAATGCCTGGCCATCAAAAGTCCACAAATGGAATCCGCACCCTCCATTCTAATGTACCAGCTGTCAAGAAATACCCCATTCCAACACCTCAGCGCTTTCACTACAAAACTGAACCCAGCCGGGGGGAAGTACAGCACCTATGACAGGGAACTCCTCACCATACACTCAAGCATCCAACACTTTAGACACGTACTTGAGGGCACACCTTTGAACATCCTAAACCAGGTGTATTTAAAGTTAAACAGTATATGAGCCTGGAGCAAATCTCTTGTCCAAGAAGGTGAGCGACAGGGTAAAAAGTACTTAGTAAGACCCATGCTAACCCTACTTATGGTACTTGGGTAACCTGTGGGTGGCCTAACACCATTGTTTCCAAGTGCCTGGTAAGGCTGTTCATTCAACGTCTTGCAGGACTTTTGAAAGATCTTCTAGGACTTTTTTTTCTCAAGGGGAAAGATGAAAATGAGGAGCAGGATGGAGAAGCACTAGACAATAATGAGGTGGAGGAGTAATGAAATGTTTGATATTTTCAGCCTGTCCCTGGTTTGAATCTTACTTTATTCTAAGCAAAAGAACTATTCTAGGCTAGGTTTGTCACTGTTATCGTCAAAGGAGCTGTGATGCTGCTACAGAATCTCCAATGGTAGTAGGTAAATGGTCTGCTTGATTGCTGGATGGCAGGGAACCCTCCCATCCACAGATCAGACTGATAAACTGGCCCATAGCGCCACAAGCAACCATATCTGCCGTCACAACAACTGTTCCACCTCATGAGCAAAAACTAAAGAAATCTCCATGAACAACAGTTTTCAACAAGAGGGTCGTGGTTGCTTCCCTGAGATCATTGATGTCTCAAGGCGCCAAACATTCTCTGCACCAAAAACCACCAATGATTAAACAGATTATCTGAAGAAGCATTGGAACCTCCCAGAAATCTGACAAACCAATAACAATAAACTCTCCGTCAGATAGCAAAATGAAAGACTAAATGCTGTCGTTCATCAAAAATAAACTATTATGGTAAATGAAACTGCTCATAATTGTGGTCCTCAAACCTGATGACTTTCGCAGAATAAAAATATTTAGGTCAATGCATAAGCTCTTGCTTTATAATCGGTCAAGAACGAGCTACTACTGCAAAAATGTCCATGTACACTAGCACCCAAACACTAGTAAACTAACTAGAACACCTCTCGTGAGGGTAACACCGTAGGGAACTGTGGGGCAAACATCTTGCTTGTATGTAGATAAAAAAGCAATGCGTGCACACCAAAAGAGAGGGTTCGGTGACTCCATTATGCAAGCTTTGAGAAAACAGTAGGCTAAATTTGGCTGCTCGATAAAGCATTAAAGAACTATCATGTAAAGACAACTCTGGGTCCATGGTGAACCACTAGTAAACTTGGCAAAAGTGTACCATGAAAATGCTACTAAGGGGGCTCAGAACAAATTTTCCCCACATAATTTAAACTCTTACAATATTAAATTGCACAAGTCTTCTACAGGAAACACCTGTTACTCTGAAATAATCTGTACGGAATTTGTTGAGTGGAGATGTCCAAGTTCAAGTCACTTGGCCTATCAAGATGTTGCTTCTGTCTGTGGTAGCTTGTGTGAGGTGCAGGGTATTCTGTTTTGGGAGAGCTTCATACATTTGTTTCCCATGTGAATGCAATCTTACAAGGGCCTCAACTATGTGGGTAGCAATGTCTCTGGCAGGTTTAGAAATGGCTGCTGTTGCAATAGCGCCTGGATTTGGTTAGCTAAGATGTTCGCTAATCCTGACAAATTGTTTGGACAAAGTAATTAATTTTATCTCTGCATGCACGAACAGAGTTGATACTAATCCTGGGATGAAGACATATCCAGCCTGACAGATTATGGCTAAACAAAATAATTTTTCTCATCATCTTATGCTTCTGTTCTAGATTTCACATTGTAAATATAACTGATAGTCTAACAGCTTGTTGTTGTGTTGCAGGTTCTACTAAACATTCCTTCTTAAATGTTTTATTTGATGAATGATTCATGAAGTGGAGGATCTGAAAGTGGTTCATCCAAGATGAGACTCAAGTCCTACAAAATTCATTCAAAGCCTGGTATAAGGTTTTGTTTGCGTTGCTGATTACTGTTTCTCAAAGTTCATCCTCAGTATCATTGGCTGGAAGGGTGGTCTGGCAAAAGGCATATCCAGTTGGGTACCAAATCAAGATCACGTCTTAGTTCATGTGAAGTAAGCACGAAATTTTTGTTGCACGTGTGTACTGTTACCATTCATCATATAGTCTCTTACTGTAATGCTTCTTGGCTTGGCTGCAAAGTACAGTTGCGGAAGAGACATTTTGACATTTTATGAAGTTCAACATTTTTCACCAACACAATAGCAATAAAATTCTTTTCTGTAAGGATAATCCCAAGTATCTGAACCTCTAACAAGCGTTTAATTGACGACTGTTCTCAGCCATTAAGAAATAACTATCATTAAACAATATGATAAACTGATTTTCCCTAAGGTGGGTCATGGCTCAGCGATGAGTTTTAATGGCAATCAGTGAACAGAAAATAACTCTGAAATCCTAAGTGGGATGAAAGGTTATCCGTTCTACAAGTTTGGAAAAATTGGTAAACTTTTACTCTAAATCGAATCGTATATTCTGGAGCTGAAAATATGATTTTTCCGTGCTTTGGTGCGCGTGTGTTTAAACGTGTCTAACATTCATTTCGGTAACAAATTAGCAGTAGATTTGGATAATGGACCCCAACTTATATCCTATATCCTACAATTATGGGGACCCCAGTGGGAAACCGGGGTTTTTGGGTGGGGGAAATCACAAAAAAGTGAAACAGAGGGGTGTATTCTCACTCTGAAAACATTCAATATCCCTTACCTTAAACAGAATCAGAACCTTCAAAAGTATCCTGGGGATATTAAAATATATCCCGGTATTTCACTAGTTTTGTATCCTCCCAACCAAAAACCAGGTTTCGCACAGTGATCCCTCAATTGTTGGGTCCAATATCTTTAAAACGACTAATGTGCTGCCAGAAACGTCCAAAATACAAAAGAAAATTGTGTGTGCAATTCTGTAGTACAGCCGAAATAATCCATCCAAGGAATTCTTAAGAGTTACACGTCCGTCTTCCAAAAAACACCACTAACAACTAAAGCCAGTTTTCTTAAGTAAAACCTGAATTCCTAAATCCCACTAACTGGTGAAACTTACAGCAGAAGAACAAATCTGAAATCCCTCTTAATCAGTGATACTTAAGATATGAAGAACCAATTATGTTTCAGCACTGTTAAGGAGCCACATTTCAAATAAAAAAAAAAAAAAAAAGACATTGGAAACTGCTTGACTCCTTTACTCGTGACGCACCGGGACAAACAACAGCCGATGGGAAACGCCATTTACATGTGCTTCGAACCATAGGAAAAAAAAAAAAATAGTAAATTTACGATTCATTACCTTATGTAATTGTAAGCGGCACATTAAGGATACTTGAGAACAAAGCAAAAAAAATCCAATATCGAGTGCTGGTATTAAAGTAAAAAAAATATATCAAAAGTTTATCTCACGCAACTTTAGAATTTCTAAACGTTAAGATCGCCTTTTCCCGCATAACTACTTCCTGTTTTGTAATAATTATTCGTTGTTCATCATGTATATAGCTAACACTTGTACTGTATACGCTATCTCAGAAATGCCCATAAATATGTAAAGACTTAACAGAACAAAAGCTTATTCAGAACCTCACCAAACTTCAGAAAACGTAAACCTAAACTACAATGGACATCATGTTGGGGTTGGAAGGTCGTGAGAGGGTAAGTTACCACGACCAAGGTTAATGTTAAGGTAGGATGTTTGCCTGGGTCGTTCTTTCTTAAGTGGAAGCCATCGTTACGAGGTCTATAGACCTTCCGTCGTTAAGCCACGCGTTCGGACGCCGATAAGTTAGTCTACGATGTATTCCTAAATTGATCATTTCTTAATTTAATTGTTCCCCTTAATTTGTCTGTTATGTCTCACGTAAAACGTATATTTCTTAGCTTTTTCGTTAATTTGTGAGAAAAAAATATCCCGCTCTTCGATAGTTTGGGCACAAACCATTTACAAAAGAAGAAATCGCCGGTACGGAATCACCTGAAATGCCACGTAACTCCTTCCAACGTGAACTTTTTTGAATTTTTCCGAGTCTCTTCCTAATGATCAACCTTATTTAACTGAGAAAAGCATTTTGTGCAGTACATGATAACGGGTGATCTTCATTCAAATACCTGTCCATACCACTTGAAGGAAACCCATATCTAATGTGCATACTAAATAAAATAAACAATGCTTCTTCACAACTGTTGCATAAAAAGATAAAAATAATACTCACGCTGAAAGAAAACACCGCCTCCACCTTTGCAACTTGGTCACTGAGAAAATTCCTTCAAATTTAAATTGATTGCTTATGGACACTTGTGTTCCCCTTATAAATCTCCAGAGAATTTCTTACCAACATTTTCAGCGATGCAGTCAAATGTTTCATCATGCTCTCTTGGAAAGCCTCACCGAAACGATCATGCGTTCGATGGCAATATCTACACCCACTGAAATACTGTAAAACTACTCCGGTATCACTAGAATAGAATAAAAGGTAAAGCATTTCACAGAAGCAACCGCAAAACTTCGGGATTCGAGAATATGTACTAAACGAAAGTCAGTCCGTCAGTCTTTGTACTACCAGGTTGGCTGGAGATTGGAGGATGAGGTAACCCAGAGTTCACTAATGCCGGGCTCTGATTGGCCAGTTTTAAAATACACCATAAGTATCTTTCTAACTGCTTGTTGCGAAGCTCCACTCTGCTTAAAAATTAGCATACGTTTTGAATGGCCAACAAAATTATGTAGTCGTGAAGGTACAGAAAAAGAGAATAAACAATGAATATCATGGGTAAACAGACAAAATATACTTAACTCGGCTTAATATTGAACAATGGCTGAGTCAACAATTAATGTTTAACAAAACACGTATGTATGTATATATATATATATATATATATATATATATATATATATATATATATATATGTATTAAGTATACATACATATCTATATATATATATATATATATATATATATATATATATATATATATATATATATATTCCTGTTTGTTTTTACTTGAAATTATATTTTTTCTATGTACAGCTCCAAGCATGTCCATTACTCTGCAAGCATTCGTGGATACAAGTCACGGCCTACCGTTTTTTCTAAGCCCAAGGCCCAGGCACGGTCTAGGTATATTGCCCAGGTTTGAATCTCGCCTGCGCATTGGCGCTTATCATTTATAATTGCCTTCTGAGATTAAGTTTATCTCAAGTATAGTGAATTTGGTATGAAACGATATATATATATATATATATATATATATATATATATATATATATATATATATATATATATATATATATATATATATATGTATGTATATATATATATACAAATAATAAGATATGATGTATGTATTTATTATATACATCATCAAACACACACACGTATAAGATCTAATATATATATATATATTTCTATATATATATATCATACATATATATATATATATATATATATATATATATATATATATATATATATATATATATATATATATATATGATATATATATGGAAATTTACATATTATATATTAGCGATATTTGTGTGTATATAATGCATACATATATATATATATTATTTATATATATATATATATATATATATATATTATATGTATATCGTTTCATACCAAATTCATACACTTGAGATAAACTTACATGAAGGCAATTATAACTGATAAGCGCCACTGCGCAGGCGAGATTCAAATATATATATATATGCCTGGGCCTTGGGCTTAGAAAAATATATGATATATACGAATGCTTATATAATATATGCTTTTCATAGAAAATTCACTATACTTGAGATAAACAAACAGGAATAGTTGAATGTGAAGACCTGTACTTGGATTCAAACTTAGCCAGGTGTAACTTGGCAAAGAAAGCTCCATCTGAAAACAAAGTAAAATCCGGGGCAGTTTAAGATAAGGAGTCAGGCAGTTGCAAAGGGTTACCCGCTTTTGTGGAAAGGTAGAACAAACTTGACATTCGAACCGACTTGAACTTTCAGATTTTGTACAGAAGTTTAATAGAGGCTACAGCAAGGATAGGAATTTCCCTTTTGACAACCTCTTCATCTCATCTCTCCTAAGAATTCGTGGCAATTTTACAACTATAACTTCATTTTCTTTTCACAGAAGCACTTTCCCACTGTTATTTACGCCATGATTTCTACAAGCGTCTTATGCCCTTTCTTAGAAAGCCTTTCTTATTTACTGAAATAAAAGTTTTTACTCCGTTTACTTACTTCTATAGCCATTCCCAGCCCAAACAAGTCATTCGTACTTCTCTCTGATAACTTCGAATCATCATCATAACCTTATCCTGCTACGATATTATGCTACCTGCCATTATACATAAGGCCCTGTTCAAGACTTTTGAGCAGTTTATATGATTAGAATTACATAATCCGTTAACACTGATTGCATCTCTCGGCTAACGTTATTTTTCATATCTTATAGATTTTCACTCTTCTTCTTCTTCTTCTTCTTCTTCTTCTTCTTCATTTTTCCTGTTTTTCGTGACAACGACCGTAGGCAACTAATTTACCCTTTGCTTCCTTCCTACTTCTACCCAAAACCAGTCACTCTGCTGTCAACACACCAAGCAGACTCCACCTTTACATATACATCTGAGATATATTCTGTGTAGATGTATGCAGGCATAAAATATGAAATAAAAGCTGTATGAATGCGCATGTAAATCTACCGAATTTTTAGATTAAGATTCGCCTCTGCAGGCATGCACTAACGCATGGTGTCAGTGGAACTATTTTGAAATGGATCGTGACGTTTTTTAAATCTAAGAGACTAACACCGTGCAGGACTGGGACCGGAATAAATGGAAAGATCGGGGGTACACGAGGAAGGAGATTACGAATGACCAGCGCTCCCAAATGGGAATTTTATTCGCTGATCAATGAATTGTGCTTACAAACGCGCCCCTTCCTCTTTTTACGCGGCGATAGGTTGTGTATCACAAATGTTATTTTGTTCTAGTTTACATTACAACGGCTATTTAGTTATGGCCC
>NC_089750.1:21832552-21847552 GCF_040412425.1 Macrobrachium rosenbergii
TACAGAAAACTCATATTTTCCCAGTCTATTTTATGATCATTTTCCCAACAGTGTTTGGCAACTGCCGACGTCTGATTATAATGCCTTATGTTCTGCAGATGTTGTTTGCTTCGCTCTTTACATGATTTGCCAGTTTCGCCATAGTACCCTTCTTCACAGTCTAGACACGCTGCCATATATACCTCCCCTCTAATCTCTTCCCCCTCTACCAACTTTTTGTTTCTAACTATTTTATTCCTAATGGTGTTTTTGTAGCTGCCTATCAATCTGAAATTATCTAGCTTTCTGTTGATGGGTGCAATAGAGTTGTTGTCCGGGACTGTAATTATTTTCTTCCCTACCAAATGCTCCTTTTCTATCCTTTCCCTCTCCCCAAAATAGTTTTTCATTGCTTTGATGTGTGCCCACTTCCACCAATACTTAGGGTAGCCTAATTTCCTAAAACTCTCCCTCAGGTAATCCAGCTCTTCGTCTAAAAATTCGGGACTGTAAATCCTATAAGCCCTGTTGGCCAACCCTGTCATTACTCCTATTTTTATTTCTTTCCTATGACTGGAGAATCTATGTATGTATGAATTGGTGTGTCTTCTTCCTATATACCTTGAATTTTAAGTTTTCCCCTTCCCTCTTAACCAGGACATCCAAGAAAGGAATTTCTCCCTCCCTCTCTTCTTCTATTGTGAACCTGATGTGCTCATTTAGTTTATTTATGTTTTCTAAGAACTTGTGTAGATCTTCCCTTTCTCCCTTGGAAATAATCAAGATGTCATCCACGTATCTTACCCATTTTACGATATTTAAGTTCCCTCTATTTACTTTGCCCACCTCTTCCTTTTCAAACCATTCCATAAAGATATTAGCCAGAATTGGTGAAAGATTTGAACCCATGGCCACGCCATTTTTTTGTATATAATGGTTTTCGCCCCACTTGAAAACATTAACGCTGAGGGCCACTGTTAGCAATTTTATTAAAACGTCATGATCTATGTCGCATGGATAAACTCCCTCCTCCATATTCTTTTTTTATTATTTACATCGTCGTCTTTACTGGTACGTTGGTGAACAGGGAAGTTACATCCAAACTTGCAAATTTACAGTCTTTTACGTTAATTTTGGATAATTCATCTATCAAGTTCATGTTATGTTTTAAATGCCCTTCAGATACTAAGCCTACCCATTTTCCCATTATGTTGGAAAGAAATTCCTCCAGCCTCCTCTGCGGTGATCTCGTCGATGCCGCGATCGGTCTCAGAGGGCACCCTTCCTTGTGGATCTTAGGGCTATCATAAATATATGGGATCTCTGGACTTTCCACTGATTTTACCCTATGTTCTAATTTTTTCTCTTAGTTTTTTCGTGGATTTTTGTCAACGCTTCCCTTACTTTTTTGTTAAAACTGCACTGTAACCCCCTAATGTCAAGGGTTTTTTGTTGCAAGCCTCATATGTGTTTTCATCGTTTAGCAATTGCTAAACGATGAAAACGTCGGCAGTTGCCAAACACTGTTGGGAAAATTATCATAAAACAGACTGGGAAAATATGAGTTTTCTGTACAGGAACACCAACAAAACATCCAGACTGGTTGTAGAGAACGCCTTCATAACTTGCGCCAACAACACAATGGCAGGGAACTCCGGAAACGGCTTTGAAGACAGCATATCTAGAAAAATTGTATACTCCACAGTAGCAAGGAAAGGAAGGAAAAACGCAAGAGAACGCACGGAAAACGGACACCTGGAAGAAGAAGGGAGCAGAGAAAGACCAATATCACGAGGGGGTGGGGGTCACACAGGAGGAGCTAGGCGATTATAGGATTAAAAGTACCCAGCACACAGATATAAATACAGCTGGACTGCGTGTCTGCTCATTGTACGGATGCTTGATAATGTGGAATGTTTGTCCAAGAAAGCTTGTAACTTTTTCTGAACAAATACTCCATTAGATACCATCCAGTTTGAATGAGGTCCTTTTAGTAATATATATATATATATATATATATATATATATATATATATATATATATATATATATATATATATATATTCAAATATGCATGCAGTATGTTAGGTATGATCTGCTTCTCTGAAAAATTCCATCAACATAAAATTGATTAGACTTTATAGAATGAGTTCCAGTGGCATGGATCTTATTAATATATATACTGGGTTTTTGGATATGCAATAAAAGACATATTTTTATAATATCCTATTTACTATTTATAACTAACACACTATTATTTTCCAAGATTAGATTGGAGTGCTACCAAAATCTTATGACAAATAAGTAAGAATAAAAAGCTATATCCAGACATCACTAACTTTTAACTCAATAATGTGATGCATACGATGATATCCCTACAATATAACTCGTAACCATAGGCAACACAGAAATAATTTAGCAAGGCACTATGAGGCCCACCATAATTCTCAAGATATCACAAATATATAATATATATATATATATATATATATATATATATATATATATATATATATATATATATATATATATATATATATATAT
This sequence comes from Macrobrachium rosenbergii, assembly GCF_040412425.1. Classification (NCBI taxonomy): domain Eukaryota; kingdom Metazoa; phylum Arthropoda; class Malacostraca; order Decapoda; family Palaemonidae; genus Macrobrachium; species Macrobrachium rosenbergii. The sequence continues at coordinate 21,835,076 of NC_089750.1, forward strand.
ATATATATATATATATATATATATATAATAGAGTATCTATGAAATCCAAGGTGAGATTCCATAAAGGGATTGTTGTACCAGCTTTATTTTATGGAAGTGAAGTGTAGGTGTGGAATTCTAATAAAATAAAAAAAGGGGGAGCAGGGGTTGGTAAACTGTTGAGCATAATTGTTTACACAGTAAATGTGGCGTAAGGAAAAATGAGGGATGAAAAAGCGAGTGACATGTATAAGAAGTAGTCAGGGTAGGTGAGAGGATGAATAATAACCATTTATGCTATGTAAAGGTCAGAGATGTACAGTGTGCAGGGGATTAGGAGATTTGCTAATGTTCCTTCTGTGAGGGAGTGTGAAGTAGTTTGCTGTTTGGATATTTTCTACTTTTGTTTCTGAGGAAACGTTAATTAAAAAAAAAAAAAAGTTTGTACGATTGCGTGTTTTTTAGAGTAAATTGGCACTTATATTCTTGCTGATGGAAACATATACATATATAAAATGAGTAAATAAGCAGGCGATTCGCCCTACATATATAATTATATAATGTGCACTTCCCTGAGGGTGATCTGGTAGCAAGCAATGCTAGACAGGCAAATTAATTTAAACAATAACTTTAAATAAGCCCTCTTATGGATGTTAATACTCTTTTATTCACAAATATTTTGGTAGTTTACCCCAGCACTGTTTGTAACACTGCTGGACGCAAAACCAAGATAAGGAATATATTTTTTACAAGTATCTTGTCACGAACTAAACTATTTCTAACGATACCCTTCCCTTAAACACAATGCCTAGCAATTTCCCTTGTATCTGACTTGAGGACTAAATAATAAATCTTAGAATTATCTCTTCTTGTCATGTAGAGGCAAAAGAATAGGAAGTTCTCCAAAACTTGCTCACGTACACAGTCAGTAGTGAACTTTTTTAAGACTGCCTGTAGGGATACTACCGTTTTCTTTGTTAGTATATCTCTTTCAAGTAAGAAAACGGAACCAGCTAGGAAAGAATATAGAGTGATAACTAAATCATTTTGCACAGCGTTATGATTTAATTAATTCCTTAAGTTCTTTTGTGTTTTGATTAGAAAAGATGAATTCCGCATAAATAAATGAAAACAGATTAAAGAACAGAAGAAGTAAACCACACGACACTAATAATGTATTAATCTACAATCATATATACAAAGAAGGAAAAAGAAATGTTGCATCACCTCAAACTTCTCAGAAAGTAACACAAAGCTAAAGAAAAATACGGAGCAAATAGAGACATGGAAATGGTATGAAAGGCAGAACATTTTAAATGAGTTAGGTAACTTGGGAATCAGCCCTCGTGGATAGAGTTTAATGTGAATGGATGATATGGGAGCACTGACACTGGTTCGCAAAAGACCGCAATCGTTGGGGTTGACTCTCCAAGCGCCCAGCGACTGTACAGATTGGAAAAACAAAGACAGACCGGTTCTCGCCTCCGACATGCCAATCGGTCTGAAGGGGTCCTTCATATACATATATATATATATATATATATATATATATATATATATATATATATATATATATATATATATATATATATATATATATATATATATATATATATATATATATATATATATATGTAGAATCTACTGGTCACTTTTACCAGACACATATGTAATTCTAATAGCAACCCACAATGCCCTCTTAACTTCTCGAATTCTTTCGCGCTTTTTTGGATATGCTTGTAACTACAAAGCCGTAAGATCTAAATGTAAGAAATTGAAGAGACTGTGATGGCCGGTTACGGGAAACGAACCTGCATCACAATAATCACAAGGAGGTCACGTTGCCGACCTGACCACGAGAAGGATAGAAGTTTATTACCTTTCGTACATACATATACCTGTAGTTTTCAGATATATTTATTAGAGCTGGAATAGGCCCATCCTCACCATCGTAGCCAAGTGGGCAATTGTTTTTATTGCTTTTTAGGCTGAAATATATATGTAGAATCTGCTGGTCACTTTTACCAGACACATTCGAGAAATTAAGAGGGCATTGTGGCTATTAGAATTACATATGTGTCTGGTAAAAGTGACCAGTAGATTCTACATATATATTTCAGCCTAAAAAGCAATAAAAACGATTGCCCACTTTATCAATGAAAAAAGAATATGAGATCGCTACTCACACCGTGTGATCATCCTGCTGAATTGTCGTCTGCTTCAGTGCTCTAATAAATATATCTGAAAACGACAAGTATATGTATGTACGAGAGGTAACAGACTTTTATCCTTCTCATGGTCAGGTCGGCAGCGTGACCTCCTTGTGATTATGGTGATGTGGGTTCGCTTTCCGCGACCAGCCATCACAGTCTCTTCAATTTCTTGCGTTTGGATCTTACGGCTTTGTAGTTACAAGCATATCCAAAAAAGAACGAAAGAATTCGAGAAGTTAGGAGGGCATTGTGGCTATTAGAATTATATATATATATATATATATATATATATATATATATATATATATATATATATATATATATATATATATATATATATATATATATATATATATATATATATATATATATATATATATATATATATATATATATATATATATATATATATATATACACACATATAATGTATATAAATTATATATACAGTATATATATATATATATATATATATATATATATATATATATATATATATATATATATATATATATATATATATATATATATATATATATATATATATATATATATAATATAAAACAGAAGTAATTGGCGCAAGCAATTTACAGCATATCTCAGGACAGGGTGACAAGGAGATAGTCGGTCATCTGTAGGTGGTATTTATTTGCCGACGCGTTTCGTAACACAAAAAGGAAAATTTACAAATTAAAATACATGGAATAAAACTAACGACTTCAAGAGTCTCAACATGCTATATAAATATACATTAAAACAAGACAATTTATAAGAAGCACCTGCTAGACTAAAAGGTTCATTCAGTCCTCAACCTTTTAGTCTAGCAGGTGCTTTTTATAAATTGTCTTGTTTTAATGTATATTTATATAGCATGTTGAGACTCTTGAAGTCGTTAGTTTTATTCCATGTATTTTAATTTGTAAATTTTCCTTTTAGCCTTGATGATGTAACAATGTGTTACGAAACGCGTCGGCAAATAAATACCACCTACAGATGACCGACTATCTGAGATATATATTGTATATATATATATATATATATATGTATATATATATATATATATATATATATATATATATATATATATATATATATATATATATATATATATATATATATATATATATATATATATATATATATATATATATATATATATATATATATTTATATATATTCAAATTCAACCTGGGGAAATGCTTACCATGAGCCAGTTATAGACACTAATTGAATGGTTTCATTACTTTACCTCTAATTTTGTATAAAATCTGACTGCTGTTGATTCAGGAAATGGTAAAAAAACAAGGAAAAAGGGGGATTTTATATGGTCAAGAAGAGAAAGTTGAAATGGATATAAAGTGATTAAAAGACTAAGGGAGGAGCCTATATTCCTTTCGCCCTTCCTTGTCAGGCAGTGCCCAAAATGCACTGTTATATTCTCCAGCTTTAAATGAAGCATTTGATGGCTGGGATTCTTGGGAAAATATAATAACTCCCCGCCCAAGTTGACATCTCGCACCTTCAGTTGGGTGCGAACGTCTACCAAACCAAGGATTCGGCAGACAAGTGCTTTATATTTCTGCCGCAGATCCCTTTAGGTTGATTGTTCTCCTTGGTAAGGGAATCGGTCGGACTGAGTCCGAGGAGGACATTGGAGTGCCACCTGTGTCAGCTTCTTTGGCAGCCGAAGCAGGGGCATTCATTTCCGTTTCTACCCCAAGTCGCGGCAGTTCTGTGAGTTCATCGGCTATTTGAGACACAGCAGAAACCCTACCCACGGTCGTATCCACAGGGCACCGGGAAAGTGAGGAAGAGGTCGTGGTGGGCGTGATGGGCTCGCAGGTTACCATGACCAGCTCAGGCACGGGTTGCGAGGCCGCACCTTCGGTTGAGCTTCCCTGTTGTCGGAAGGATCCGTCTTTTTTACCGACGCTGCGCTGGTAGCGGAGCCAGGCCGGGAGAAGAGAGGGGATCCTGATTGGGATCTCTTGAATGGAGATCGGGGGTGTGCTCTGGCGCTGGCTCTAAGGCAGGGTCAGGCACTATTATTTGGTTTGGAATTTGCTCGTCGTTCGGGACGGATGGAGCTTGGCACTGCTCAGTGCATGCAAGTGGCACTGGCAGAGACTGTGAATCGAGTTTGGAATCTCCTGGAGGGAGATCTACTTGGGGCCCTGGCACTGGCACTGACACTGGGGTAGGGCCGGGCACCGGAATGGGATCTGGGATCGATCATGATGGAGGGGGGCCACTGCACATCGTACCCAGGTGGCACTGGCAGTGTAATGAGTGTAGGCGTTTGAGGCTTACTTGTGCCTAATGAATGATTTGGGGAATTTGGACCCCTGGATTGCTGTAACTTATTTGGGGACTGGAGGTCCTGTCCCAGGAGGATGTCATAACCTCCAGGAATATAGCTTGCTACTGCAAGGTTGCAAATTTGGATCTATGAGGTCTTGTGACTCTCAACTGAACGGTAGGGAGTGTCATTTTAAATTGATTGATACCCTCAACTGTGACGAGTTTACATCAGTTAATGATAGCTCCATAGGGAACTTTGTCTTTCCTTATGAGGGAAATTTGTGCACCAGAGGCATCAAATGCCTTGACCTGGCGTGCGGGGTAGCTACCTCGAGGAGGCACCACATATATGGGACCCTCAGCTGGAGGGCCTAAGGACTTGGGATTCGTAATTGCTAAGGCAATGGAGGGAGTACTTGATTTATTATTAGGGCATTTCGCCAGTGTGGGAGAGTGGCCATAAACTTTGCAAGCTGTGCAATAGCTCTGGGTATAATCCCTTCATGGCATTGCCCCTGTAGAGGGTGCAGGCTTGTTAGTTGGTGGATTCCCGGGTTTGAGTTTGTTTCGGCACTGCTCGGTGGAATACCCGGCTTTCTTGCAGAACCCACACACAACGGGCTTCTGCAAGTGCCCATTCTTGGGCAGAGGGGCGCCGGAGGTGAAAGAAGGAGGGCGTATTTTATGTCCCTGTGAGCTTGCACGGGTGTGATGGGTGTCCCATGTGTCAGCAAGGCGACAGCACTCCGCTAGAGTCGTGGGCACCTTTCACATACATGGGTGGCTAGGGAGGAAGGGGCATAATATAAAAAATTTTCAATCTTGAACCGCTTGAGGATGTCCTTGGCAGAGGAGAATAACAGGGACTCTAGCCATTTAGAGAGGGCCCTATCTGATTATTGCGCCCAGTCGGACCAGGTCTGTCCTGCTTCTTTTATCTGGCCTCTCCAGTGTCACCTCCAGCGCTCGGGGGCGATTTCATTCGCCTTTGTGACCGCCTGGCGCACTTCCACCCATTTCCCTTGATCTGCCTCGGGGAGGGCATTGAGAGCTATTAGACCCTTTCCTCCGAGGAATTTTCCCAAGAGTAAGGAGACTTTGGCAGGAGCGAGTGGGTAGGAGCTAAGGACCCTTTCCGCCCAATCGAGCCACACCTCGGGGCTAGGCCTAGGTCCACTTGGGCATAAAAGTATGAGTCTGAGTGAGGGCGGATGCCCCAGGGGCTGGAGAGGAGCTGGCAGTGCCAATTTGGACCATCTGTAGCTCATGGGCCCGCTGCCTTTTCTCCCTTTCGAGCCTATCTTTTCTTCCTTGTTCTTTCTCCTGTCTTGCGTGTTCTTCTCTTGCAAGTCTATCTAGCCTATCTTGTTCTTCCTTCTTCTCCTTTCTCTCTTGTTCTTCCTTTGCGAGTTTATCTAGCCTATCTTGCTCTTCCTTCTTCTCCTTTCTCTCCTGTTCCTCTTTTGCGAGTTTATCTAGCTTATCTTGCTCTTCCTTCTTCGCCTTTCTTTCGGCCTCTCTCTCCGCCTTGGCATCATCTATTCTCTCTTGGACCCACTCCCTCAGGGCTTGTCCTGTCAGTCCCATGTCCTTTCCAGCGGACATATAGAACTTGAAGTCTTCGTTTTGTTGGGTTCTGGATGTCGTAGACATCTTGAGATAACGTTTATACGGGTGTGACCCTTTAGGAAGTCAATATGTCTGAAAAGACTCAAATTTCAGGGTTTCTGAAAAAACCCAAGGTTGTTCGTGATGAACTGGTTTTAATATGTCTGAATAAGACTTAGTTTGTTCTTGATGGACGAATTTTAATGTCTGAATAAGGCTCAGTTTGTTCTTGATAAATGAATTTTAATATGTCTGAATAAGACTTGGGGTGTTCTTGATGAACGAATTTTAATATGTCTGAATAAGACTTGGTGTGTTCTTGATGAACGAATTTTAATGTCTGGAAAGGCGTAAACTGTATTCTATTTCACGCACGGACTTGGCCGGCTATCACGTGAATAATCTTAAGGCTTGGTTTGGGGAGCGTTCGCCCGTTCCCGAATAATTTGGGTTTTCTTGTGAAAAATAAAATCCTTTTTTTTTTTTTAGGGGAGTCCTGATACGGGTTAGGTTCGGGAACTCTGTGAGCGTCGTGACACTCTTAGAATAATAACCCCAACAAAATAAATAAAATAAAATAAACTGAAATAAATAAAAAAGAAAGGACGTAGCGACACTGATAACTGGCGGAGAGGGGGGCAGTAAGGTTTATGTACGGATACAAATTGGTGGGTTAGAAAGCCAGCCGTTTTTAGAAGTACACTTCTATTTATTTTTATAGAAGTGGTAAGTTCATCGTCGAGAGGCGTTTAAGTTAAAATTATATTATTTGCAAGTCACACTGACAAATGTGCGTATCTTGCCAGCCCTAATAAGAGCCTTTTCCTCCAATCCTAATATAAGCACAAAACTTAATTCTATTATACACGGGCGCTGTTTGCCTGAGTCACGTGCATATGAATTTGCCTCCTCGCAGTTCCTCGTTGGAGGAGTCGGTCGGTAGAGTTCTCGGCTAGCACTCTGCTAGGCCCGAGTTCAAGTCTCTGGCCGGCCAATGAAGAATTAGAGGAATTTATTTCTGGTGATAGAAATTCATTTCTCGGTTTAATGTGGTTCGGATTCCACAATAAGCTGTAGGTCCCGTTGCTAGGTAACCAATTGGTTCTTAGCCACGTAAAATAAGTCTAATCCTTCGGGCCAGCCCTAGGAGAGCTGTTGATCAGCTCAGTGGTCTGGTTAAACTAAGGTATACTTTACTTAACTTTTGCCTCCTTGCACGTGGGTTTGCGCAGCTGACAGCTCAAGGTCGCCTGGTCAAGGGCAATGACCAGGGTGGGAATTTTCCTGAGACTGATCCCACTTATACAAACAGATTAATCTGCTTATGGTTTGTTTAGAAGATAAAAGTTTTTCTTAGGCTTACCCAAAATTTCCCTTGGAACGACTTGACGACCACATGGTCACAGGGGACTTTTTAAGCAAAACAAAAGATAACCACAAATAAACAAAGAGAGAAAAAAAAGGTTTCTTATGCTTATGAATGAAATAGCAGGTGGTTATTGAATGGAAACGCTTTGAAATGAAACAGATTTATCACGTGCACTGCTGTACAGAGGAATGTGTACAAATAAAATATGAAGCAAACAAATTTTACGCTTTCTGAGATTTTACTCTACAGTGTTTGCCTAACGGATTTCTAACCTCTATGAAAAGAGAGAGAGAGAGAGAGAGAGAGAGAGAGAGAGAGAGAGAGAGAGAGAGAGAGATTAAACTCTGAATTCCAGCAACAGGAAATTTGCTGACTGACCCACGTGGGATCTAAAACATGTGTCTACCTATTCCAAGATGACAGACTGTCTGGATAACGCAAGGAGGAAATTTCCTTTTTTATTTTCAACACTTTGTAATTCCCTAGCTTGCCTATGTGAAAACATGCAAGCCCTCATGCAGGGGCTACCAAAACTTATGTAGCGGATACTAACTCTCTTCTCGATGAGTGGACTGCATGCACTTGCCTAACGTTTCCCTATTTCTATTTTCAGTCACAATTTCGTTTCCTATCCTAACAAAAAAATACTCACTGTGTGGAACTTCTTGACTGTGCGCACGCGGAATTTATGCAAAAGGCTCATTTCTTTGCCTTGCATCCAGCCTAGCTTCGCTAGTCACTGAGATGGCAAGTTGCAAGGATTTAATCTGCAACGTGCAAATTGCAAGATCTACGGCAAAGAGGTCGCCATTTTTTACGATTTAACCTGGGGAAATGTTTACCATGAGCCAGTTATAGACTCTAAATGAATGATTTCGTTACTTACCTCTAATTTTGTATAAAATCTGACTGCTGTTGATTCAGGAAATCGTAAAAAAACAAGGAAAAAGGGGGATTTTATCTGAGCTGAGGGCTCTACTCACAAGGTATTTGTAAGTAAACACGTTAGGGTAAGTTTAAAATTACATGTATTTACATGAAATGAAATATCAGAATATGAAATGGACTAGTCAGGCATGCAAGACCTGAGTGGTTAATTACACCTGGGAAAACTTGAAAGTATATCCGTCGGTGTGACGATCCAGACACAAGGCACAGTCAAGAGAGTTTTCCACGGCTAACAAACCCTCTGTAAAGAGAGAGGTTCACGAATTAAAAGCCAGTAAGGACGCAGTAAAATATACATAGGACAAGGCAAGCACAGAGGGAGCCAAGAAGCCTTGAACACACGATCTTATGTAATTATTTAAACAGAGGCATTTACATCACACTGACTTAACAAGGCAAGGTTGATATGGAAATACTGGCACTTAGAAATGGAAATAGGAAGTTGATTTCGAGAATTAAAACAGTGTGACTGATGGGAAGAACCTTTGCAACAGATCACTTTACCTTGTAGAAGAGGTGGCTTCAGTGAGAAATGACGGCAGAAGAAGGGCTGAGGGATTCACTAATAAGAGGACTAAAGGTCCCTACAAGATAGGACCACGTGGTAGGGTATGGCTCTCTGAAGGAAATGGAAGAGGGGAGATGTGTCTCGCTCGCGTCCAGCAGTGTGTCTCCCTCTTGTTCCTTCGGCGAAACCCTTATGTGACCTCGGTCAGGGGTCAGGAGGACACCCAAAGGTAGATTGGTGTCAGCGTCATCTATAACTCAGTCTCAGGTGTGCCTACCAGCTGTCCTCTCTTAATCCAGGTTTAGGATTCTGAAAGCAAATTCTTCCAGTCATATGTTCAAGAAGAGAAGGTTGAAAGGAATATAGAGCGATTAAAAGATTAAGGGAAAGGCCTATATTCCTTTTGCCCTTCCTTGTTAGGCAGTGCCCAAAATGCACTGTTATATTCTTATATTCTCCAGCTTTGAATGAAGCATTTGATAGCTGGGATTCTTGGGAAATATAATATAATATAATATATATATATATATATATATATATATATATATATATATATATATATATATATATATATATATATATGTATACATATATATATATATATATATATATATATATATATATATATATATATATATATATATTATCCCAAGAATCCCAGCCATCAAATGCTTCATTCAAAGCTGGAGAATATAACAGTGCATTTATATATAAACAGGGTGTTTCAAAATTAGAGCCCCCCTCTACAGCATAAACTAAAATTGATATGAACAAAAACAAAAGTAATTCAGAACAGGTATTTATTTAAGTTTCTCTCTGAATATTTAATATTTTGTGTGGCCTCCATCTGCCTGTACCACACCCTGCATTCTTGAGAGGTATGATTTCAGTAATTCGCAAAAAAGCTGAGACTCAAACTCCATTTCCCTGAGCACTTCTCTCACCTCTCTTCGCAGGTCGTCGAGGCTTGGTATACCATCATAGTTCACTGTGCGCGCTTCAACACGATCCTTTAAGATACTACCAATATTTTCACATTCAACAGATAACACATTTTCAGGATCTTTGAGGAAAGGAAATACTCCACCAGTAAGCACAGTTTCTCTGAAGTATTCGCCATTCCATGACTGTCCTTTTTCTTTGATGATCCACATTAACCGTTTGGCTGTGAAACAGAGAAAAATTCCCAAACACTCAGGAAATTTCACAACTTGGCGATAGCGCATGTCATCGCTGATATCATCCAACTTTGCAGCCCAAATGATGTCATTTTTACGACTTGGCTTCCAGACTGTGTCAATGAAGAATTCATCTGATGCAGCGACATGGAGAAAGTCAGCTTCATCCCAATCTTTAGGAAATGAACCACAAAACCATGCACGGTCTTCTCTCTGTTGCTGAGTGATGCTGGGCTTGCTGATAACATGAAATGGCTTGATCACAGATTTTTTCAACTCACGCGGATGCGCCAGCATCCCTGGCCTCTCTGAAGGTTATAGCCCAGATTCGGTCAATACATATGATTTCCTCCGAGTCGTTAGCCATGGCTGTATCTAACTCCATCACTCAGTGTGAAAATACAAGAAATGTAAAATGAAAAATAGCTTAATAGAAACTTAAAATAATGTACTTGGAGACAGGCTATAGCAGAAAACTTCATAACTTTCCATTTGTTCTGTGGGGGCCTCTAATTTCTGAAACACCTGGTATATATATAATGAGTATATACGCATTTATATTTTATTATATTATATATATATATATATATATATATATATATATACGCATTTATATTATATTATATATATATATATATATATATATATATATATAATATATATATATATATATATATATATATATATATATATATATATATATATATATATATATATATATATATATATATATATATATATATATATATATATATATATATATATATATATATATATATATATATATATATATATATATATATATATATATATATATATATATATATATATATATATATATATATATATATATATAATATATATATATATATATATATATATATATATATATATATGTATACTGTATATATATATATATATATATATATATATATATATATATATATATATATATATATACATACACATATACACATATACAGGGTGTTTCGAAATTAGAGCCCCCCCTCTACAGCACAAACTAAAATTGATATGGACAAAAACAAAAGTAATTCAGAACAGGTATTTATTTAAGTTTCTCTCTGAGCATTTAATATTTTGTGTGACCTCCATCTGCCTGTACCACAGCCTGCATTCTTGAGGCACTTCAACACGATCCTTTAAGATACTACCAATGTTTTCACACACATTAAGGTCAGGGGAGCTACCTGGAAATTCACTTGACGAGAAAACATATATACCACTATTTTGAAGCAGCTCCTGTGTCTGAAGAGCCTTGAAACATGGTGCCTTATCATGCAAAAATGTGACTTCTTCAACAGATAACACATTTTCAGGATCTTTGAGGAAAGGAAATACTCCACCAGTAAGCACAGTTTCTCTGAAGTATTCGCCATTCCATGACTGTCCTTTTTCTTTGATGATCTACATTAACCGCTTGGCTGTGAAACAGAGAAAAATTCCCAAACATTCAGGAAATTTCACAACTTGGCGATAGAGCACGTCATCGCTGATATCCAACTTTGCAGCCCAAATGATGTCATTTTTATAATTTGGCTTCCTGACTGTGTAAATGAAGAATTCATCCGATGCGGCAACATGGAGAAAGTCAGCTTCATCCCAGTCTTTAAGAAATGAACCACAAAACCATGCACAGTCTTCTCTCTGTTGCTGAGTGATGTTGGGCTTGCTGATAACATGAAATGGCTTGATACCAGATTTTTTCAACTCACGATATACAGCACTATAACTTCTCTTCTTTCCCCTCTTTGTTTCTAGTTCAAGCGCCAATTTACGTAAAGACTTTCTTGGTCTACCCACTGCCTCAGCTATGATGTCTTTTGACTCCTGAGAAAGGACTTCAGGCCTTCCAAGATTCTCACTCTTTTCGCAATGACAATCATATGGATTTTTGTTCCAGTTTCTTTTAACAAAGGATTCATCTCTTTTAATGTATTTAGCTATCCAGGAATGTGAAATGAAGGATGCGCCAGCATCCCTGGCCTCTCTGAAGGTTTAGCCCGTATTCGGTCAATCCATCTGATTTCCTCAGAGTCGTTAACCATGGCTGTATCTAACTCCGTCACTCAGTCTGAAAATACAAGAAATGTAAAATGAAAAATAGCTTAATAGAAATTTAAAATAATGTATTTGGAGATAGGCTATAGCAGAAAACTTCATAACTTTCCATTTGTTCTGTGGAGAGGAGGACTCTAATTTCAAAACACCCGGTATATTGCTACGAATATTCGAGGGATACTTACTTGATTCTGGGCGGCAACGGATGAACACAGGGAGTTCCTTTTATTTATTACACATCTGACTCAATATTAGGACAATTTGTAGGCAAACAAGGGAAATCTATGGCTTAAG
>NC_089750.1:21852552-21872552 GCF_040412425.1 Macrobrachium rosenbergii
TGCCACCAAGTGCAAAACACATATAAATTACGATAATTTTACCGTTATTGGCCAAGCACAGAACCAACAAAAACTTCAGATACTGAGTCTTTAAATATCAAACTGCAGGTTCCCTCATTAAGTACTCAAACTGCCTCTATTCCATTGTTTCTGTCATAGCTCATTACGATTTGCACCTCTGATCTTGTTGTTTTTTTATGTATTTTTCTTTTACTGTTAGTGTGGTTCTGTCGTTTGTGTCTTCTGCTTTTTGTATAAGTGTATTGCTGTCTTAGTTTGTTTCTCCATTCTTTGAAAATTTTCTTAAAATTAAAAAATTTTTGTCGGTGTAATTTATTTGGAGTTTTTTATGATTATGCTATTTTATTGTGCTCTTGCGTAACCATATGTGACAAGATTTTGTGCTTTGTGTGTATGTGTTGAAGTGTGCTCTAGTGTGTGTGTAATTTTGAGCTGCCTTTATGGATTTTTAATGATTAATATTTTAACGTAATTCAGTTTTAGCCCTTCAGCACTTTAATTGATTTATTCGATTTTCCATAGAATTCCCTCATGATGTGATTACGAATCACGAAACATAGGAAGCAATACAGGAAGTGTGAATCTCTAGCGTATCCTCCCTTGACTACATTTTATAAAAATATATATATATATATATATATATATATATATATATATATATATATATATATATATATATATATATATATTTATATTGTCACGAAGTGTTCCAAGTACCTGATTTTTGCACAACTAATCGTAGAATTAAAAAATTTACCTCACTTTAGCCAGATACCTGAATCTCATAACAATAAAATTTACGACCGAGTACTCTAAAGGCAGCAGTGGTCCCTTAAAATCTTACTAATCATGTCAGAAATCAGACTAAGTTTATCAAAACAAGTGTGAGGTATCAACATTTAAACAAGATATATACTAAAGTAAACAACTTTAACTGTTTAGCTGGTCTTAATGCACTTCAGCAAAACTAAAGGAACAAGACATGTTTATCACTGTGCCTTATGCACACAATTAATCCTATCACTGGTGGTCAGTAAATGAAACACTTGTAAAAATTTTAGATACAAAAAATTAATTTTAAATTCAAAATTTATAATCAGAATTCACAATCTGAAAAAATTTACTGTTACTTGAAAACAACACAAAATTTAATTAATTCTTGATTTGAGAAGAAAACCCTAGTATATGAAAATCAAATCAAGTATGCAATGTTAAATTATTAAGAAATACTTAAAATGCTAAGTAAAGCAGTGTTAAATCACCACTACATAAAATGTGAAAAATTAAGAGATTGCAAACATATAAAATATGGCAAAGTGTTAAATTCACAAAGAAGTAAACAAACAAATAAAAAAATCAAATAATTCAAATGACATTAAGAACACACTATCTCACAAAACGTAAAACATGAAATGGAGTGTAGATTTACTAAAGCAAAAATCCCTTAATATATCGACCTTATTATACCATGGTAACAATAAATAAAAGTCACTTTATCTTACACAAGTTTGTGAAAACGTTCACTGAATCACACCAAATGCAGCTGCTCAAGATTCACAAAACACACTTTTTTGACAGGCGTCATTACCAATATATACAATTTTTACTACTGCTATCAGATCTCACAATCTAAGATTAATATTAACGACCACACAAGTATTTTACATTAATAACTTCTCTATTTTGATGAGAGAGAGAGAGAGAGAGAGAGAGAGAGAGAGAGAGAGAGAGAGAGAGAGAGAGAGAGAGAGACACACAAAAGGTCTCTGAAATGAGAATGAGCAAATTTTTAGGATTCCAGCTAGAAGTAAAACCCCCATAGAATTATGTCATTACATTTTGGGAGCGAGAAACAAGAGAAAATTCTAGAAAAAAAAGACAATGTCACTTCCTGAGTAAAATGTCTTGGGGCCAAAGCTAACGTGTTAGAACAGTAAGTGATGAGAGCAATGTAATCTTAGATATGACACAATTGCCATGTGCTTATACTCCCAATAAACCTAAAAAACACAAACACATATGTGACTTGAATAGAAAATCATATTGAACAGAGCTTTTAAAGAAATCTTAACATGATCAAAGCAGACTGCAGCCAGCTAATTGTGATTGACGTGTTTTTTAAAACAAGACAAAGAAGCCGTTGGTTTCCAGAACAGAGCAGCCTATTGTTATTTTGACCTGTCAACATATTAGCTTTCGCAATGGCACTCGAAGCATGACAAAGCACTCACTATCACAGTACAGAACACACGTGGCTGGGAGACAAAGTGCGTGATTATATATTACACATTTTTACTAAAAGCATATTATTGATCCTTGTGAAATCTTACATACACTACATACGATACTTCAACAATTCTCATTATTACACAGAACACATGATAACTAGAAGAGTAAATATATCAAAATCATGGAAAGATATGCATTTTCAAGACAATATCATGACAATATATATATATATATATATATATATATATATATATATATATATATATATATATATTATATATATATTATATATATATATATATATATATATATATATATATATATATATATATATATATATATATATATATATATATATATATATATATATCTTGTAATTTCCACAATATGATATATATATATAATATATATATATATATATATCAACTTTATAAAGTCATCTTATACCTTGAAGATGACTTTGAATAAAAGTTGAAATACCAATTCCTTATTTTCACGTACTTATTATATATATATATATATATATATATATATATATATATATATATGTATATGTGTGTGTATATGTGTGTGAATTTATATAATATTATATATGAATTTATATATATATATATATATATATATATATATATATATATATATATATATATATATATATATATATATATATATATGAAATTTTATCACATCACCGTGATTCATATGCAAGCATTAAGCTACAAACGTCCTTTAATATCCAAGTCGCTCTACCTTGGAAATGATATATTTTCATATATGTTACAGTGAAGGGGAATTTTTAGTTGATAATAAGTTCGTCGTCCCGTGGGCTCGAACCATGAAGGACAAGAACTCAGGACTACAGTGACGCCTTAACCCACTTGTTGGCTTTGTGGGTTAAGGCGTCACTGTAGTCCTGAGTTCTTGTCCTTCGCTGGTTCGGAGCCCACGGGACGACGAACTTATTATCAACTAAAAATTCCCCTTCGGTAACATATATGAAAATATATTATTTCGAGGTAGAGTGAATTGATATTAAAGGACGTTTGTAGCTTAATGCTTATATATATATATATATATATATATATATATATATATATATATATATATATATATATATATATATATGGATTTATTCTTTGGAAACCTTTATCTGTTACACTGTGGACTACTTTAGTAACAAGTTGCTTGATGTCTGTTATCTTGCACTCACCTTATCGTGCTCAGATGTCAGCTATCTTAAAACAGTTTAGTTTGTTCAGTGTTGAAATAAATTGTGTTTTCCCTTTTATATATTTACTCCGTCTTAAAAGGTTATAATAATTTTCTTCCACCTGTTTCTTTATGGGTAACGGTACCGAGACTTTTGGGAGAAGTGGACAGTTCATAAACTGAACTCTGTCTTTGGGAGTATGCTCACCAATTTTATCCAGTCCACAATCCACAACTGGACTGTCTTTGATTCAGCGGAACTAACCACTTCACGTTTCGCACACTCTGTAACATTTCCCTTGATATCATTTCTCTACTGTTCTAGTCTGCTCAACGCTTTCGCTTTCAGGTCATTACCCTATTTTATGGTAATCACGGGTTCTTTAGGGTAGTTCTCGGGTAACGTTAGTTTTAGGGTAAATCTAGGGTAATCGGGGGAAAATGTAATCCGAATTGGGAATTGTTAATTAATATTTTGAAATTCATTACTTTTTTCCATTTAGATACCAATGATAAATAACAGTTTACTGCATCACCTGGAAAAGAGACAAAGTTTTCAATTAGGCCTATGTTAAGTCATTAATTCTGTTAAATTAATAATACTGAAGCCTGATGATTGGTTGGGTGAGAAAATTTTCAAATTTCGACGGGGTCGGAGTGATCACATAGCCGTGGCGCCAAGGTGGCGGCGTCGCGACGTGACCATCATATCAGTTATGTCACACTCGTCAGTACCATTGATTGCATCGGACAGAGCGTTTTGCGTCATTCATTGGTATGCGGAGTTGTGGACTGTGTTGACTATGGCAGTAGTGGAATAAGTTAAGCCAATATCTCAAAATACCGGTTCTTGACTTACCAACCACTGACGAAATACATTTATACTGTATTTCCTTTTATATAAAAAAAAACCCGCTTCGTGGTGGGCCAAAAGAATATATTTCTGTTCTATCTTATAAAGAAAAAAAAACTGAATTTTTGTTTAAATAAACTCAATTTGCTATCGACATTATACATTTTGTAGCCTATTTATTTTTATCTTGAAATAGGCTACAAACTTTGCTTCTAAAGTGGCTAGCTCTTCGACAAAAAAAGCCCTAGGCCCAAAAAGAAAATAGAAAAATCCTGCCAACAGAAATCTAAAACTGATTGGTTAAAAGAAAAGCAGTTCATGGGTTAGCTTAAGAAGTCAACCAATTCAACAGCTTCCAAAGACATTGCTTTTTGTATGATCTGTAACAAATATTACCAGTAGTGTGATTCAGCCGGTTCGCACCGGTTCATGCAAAACATCTCGCGGAATTTTATGAGTTCGTCGAACCGGCCGGGTGCAACGACCAGTAGAGTAGAGCGCGCAGCTTTTAACTCGTAACATAAATGTCATTGAGCATTGCCACTGATAATCGTGACATCAGAGTGGTTCCCAGCCTGAGAAGGAAATAGGATTATGATTAGGTATAGGGGAAACACAACAATCACGTAAATATATATATTATAATGTACGTGTTGTAATTAAATTTTCCCGATTTATTTATGTGTTCTTCACTTTTATACTTCTTTTATGTTTCAGGTCAAGCTGACCTCGATAACAGAGAATGTATAAGAAAATATGACACTAATAATATTATGCTTATTCATAACTGTCTTTTTTATCATTATTATATTCCCTTTTAGTTTTAAACTTTTTCACAAGAAACGTAGCAGTATCTCCTTGCTCAAGATGTAATCTTTCATATGATATTGTTTATTAGCAAAAAACCGCAATAACGTAACTAAAATATACGTATTCAGTTAACGATTTACTGAAATATTTACCTTTTCCAGAAAATGACTGAATTAAATATTTTGCCAGATAACGACGCAATTCCTCAAGAAAATTACGCTACTTGCTAGACTGAAAATCTGGCCTTTTTTTTTTTTTACTTTTCAATAAATACTCTATATCTAACGACTTCTTCGCCAATTTCGTGAATGACTACCATCTACTGGTCACTCATGGTCAGTAGCCTACTGCATCCCATCCGATAACGTATCGTTAGTGATAGTGCATATACATACACATATATACACACATATGATTTATAAGAATAGTGATGATGATTGAAAAGAGCACAATATTCAAACATGTGTATACTGGTACACAGATATACAGTATCTTCATGTCAATTTCATGATCTAATATAGTCTAGCAATATAGACACTCTTCGATATCATTACAATGATGCTTAACCATTATTTAGACATTTTATTTGGGAAATAATTATAATTGATCATTTTATTTGCTAGAATCCAAGATCAACGTTTGAACGTAAGTGGAACAAATTTGACATGCTTTTTGTGATAGAACCGGCTGGCAAAATATTTGAATCCCACCACCGAGTATATATATATATATATATATATATATATATATATATATATATATATATATATATATATATATATAATATATATATCAGGACAGGGTGACAAGGAGATAGTCGGTCATCTGTAGGTGGTATTTATTTGCCGACGACGCGTTTCGTAACACATTGTTACATCATCAAGGCTAAAAAAGAAAATTTACAAATTAAAATACATGGAATAAAACTAACGACTAAAAGAGTCTCAACATGCTATATAAATATACATTAAAACAAGACAATTTATAAAAAGCACCTGCTAGACTAAAAGGTTGAGGACTGAATGACTAAAAGGGAAAAGGAAAGCAGCAAAGAAAACTGGCTCAAGCCAGATACAACTGAACAGAGGTGGTGTGTGAGTTCAACTTAGGAACTAGCTGTTTTATGAATAACGATTCCAAAATGAGTAGTTCGTGTGGATGAATTGCTTGGCCCAAAACAGAGAAGTCAGAATAATTAATACTTGTATTACATATATCTGAATGGTTTCTGATATTAGAAAATTCTGGATTGGACAATCTGCAACCAGTACGATGACTAACACCTTTATGTGAATCTGCTCTGACCCTCAGCAATCGCTTAGTCGATCCCACGTAAGTCCCCAAATTACATCTGGGGCAAGTATATTTATATACGACTGACGATTGCATTATTGGGCAGATTCTATCCTTAAATTTAAAAAGGGACCCTATTGTAAGTGGATTTTTGGGCATCAAAATGACTTGCAACATGTTAAAATGTTTTTCTATTGCAGACTTCAGATTACTTCTAAATTTATCGTCAAGGACGTATGGGATAGTTGCATAGAGTTTCTTCCGTGGTACTGTACTTATAACAGCCGAGTGAGATAGCTTCTTATTTAAGAAATTCTTACAGTGTTTAAAGAAAACATGAGATGGAAACCAATTATGATTAAAATATATGTGCAAGAAAATTATTTCTTTATGATAAGAGTCCCAAGAAGAGGTTAGAGTATAAGCCCGGTGGAGGAGAGTAAAAATTGAATTTAGTTTAAAATTATAAAAACAAGCACTATAAAAGTTTGAACCCAGGCCAGTAAAAGTTTTTTTTCTAAAAATGGAAGTGTTAAAACTGTCATTATGTCGGAACACCAAAACATCCAAGAATGGTAATTGATTATTGTCCTCTCTTTCTAATGTAAACTTAATATTTGGATGTACTTCGTTGATGTACGAGAGGAACTGATCAGCATGAGAGGCCGGATTGAAAAGAACGAAGGTGTCATCGACAAACCGTTTATATACAAGAGGATAAAAGCTAAGGGGGCAATTTTCCAACATGCCCTCCTCCAGGGAGCACATGAAAATGCTGGAAAACGTGGGGCCTAGAGGTGATCCCATTGCCATCCCATCTATCTGTTTGTACAAACAACCATTAAAAATAAAAGCAGTGTCCAGCACTGCTAACTCCAACAATTTCTTAAAACGACAACGATCATAATTAAAATAAGTGTCATTGGGTTCGATAAAAATTTCATCTAAAATAACTTCAATTGTTTCCTCCACTGGGACATTTGTAAATAATGACTCAACATCATAACTAGTCATATATAAATCAGAGTCTTGGCATAAAATATATGATTTGAACTCTTCAGAGTTTTTTAAAGTGTGCTGGTTAGAAGTCAACTGTTCTAATAGTGGTACTAAATATTTGGTTAATTTATAGTTAGGAGCGTGGATTAATGACAATATTGGTCTCATTGGAATTCCGTCTTTGTGTATTTTAGGTAGACCATCTAAAAGAACTTAATACCAAAGATATCATCAATAAAGATACTTATGAAGAGTTACATTGCTCAGGTACGTCGTTTGGAATTTTAGATGGTCTACCTAAAATACACAAAGACGGAATTCTCTCTCTTTGATACGATTACCAGTTCTCTATATGTCTTTGAAATTCAATATTAATAGACTCCTGAATCTGCGTTACATCTGTTGATTCTCGAACTGGGTTACCCATAAAACTAAACAGTTTCTTCCATTTTAGTTCAGTTGAACTGGGTCTTGGTGTATCTTATGTATGGTCTGTAGCAGGATCCATGCTTGCACGAGCTGTAGTATCTTTGAACATGAACTGGGCTGCAGTTATGATAGAAGACTTAAGATTCACCTTTTCCTCTTCTTCAGAACACCAATCTAATTTAAATCTTGGATCAAGAATAGTTGCCATTTGATATATTTTCCGTTCTTCATATACCTAGAGGCGTTTCTGTAATGACCTCTTCAATCCAAATACCAAACCATTGTTATACTTAGATTGCATTTTCTCCAAGTGAAACTTGAGCCCTTGCACACATGGAATGACTAGGCTAGAGGAAACAGAATTCTGTCTTTGGGCAGAGTCGGTGGCCTCCCTAATTGGCTCAAAAATTTCTAGCAAGTCATTAAGAATATTTTGGTCATAAGCGCCAAGCTTTGGTGCACCATTCAAACTGTTCAGCTTTTCTTCTGGTGCTCTCAGAATAGATCCGACCATCTTTAATTGCGAATTCCACCAACGAGTAGCACAACCTGATACTAATTTTCTTTCTCCCTCTAAAACATCTGTTACTATTGGCGATTTATGCACATAAGAAACCAATTTTGATGCTTTGCTCACTGTAACATTTAACTCTTCTGCTTCTTTGAAGCCATCTTTCACAACCACTTGCAATGTATGTGCAAACCAGGAATTATGCTCAGCTGGTAAAACTTCCAGTAGTTCAGCAGAATCAGTACCACTGCCATCCAAATAATCGAGATCCTCTTCTTCCTCATTAGTGTCATCATTTGCTTCTAAGACAGCATCAGGAAATCCTGGCAGAGAATATACAGTGATCATGTTAGTAGCATTGTCAGTTATGATGTTTGTAATTTTGGAGCCTATATCAAAATCCTTGTTGATCTGCTCATACTCTTCCATGATATTGCAAGCTAGCACTACATTTTCAAATGACCAGTTTCTAATGCAATGAGCTGTGATTCCCAAGTATGAGCTCATCTGACAGCTAGACCAGATATCAAGCGTTAGGCATACTGTTTTGCACTCCCTAGACTTTTTTTATTTTCCTTCGCCAGTGAGAAGTTGTCATGTAGCAATTTGTTGACAAAGTGCTTGCGTGTAGGCATTTGATAACGAGGGTCAGCTGAATTAAGTAAGCCATTGAAGTAAGAGCTTTCAACAATAGAAAATGGCACAAGATTGCACGCCACACAGAGCACTAGTGCATCATCCTGTTGCTTTTGTCGAACATCATGTGCTCCATATTTCTTTGGGTCTGACACTGTAACGAAGTCTTCCATGGTTGACTGGCTTGTACCAGGAGACTCAGTAGTGTTACCACGAGCAATGAGTGATGGCTAGTGAAAGACTAAACTACTGTACTACAAAACTGATCATGTTGCCTGCAGATACAGACAGGAAGTGAACAGGTTGTCGAAGGTTCACTCTTGACTTGATTGCATGAAAATTGACTGATATTCTGTTGATACACAACAGTAGAATTTAAATAATTTGAATTAAACTTGGTATATCTTTATTATTGACATACATTTAAGAGGTGCAAAAGAAACAATCAGGATAAAGTTACTGCTACTTTAATGGTGACCAAGGCGGTTTATATAGCGGCAGACTGATGTCACGCCGCAGAATACAATGAGAACAAGGGTGACCTGAGGTCGACAACAATTAACAATAAATACAGTGAACGAATACACTTTCGGTTATACAAATGGACAGAAATTGAGTTGAATACAATCTGATACCTGAGAAAGAGGGATACATGATATACAAATTGGAGACAGGTAAATAATTATGTACATAGTTTAAATGATTGGATCTACGTGACCCGCCAATCCAGGTGCGGCGAATCGTAGAGGCAAAGAAAACGGGTCATCACCATAGAAAACCCGCTCAGAGGGGACTTTATAAATACTCCCTCCCCCCCCACGACGTGGGTAACGTCTGATTAGTCAGCATATCTGCTGGGGCGCTGAAGGGTGCCGCGGCTACGTGAAGACAGCGGGGGAATACACTGCGCGTGGGGGCGGCTGGCTGCAGGTGTGAGCGGGTGCTTCCGGGGGCGGCAGCATGTCCGCTTCTTACAGGGGGCTGGCTGTGGCGACGACTTTCCAGGCAGAGGGTCCGGTGTGGTGACATCTGTGTCCTCCTCCAGGAGGGCGGGCTTGATGCGGTCTACCGACACCCAGTCATTCTTCCCCTGAAGGGCGAGCAGGAACGCCTTGTTATTCCTTTCCAGCACGCGGATGGACCCCCTGTAAGGCCTGGTCAGTGGAGGGCGGACGGCGTCATCCCTGACGAAGACGTGGGTGGTGGAGGACAAGCCAGGTGGCGTGAAGGTGACCGACCTGCTGGTATATGTCCGCTTACAGGGGGCGAACTCGCCAACTATATCGTGAAGCCTCTGGACAGATGGGTTGTGGTGGTCCTCTGTGACTAGCTCGCCCAGGACTACGAGGGGCTCGCCGTAGGCTTTCTCAGCTGCGGACGGGTCACCGCCGGCCCTGGGGGTGGTTCTCAGCCCGAGGAGGACCCATGGCACCTGGTATTTCCAATCCTCAGCGGTGCAGCGGGCCATGAGGGACACCTTCAGGGGTTGTAGGCGGTGGTGGTGTGATGAGCTGTCCTGAGCAGCCATGCCAGGGTGGACCACAATTCGAACAGGAAGGTATTAAAGTGGTCAGGGACGCCAAAGCGGCTGATCCAACTGGAGAGTAGGGCCTCAGCGCACGCGCTGGCATTGGCTTCTTGCATGGGCATGGCTTCGGGCCACCTTGTTGAGCGGTCGACCACTGTCAGGAGATATCTGGCCCTGCCTGACGGGGGAAGGGGCCCGACCATGTCAATGTGAACATGGCCGAACCGCCGCCCTGGCTGTGGAAACTCGCCTACCCCAGACTTGGTATGACGGCCAACTTTGCTGGTTTGGCACTGCAGGCACTGCCTCACCCAGGTCCTCATGTCCTTCTGCACTCTGTGCCAGATGAACCTCTCTAACAGCAGCTTGGCCGTCATCCTGCTGGAGGGGTGGGACAGCCCATGGATGACGTCAAATACCTGGCGGCGGCGGGAGGCCGGCACCAGGGGGCAGGGCTGGCCGGTACTGACATCGCAGAGGAGATTTGGACACCCGGGGGCGAGGGGCACATCCCTCCACTTCAGGGACGTGATGGCGGTGCGGTAGGCTGGAGTCTCTGGGTTGGCGGCCTGTTCCCTGGCATGGTCCTCGTAGTTGATCCCAAGCTGCACCTCGTTAAGCTCGATCCTGAAGAGGGCATCTGCCACAGGGTTCTTCTTGCCGGGGAGGTATCTGACTGAGCAGGTGAACTCCGCGATGGCCACGAGGTGTCGCTGCTGCCTGGAAGACCATGCATCCCCCTGCTTGGTGAAGGCGTGGACCAGCGGCTGGTGGTCTGTGTAGATTGTGAAGGGCGTGCCCTCCAGGAGGAACTTGAAGTGCCGGACTGCCCGGTATACTGCGCAGAGTTCCCTGTCGAAGGTGCTGTAGCGGGCCTCTGCGGGGTTGAACTTCTTGCTGAAGAAGGCGATGGGCTGGGGGGCACCGTCGACGACCTGCTCCAGGACAGCTCCACATGCGATGCTGCTGGCATCCGTTGTGAGCTGGAGGGGAATGGTGGGGCCCTGGTGGGCCAAGGCAGTTGCCTTGGCGAGGGCAGCCTTCATCAGGGAGAAGGCCTGCTGCTGGCTGGGTCCCCACGCTAAGGATTTTGGTTGGCCCATCGGGGTTTCCGTCAAGGGGGCCATGGTGTGTGCGATCCCGGGGATGAACCTCCAGTAGTAATTCACCATCCCAAGGAACTCCTGGACAGCCTTGATGGAGGTGGGGACGGGGAACCTGGTGACGGCCGCAACCTTAGATGTGAGCGGGCGGACACCATCCGGGGATATCTCGTGGCCCAGGAAGTCAGCTTTCTGGACGCCAAAGGATCAGGACCTCGAGGGGCATGGCGTAGGGCTCGGGGATTTGAATGCATACCTCCGGGAGGAGCTGACGGAGGAGCAGCTCCTGTGACAGACTTATTTCGGATTGCTTTCTGCTGCCGTCAGTGTCGGGGAGGGTGAGGAGGTCCTGTATCATGCCCCATGACTCCATGACGCTCTGATCCTCGTCTCGAGGAGGGACTTCTTTAGGAGGTGGTAGGTGAGGGGGCGTGCGGCGGACACCCACGGGACAAGTTTCTTGTAGATCTCCTCCAGCAGGGCATTGAGTACTGTGTCAGCTTGCAGTACCACGTTGTTGAGTTCCGCCAGCCTGAATTGACTCTCGACCCTGTACAGCCACACTGACGGGTTCCCCTGAGTGAAAGGCAGCAGCTTTATGGCAAGGGCGGCTTTTGCTTGTCCTGCCAGGCAGGGCTCCGGGCAGGGAAGCGTGCGTGGCGCGGGCAGCAGTGTGGAGGAGCGTGAGAGCCTCAGCCCGTGGGCGGGCGCGGGTGATATGGGTGGGAGGTAGACATCTGAATCTGCGAGGTTAGCGGTTAACTGAACGAGGGAGGGGATGTCTGTGTCCATGCTCGCTCTAGCCCTCTTAATTGGAGTGGGATACTCGTGTCAACACGCGCTTGGAAGCGTGCCATGTGAGTCCGCTAATGACGTTGGTGATTTGCTGACAAGAGTCAGCATGCCCAAACACTGGTTACAGCGCCGTTGTGAGTCCGCTAGGGGCGTGGGTAGTTCCTGGAGCCAAGACTGAGTCGCTGTGTGAGTCCGCTAATGGTTCCGGGAACCACTCCAGGGTCACCACTTTAAGAGGTGAAAAGAAACGAGCAGGATAAAGTTACTGCTACTTTACTGGTGACCCAGGCGATTTATATAGCAGCAGACTGATGTCACGCCGCGGAATACAATGAGAACAAGGGTGACCTGAGGTCGATAACAATTAACAATAAATACAGTGAACGAATACACTTTGAGTTATACAAATGAACAGAAATTGAGTTGAATACAATCTGATACCTGAGAAAGAGGAATACATGATATACAAACTGGAGACAGGTAAATAATTATATACATAGTTTAAATGATTGGATCTACATGACCCGCCAATCCAGGTGCGGCGAATCGTAGAGGCAAAGAAAACAGGTCGTCACCATAGAAAACCCGCTCAGCGGGGACTTTACATACATAATTCATTATAACACAAAATCCACATATTATAGTCAGGTTGTTGTCACTACTAGTGCACGTTTTGTTATACGATTAGTTATGCAATACAGCTTACTAAGTATGTAATGTATTTAAAAAGTACTTAAAATTACTTGATTTTTTAATTACTTTTTGGTCAAGTACAAGTGCATTGAATTTTAAAATCCCAAGTACAAGTACAAGTACTCAGAATTTTGTACTTAAGGCCAAGTCCAACTTGGACCCATGCCTGATATATACAGGGTGCGGCGTAAGTAATGCCCTTTGTTTAAGTGGAACGAAATTAAAGCCTTTTTGATTATCCTTTATTTTTTCGAACATGAATGTATTGCCACAGGTTAATAGATTAATATAATATATTAACAAAATTAATATAATGCCGCACCCTGTATATGTATATATATATATATATATATATATATATATATATATATATATATATATATATATATTTATAAATATTCTGCTGTTCGCCCTCTATGCAGCTTATTGTAGAAAAATACACGAACAACGACAGGGAAATGTCTTTGTCCTAGCAGGGCAGGCCAGGCATTTCAAAAAATTAACGTTTGTAGCAGGGCTAGGCAGCATTAAGGGCCTACACCCATAGGGAAAGTTTCCACAAGTAACCTCTATCGAAGGTGGTCTTAAGCTCCTTTTCTCTGTTCTACGTTCGGCGAATGTTTTGACAAAATTTCAGACCCCGAGGGCATAGAGACACTGCCTTCCTGCCACCCTGTGTATGACCGAAAGAGGTCATAGAGAGGAGATAACTATTGTAAGGAAAGCACGTCTGCGCTTCCAACTCTTCATCCCCTTTGTCTTTTCCGTCTTTATTTACTAAATGAAGTGGCGAAATAATCCCAGAACGTCCAATCGTTTGTTGTATGCGCAGCAACCCATGTCTAACGGTAAGTCTGGAATTTTTCAAAGTTTTGTTGATTTGCTAGTATCTCTTCCTGTATTTCAACCTTTCTACTGTTCATTCTTTGCCACCGTCTATAAATAGTGGTATAAACAATTTATTTTTATGAATTCTAGATTAAGAATAATTTATATTGCTTAGTGACATTCAACTATTCCCATGAAGTAACTAGGAATTAGGGAAGGTTAAACAAGTAATTTACAGCATTTAGGCAGCCTTGTGTCTCGATCCCATTGTTAGGAAGAGGAATAGCCTTTTACCAGTATTAACTGCGTATGATATAAACTGTTGTGTTAAAAACCTTACTGAAGCGAAGGGAAAATTGACTGAGTCCGAATTTGGGTGATTGTTCAAGTAATTTCTTAGCTAACTACTTATTCTTTGTGTCGAGTTTTCCTCTCGACTGGCAACCTTATTCAATTAATAATCATCTCTCTTTGAGGTTAATTTGTAGCTTCAATTGACAGGTTACATGTGTCCTTAGCACTCAGGGCCTCATAAATTACATTAATCAAGTAATAAACTCATCAGCCAAGCCCCCATACATAACATTGGCGATCTCGCATAGGATCTAATTAATTTAGAGAAAGAATCTGGAGAAAAAGAAAATTAATTACAATTAATTCCAAAGAGAAAAGTCAGATATTTAATTTAATGTTACTCTTCCAAACAAGGAGACAGCACAAGGCATAATAATAATAATAAGAAGAAGAGTTAGAATAATAGTTATAATTAAGAAATTAGTGTAGGTAGGAAAGTGTGCACTGAGAGCAGCGTAATTCACAATTTATAAAATCTTAGGAAAAAGCATATTTTGCCGCATTCAGATACCGTGCGTACATTCCAGCGAAGGTCGTAGGCCTAGTTACTGTGTAATTGTTAATATTTTGCTATTTTCTCCGGCCAAGGATTAATGCATGATATTGATTTTTTTTAAACGAGTTAACTCGTGCATGATAATGAGCGGAGAAAGCACGCCTAACATATCTCTCGAGGGTAGAGACAGAATTTGCAAAGTTCATTCAATTTCAAAAAGTAGTAACCGCATTTGTCACTCCCCGATTGGCGTTGCTAATAAGCGTGTTCATATAGCGGGAATCATATCAAAACCTATGTCATTGAAATAGCAAACGAACGGCAATAGTTAATTTTACCACAATATGCCTTTTCAGTAACATAAACTTAGTCCAGTCAGGACATCAAATCCATTTCATTGTCTGGCTAGTGGCCACTCCTTAAGCGGACGGCAATAGTTCCGGGCGAGAAAGATAATAACAGAGAAACAAGCGTAGTATTGTAATTTCGTTTTCCATCTCCTTAAAGTAAAGTCCTTTGCATTGTTGGTATATTTAGAGTAAATCTGTATTCCTGCATTTGCTTAGTTCGTTTTGTGAGAGGAATTCGAGTACTTTGTGTAATTGACTTGAGAAAAGCGCGGTTCGAAACCAGTGCATTCAGCCACCGACGCCGCTTCTAGAGCCGTTGCGTTTGAAATTTCATGCTAACGGGATTCGCCCGACATTTTGGGGGCCTAGTTGACCACTCCCCATGTCCGCCATCTTAAAACCTTTGTTGTTATTGGTTGTGTGACGGGTCGCTCTGCCTCAAAGCCACTTTTTGGGACTACTTTGTTACGGAGTAACCCACCCCCCTCGCAAAATCTTAGCCAGACAGACTTCAATAGATAGACTAGGACAGGGTTCCAGACAATGGATAAAAAGATATGAGTTAGTCAGGGAATGATAGGTCTTAGTTAGAATTAATACAGATAACAAGTTCCTATACAAATACCTGACGCAAAGAAAACCATATAAAGAAAAGAACTTATAATTTTGCTCTAAGCTCCTCAGTGTAGTCGTCCAGCTCAGCTACCGGGAAAGTTGCGATTGTTACAACAATCCCTTAAGGAAGCCCAAGCCGACGTATCTGCAATTAAGAACCCTGCCAGTGTGCCTTATAAAATTTTACTTAAAATTTTCTCAGGCAGCACAAAATTGGCTGACTGCATCTCTCTCTCTCTCTCTCTCTTCATTCAAGTAAGCATTCATAACCTAACTGAGTGTACGTGACCCTCTTCAAGGAAAGAAGGGCCGACACCGGGAAAATTAATTAAATTAAACCAAATAAAAGAAACACCTCTGTCCCACAAATAGATGAGGACAAGTTAAGATTAATTACAGTGATAAACTGTCGGTCTCGAGTGAGGCCTTTTACCCAGGCCTAAGCAGACAGTGGCCTTTCCCCCTCTGCATCTTAAGGGGGCTGTTGCAACCACAAATTCACTTTTCCTTCCACAGTGCCACTAATTTGCAGCACTGTCATCAACTGAATAGCTTACTTCTCTCTCTCTCTCTTTTACCTTCCCTTTCTCTCTCATTCATTTGTTACACTCTGCTGGGGTAGAGTGCATTTCCTTACATATAGCCTAGTGGGACTCAAGTAAGGGGTTCCTAGGAACGCACTGGCACCATAGTGCCACCAACTAAGCAAACGAGAAAAGAAAAAAAAACCACAAAACCAGACAAAATGGAACACAGAAGAAAAAGTCCTTCTGGTACCTAACCTACACAAGTACCTAAGGATACTGAGTGCCACCAGTATGACCTTTACACGGGCCACCCAACCACAGTGCCACCTTTTGAAAGGGTGCCACATCACTGAAGGGACACTTCCTCACTCCCCAAGTACGCCCAGTCGACCCGGGTAGATGCCCTTCCCCACCAGATCCATGGCAGCAGAGAATTATAAAGCCTTCCTGGAGCTGGGGACGGCAGCAGGTCTCACTGGATTGGAACTGGCCACATGGGTTAAGGAGCAAATGGACGACTTGGCCAAGTGAGAGAAGGAAGAAAGACTTGAACGGCGGAATTATGAAGCCGAACAGAGGAGGTATGAAGCCGAACAGAGGCCGCTAGAAGAAGAAAGAGAAGGAAGGAGACGACAGCACGAGTCAGCCTGCAAGGAAAGTGAGCTAGCTCTCAAAGAGGAGCTCAAGCTGGAGAGAGCAAAAATGGAGAATGCCGAAGCTATGGCTAGACAGCAAGCCACCAGCCCCACACCTGCTGCACCAAATGCTCCAATCTCGAGCATTAATTCCCTCAAACCCCAAGTGGACTGAGGATGAGCCAGAAGCATGGCTGGAGGAAATCGAGGCACTCTTCGATAACTACAGCACCACGGAGACAGAGAGGGCCTTAGTACTAGCCAAGCATATGGAGGGAGAAGCTAAGGCAGCGCTTCACTCACTGGAGAAGAGGCAACATGGTTGAAGTTCGTAGAGTCATCACGAAGGCCTATGAAATAACCCCAGAGAAATGAAGACAGCGGTTCCGAGGTCTTGCCAAGGAAGTCGGCTGGTCCTGGACTGAATGGGCCTGTCACAAGACTCAGTCTGGTACCCGCTGGTTCGACTCCTTGTCTTGCACAACGTTTGAGGACCTCTTCAATCGGACCATGCTGGAAGACCTTTACCAATGTGTGCCTGGGCCCCTTGCTGTATATCTTAATGATAAGCAGCCCACCACACTTACGGAAGACTGCCGCATGGCCGATTCGTGGGAAACCTTCAACCAGTCTCACAGCATCTCTCAGAGATGCATCGTGCCGCCAGGCTACCTCTCAAGCTCAACTTGCCCGAAGAATGGACTGCCGAGCAAGCCTATGTGCACCCACTGTAAGAAGGTGGGGCACACTGAAGCTGAGTGCCGATACAAGCTAGGCAGTAACAAGCAGTCTCCTGCTACCAGCCAGAACTCCTCTCCGTCTTCATCCACTTTTCCACCAACAGTTACTGCAGGCCACCGAGCCCCTACAAGAGGCCCGTGCAAATCCTGTGGTGCTGCCAGCCACTACAGTGCTGGACATCTGGCCTGTCCACATGATGTCCCCACCACCAAGTTCGTAAACCTCATTAGCACCTCATTCGCTGCAGCCGGGCCACACAAGATCCTTTACCCAGAGAGACAGGAGACCCAGTTCATCTCGGTGGCCCCACTTCAGAGTGCCAGCCGGCCCGTGACCTTTCCAGTTACTATAGACACTGTGGCAGACATTAGCCTGATCTCCAGGGCCCAAGTGCCAGCCGGTGCATTGGTTGACGAGAAAACCCGGTGGGAGATGAAGTGGATAGAAGGCCACACCATTACCGTTCCCATGGTCAAGCTCCAGGTTATGGCTCCTTGGGGCACGCTACCCCACCGCCTTGGCGTGGTGGGTGGAATTCGGCCTGGAGTTGACTTCCTGTTGGGTTGGGACCTTCTCTGGGGAAGCCCTTAACCAACACCGCTTCACAGCCATGCTACCTCCTCCACGGAGGCCCGGACTGTAGGAGAACCGGGTCAAGACAAAACCCCACCTTCCACCCACCGAAGTGGTCAGCGGAAGGGGCACACACTGAACCATTCTCGGCCTAGCCCTCTCCAGTCGCGAAGGGCTGGCCCACAAAGAGGTCCTCCCTCTCCCCGAAGAGACATTCCGGAGGAGCAGTACCGCTGCAGGACGTGCAAGTGGACAGGCCACTCCACAAATTGGGAGGGCTGCCCAAGTAAGTAACGGCCAGCGGACGCCCCTGAACAAGACTCTCCAAGAGGCTCTAACCTCCAGCTGGGGCAGGAATCTCTGCCGTTGCCAAATTCAAGCCATCCGCAAGGTGTTGTACCTCCGGACCCCTTGTCAGGCATGCCTGACCCTCAACTGCTGCCAGTGCCACTTGCGAGCACTGAGCAGTGCCACACTCCGTCCGGCACGGACGTTGAGCCATCAATTGAGAAGGACCCTGTGCCGGGTCTAAATCATGAGGCGGATCCTCCTCCGGGAGATTCAGGATTCCCCACACCATTGATCATCGCAACCAAAGAGCCCCCGGCACCCAACACTTCTTCTTCACCAAATCTGTCCCCAGAGGATGAACCCCTGGAGGATCAAACTGTTACACCTTCTCTGGGAGACCAGGAACTGGCCTCCTCGGATCCGAGGTCGAGATCGCTCTCGCTCCGGTTATCGCAGCAGCCGGAGTAGGGAGCCCTCCTGTAGCTTCTGAAGTTACCCCTGACTTCACGACCGCTAGCCCTTCTGGCCTTTCCCCAGAGTCAGTGCCCTCATCACCTCCTAGGTCTGACACCGATAGGCCTTGGAGGAACCCGAAGAAGAAGAAGAGAGCCCAGAAGTTGCCGAGCCATGAGCTCATCCTGGCACTAGTGCCCTCTCGGCACAGTGCCCTACCATCTTAGAGTGATCCTGGCCCCTTGCCCAGAGGAGGTAGCCAGTGTGATCTCTTTCTCATACATAGCCTAGACCAGCTTAAGTATGGTACATCAGAATAGTAACCTGGTTCCTTCCACTTACCATCGGGCCGCAGTAATCACGTAAGTAGTGTAACTAAAATCAGACAATCTTAACTATTGTGAAAAGAGCCCCTATGCTCATGACACACATGGCCTAAGACCTCAGTGAGGCAAACAATTATAATATTAGGCAAACCTCATGTATTAACTAGTAATTACTAATTGTATTGAACACAAAAACCTTGTAATTTAGTTAGAATATTATCTCTTACATTGGTGCTACGGTCGGGTTAGGATAGGTTAGGCTAGGGAATACCATAGAATGTACCATTAAACTAGGTCTAAAACATCACGATTATAGGAGGTAGCATGAAATAACCGTAAGCACCTTCCAGTACAGTTAGAATTATGTAAAATAATGATCCAAGCTCATATCTTATCTAGGGTTAGGTAGATCCATAGGTAGGTAGGCTACACAGGACAAATATGCTCAGGGGAAAAGAGTAACCTAATAGAGGCAAACAGCTTGCTTAGTACAGACCTTCATGCCCGAAAGGGAGTGAAGGCCCTCTTAAGGGGGGGGGAGCTTTTATAAATATTCTGCTGTTCGCCCTCTATGCATTTTATTGTAGAAAAATACACGAACAATGACAGGGAAATGGCTTTGTCCTAGCAGGGTAGGCCAGGCATTTAAAAAAATTAACATTCGTAGCAGGACTAGGTAGCATTAGGGGCCTACACCCATAG
>NC_089750.1:21877552-21882552 GCF_040412425.1 Macrobrachium rosenbergii
CTATTTTTGCAAAACATGATGTCACAATGTTCCGAAGCCTTCAGAATCAAGACACGTTTAACACATCATGATTCAGCCGTATGTCACTGTCATTTGCAGTCAAAATGGCACGCTTTATCTATTTCGTTTTTGTTGCACAAAATTCAAAATGCAATGCCTACAACACCAGTAAGCAACCGAGTGATTTAATTTAATACTGTTAAGAATTCCCATTAATCATAGAGCAATCTCACGCCCTTTGCAAATGTACGAAGTATGCAAAATAGTATCCTCTTCCTTACAAACAACTAAATTGCTGTTTTCTGTTTCGTTAGCTGGCAAGATTTCACCGTGAAAGGTAACTTTCATTACACACACACACACACACACACATATATATATATATATGTATGTATATTTATTTATTTATAAATATATGTATATATATATACATTATATTTATTTATAAATTTATTTATGTATATATATATATTTATGTATTTATTTGTATATATACATGTGTGTATATACTGTATATATACATATATATATATATATATATATATATATATATATATATATATATATATATATATATATATATATATATATATATATATGTAATGTTAGATCACATTTAACATCTTCTAGGTGGACGAGTAACGAATCAAATGTCAGAATAAATGAAGATAAACATTTGGTTAAAACTGGCCCAGTGAATAATACTTTTCCTGTGCACCACAGTGGAGTTTCACATAGAATTGACTTGTTTCACAGCAGCATAATAACAACATTTAGTCTCCAGAAACCTTTTCAGTTTTTTTTTTTTAAGTGCAGCTAACAAACGAAAAAAAATTCACTTTAAGTCTAGATCAATATAATTTTGACAATATTCTTCACAAGAAAACTAAAGATTATCGATAATTAATGATGCTATCCTTAGCTTTTCCTTGATTAATCTAGCACCAGTGTGATTTTTTTTTCTCGCTGTGTACAGTTTGCTCGAAAAACCCCTGGAAAGATCATCAACCCAAGTCCGTACAAAGAGAGTGCAGTAAATTCTTCTCACAAACATAATTATACTTTAAAATATGAGATTAACGCAATAACAGTCGAGCCTGGTGCAAGAAACGTGGTGAATATAAATACGTAAGAGTTGCATCATGGGTCGGCAATGGTGCCAAATTGAGACCATTTCGCTTTTTTAGAATCCATCAGTAACGAATTGCTCTTTAACTATGGATTTTTTCTTACTGCGCAAGTAACATAAAATTGTGATTATTTTTCATTTGCAGTGATTGCTGATAACAGATTTTCTTTGTAAATGAAAATTAATGACTGGCATTTGCCTTACTTGTGATCGGAGAAATCTCAATGCCAACGCTAAATTTCTCTTTTGACGGCCCATTAATTTATAACAGCTAATATCCTTACTTCATCTTGCATGATTTCTGATGCCTAATCATTTACAAATGACTCTTCAAATGAAGGTATTAATGAATCTCGCGTCTACAAAGCAGTAGTTGGCAGGATAATGGTGAGCGGCATCAAGCTCTCATGCGCGAGTCTTGCTTATCGTTACTCCCCATAGCTAGAATTTTCAATGCCAGAGAAGGGCTCAGTCCGCACGCCGTATTGACGGTGTGTCGGTGCTTGGATGTTATCATAGTGCAGTGTTGCTGCTTTAGGTGAGAAACTCTTCCTGTAATAATTGTCCCTTTTATCTTGAAATACAGAAAACACACGCGTCCTATGTTAAATACCATCTTTCGTCTGCCTTTTGATCTAACCCATTATCGTCGTTTTCAGCTGTCCTGAAGAAGATACTTCCCGTTTATTTACACAAAAGTTCCGTTATTTGAACTGTCTTCCTTTTTGTTGCTTAGAACCCTTCCTTCTATTTATATTTTCTCTCTTCTCGTAGACACGTTTCCATTTCTCTTATCTCCTCAAGTACAGTTGTGTGAACTTTCCATTCTCAGTCAAGACCACTGGTCAATTGGCTACATTTTTTTTTTTTTTTTTTTTTTTGCCGAAACGTTGCAGTCTGCACAAGTTAAGGTTACAAAGTAGTTTTAGTTTCCTTTGTTGCTAATGACGAATACAACACTTTGTTTAAATATGTCAGGGTTGTCTTGATATTAATATGGAATAGGGAGGTTCATTTTTTTATTATCCCATAAAAGTGGAATCGAAACATTTACAGATTTATATATAAGCACCCGTTTACATGCATTATCCATCTCACATGCATATATTCTTAAACCAAAACATATTTTTCTTAGATGAAACGTAAAAATGGGAGTCATTGGATTTCTACTAGTGCTCATGGCCACAATACTTCTGTCAGAAGGAGATAACAGTGTGATCGTGTCAACTCGACTAGGAAAGATATCTGGTTTCAAGGAGCAATCCACGGAAGGAAACCCATTTTATTCTTTCCATTCCGTGCCTTATGCACAGCCACCGACTGGAAGTCTCCGACTAAAGGTGAGTTCGTTTGTTTGATTTAAAAGAATTTAGCAGAAATAATTTTACCTTATCCTTCTTGATACATTTAAGCCTGATTCCGAAAAACTCCAAAACTAGTAAGACAGGTTCTTAGCAAATGTTTTTACACACTGTGATACAACAGCGAAGCTTGATGGAGATACAGAGCACCTCAAACTATTTGCGACCGCATCACAAAAGTTTCCATCTTGATCAGCATCTAAGGAACTGAACTTTGTCCTAGCTTTTATCATACTTGGCGAGTGAGTTTCAAAAGATCGTCTCTTAAGATCACATCGAAGTTTGCTATTGTTCAACTTTAGTGCACAAGATTATTACCATACTAATTAAGTTCTGTTAAGTCCCTTTCATTATCACTTTCCTCGTCAAGTCTTGCAACTTTGAGAGTTTCGAGTTTCTGCCAATTAAAAAATTTTCTTAATGACAGAAATTTGTATAATAATTAGGTATCAAACAGATATCCTTAACAAATGATAAGCCGCTTGGAAGAAGCTGGGTATACCA
Source organism: Macrobrachium rosenbergii (assembly GCF_040412425.1). Taxonomy (NCBI): domain Eukaryota; kingdom Metazoa; phylum Arthropoda; class Malacostraca; order Decapoda; family Palaemonidae; genus Macrobrachium; species Macrobrachium rosenbergii. The sequence goes on from NC_089750.1 coordinate 21,880,547, forward strand.
AGGATTCACATATGTGTTTAGAGCACTGACCCATGTTAAGGAAGCATTGTAACCTAGGAAAGAAAGTCAGCAAACAATATTGTTTTCAGTTATGCTACCCAATAAATTATGAACATTTCAAGATGATAAAAGAATTGCTACTTCATTAGCCAAGTGTGCAATAGTCACGCGCTATAAATTCACTCACAAATATTGGGCATCTTGTGGCTGAAAGTGGAATTACTGCATATCATTGTTTGTTGGTTACGTAAGTGAGCCCATATGCAGCAACTTTTAGAAGAGAAAAGATCTGATGAAAGTAAAGCCATTGGTGGTTCCATATATGATTAATGTATAGGATCCCATAATGGTAATTTTTGGAAGAGAGAGATGGATCCTGCTAGCGGTTATTTGACCTAAGAAATGTTCTGATGCGCCAGCTTTGCCAAAAGTGGTCTTCCGGTGAGTAGACATCAAATAACTGCAAAACTTTACATGCTCTGTACAGTTGTGGGTTTAGAGTAAATTTTGGAAGAGAAAAGACCCTACTAAAGGTAATGTTACAACAGTGGCATCCCTAGAGCTGAATATTAAAATGGGAAGCAGAGATTCAAGGCTGGAAAACTCAAAAAAAGAAGCTACACACACACACAATTAAAATGCAATTACCATGTTATGTTATGCTTACTCATGGAATTCACATCTGAAAATAATTGAATTACAAAGGAGTTAATTACAACATTGCCAATTTATCGAGTAATATATTAGATAAAAAAAACCTGAGTGCAACAGTCAAAACGGTTGATTTCATCAATAAACTTTCTTATTCTTCATATAGCATCGTAGAACTACTCAAAAATTTAAGTGACCCAAGAAATGTGTTGGTGGCGTCGTATCTGATAAGGGGCGACTCTGTTGGATGCATGTGAAACTACAACAGTTTTTGTTTGCTATCACTGAGAACTCATACAAAGTCAATTTGTAAAATAAAACGCTTTTCCAGAAATTATTTGATCCAAGAAGCAGTCTGACAGTCTCAGAGTTTATGAAAACGAGCACTTGGTAGTTGATTCAGGTAGGAGTATCAAATATTTCCACACAATAAACGAAGTTAATTAAAAACTTTAAAGAAACCTCCAAGCATAAGATAAAAATGCTTTCATAAAGTTGTGTTGCATCCACTTGCGGAATTCAGCTCTGAGAATAATAAAATTACAAATAAATTCATCGAAAAGCTCAAGCATGTGATCATATGCTGCTGAGAATACAATAGAACTATCAGAATATGACCTAATGATTAGATTAAGAGATCATGATTTTCTCCTATCACTCTTTTCCACTTGAGTTTTGAAAGATTAATTGTCTCATGTCACCCTCTACCAACGCAGTTTCAACAGTTTTAATACTGCCCCAGATAATTAAAAGAATTTCTTCCTTTCAAAAGAACTGAATTTATAATTACTACTCTTGGAATGTGGAAAAAACTTTTATTAATATATTTTCGGGGCCCCATAATCTACATAATATCATTTCAAAAGAAAAGCAAGCGGCCTTAGGCGAAGAGTCGAGGAATATCACGGTGTCCACTGATGTCATTAAAATGTCACCGTTGATGACAAAATATGGAATCACAGCATTACTTTGTTGTTTATGGGGGACAATAATATCTACAAAAAAGGAAACTGGTCATCTAGAATTTCACTATAGGAACGACGTACTGGCCTCAGATCTAAAGAAAGTGACACTCCTGGTGCCTGATGGTGGTATCGCTACACCTCCAGTAGGGAGCCAAGGTCCGACATTGGAAAACATAAGAGAAATTTATACAAAAGATCGAAATGTAATTACAAATTGTTATCATATTTAATTCCGAGTCAGATTAACGAAGTGTATAAAAGTTGAAATTTTATCCTTGCCCAAAAGTTGTCTTCTGTACGCAGAAACTCACTTTGAACAATATTTTAAGGAATCTGGTTATGGTGGTGTATCAGTTAGCCAAAATTAGCAGGCATTTCTGAAGAAGCGCA
>NC_089750.1:21887552-22090052 GCF_040412425.1 Macrobrachium rosenbergii
ACACAGCAAGTAATCTGTTGAAAGGCAAATCATACAACCGTGGAGTCAGAGCCCACAAACTTGTAATGAAAGCTCTGTCTAGACTGAGATGGCAGGCCCTCAGCAAGTGGGCACAGGACAGTGTGGTGGTAGATTATGATGTAGACTTCATCAATAGCAGGCTCGTGTAGTGTCAAAATGCAGTATCAGACAATGACTCTAAAAACCTTACGGCAGCTTTTTCTAAGCTTAGTGAAGACCTGAAGAATGTGCAGAGCACACTGCAAAGATTCTGCAATGTTGGAAGAGCAAATTCACAGACCATCTCATTCTGGGATGATTACATTGAAATGGTCAACATCCTCTTGCAGTTCATTAGAGCAGAACATGAGAGCAACTGGGAGTTGCATCTTGCTGCAGTTGTAGAAATACTGCCACTATTTTTTGCCTTTGATCGCACCAATTACACCCACTGGGTATCTATGTGCATCAGTGACACGAAGCTATTGCCAGAGTGTGCCCCCTGAAGTTCATGAGCAGTTTTTGCAAGGAAATCATGCAATCGCTCCATCCAGAAATAAATTCAGTAAAATTTGGACAGACATGGCACTGGAGCAAACAGTAAACTGTGACAGCAAAGTGAAAGGAGGCATAATGGGATTAACCATGAAATCAGGAGCCTTGTCTAGGTAGTTCATTACCGCACAGGAATGTACAGCTGTTACTACCTCCATGAAGTTAATGTGTGATATGGAGACTTGGAACATTCACAGGAAAAATACAAGGAAGCCGTGCCACGTCGCATGCAGCAAGATGAATCAGATGTAAACAAGACTGTTAATTCAATCACTGAATTCATGGCCGACCCATTTGACATGAATGCTGAACTGGGTCCACCCACTAATATTGCAACTATCATTGTTCTACCTGAAAAGGCATCCACTAAACTTCTTTCTGCCAACAAAATTGGAACGAAAGCCACGACACAGTTTGTTGAAGAGAGACTAACTCTGGGTACTACCGGATTCTTTGAACCACTGCCAAAGCTCAACATCAAGAAATTTGCATCTCTGAACAAGAGGTACAAATCAAATTCTATCAGTAAGAAGAGAGTAGCTATCGATGCAGACGGAACTATTTAGTCCTCTGGTTGTAGCAGTGCAAACCACAGAGACTGATCTCAAAGAGGTATTCACACATGAGCTTTCTACAGTTCTATATGCCCTACCACATTCTGATGGAAGCCTCAATAAACCGCTAAAAGCAAGCTATTGCCTGAGTTAGAAAAAGAAGCAGAATCAGTGTCTCATTTGCCAGCTTCCAACATGTCCACAAATTGCATCATTGATGGTATGGCTGTCTTCCAGATGATCAGGAAAAGAGGTACAACATGCTTTGGGAAACTTGCAGGATTGCCCTTTAGAAGAGTATGCCAGCCTCTACAAACATATGAAAGTTGCAACAGAGCTGTTGAAGTCTTTGATCAATATGACTTCAGAGATTCAATAAAAGTTTTTGAGCATGCACACAGACAATCTGTGCAAGGCAATGAAATCAAAATCCATTGTCCTAGCACACGCATTCCAATGCAGTGGAGTAAGTTCATTGGAAAACACAGAAATAAAGAACATCTTGTGGAATTCTTGTCAGAATCGTGGTGCCAAATGGGTGAAACATTCCTTGGCCCTAATCAAAAAATGTTCATTGCAGGTGGTTTCAGGGATGGTCTCGTCACTCACAAGATTACTTCAGATGGAGCCGTAGACTAGGAAGATCTATTTTCATCGCATGAAGAAACAGACACACAGCTCTTACTTAGTCTACATGTTGCACATGCATCACAGGAATGTCCTCGTGTAGTGGTGTAGTCTTCAGACACTGATGTTACAGTTCTCTGCATACATATTTGTCACAAGTTGGAAGTACCACAAGAGCTTTGGTTTCACTCGGGGTAAAAGATAAGGCACGATTCATACCAGCACACTCCATAGCAGGAACCTAGGTAATCAAATATGCAAAATGTTGCCTGCAGCACACACACTAACTGGGTGTGATTCAACCAGTAGTCTGGTAAGAGTTGGCAAACTAAACCCACGGAAACTTGTCAGGAAGGATCCACAAAAGTTCAGAAACCTCACCAACTTTGGTACTACGATGGAGATATCTCAGACACAGCTGAAAACTGTGGAGCTTCTGATAACTCTTCTCTGTGAGCCTACTACTACTGTAGGTGATGTGGATGGTGTGAGATATAAGCTCTTCTGTCTTAAACAGGGCTGGAATGAATCTCTTCTGCCAACTTCTGATTGTCTTTTGCAACACACCAAATGTGCAAATTATCAGACCCTAATCTGGAAGCATGCTCCAGAATCCCAACCTGATATTCCTTTCCCAATTGCAAATGGCTGGCATCATGACTAAGATGGGCAGCTCACTCCCACACTCATGACACAATCACCTGCTCCTGAATCAATCCTGGAACTGATACCATGTGGGTACAAAAAAAAAGCAACATGTCAGCATAACTGTAGTTGCTCCAGGCAAAGCATGGCATGTACAGAGGTCTGCGTGTGTACTGGACGTGAGGACTGCCTGAATCCTCATAAAGTCGCCAATGCAGACCCAGATGCGTCTGATATCACAGATGACTCACACTTGGACATGTGAATATATGAAAAGGTTATGATGTTAGCAAAGCTTTACCTATGGTTGTTCTGTGGGAAATAAGCTGTACATCTTACTATTCTGGAACTATTAGAGAAAATTAATATATCTTGTGTGGATGTTAAATGTGTTACAGAAAGCCGGGCACACAGATATTGTCATGTTATGCCTCAAGGGGACCTATGGAGCCTGTTTTGCCTGTATCTTCCTAAATGTTGCATGTAGGCATAATGTACATCTGAGTTCTGTTTTGGTGAATATACTAAGCTGAGGTTATCAAGTAACGATATGCGCATATGTCAACACAGGCTGCAGATTAAACATTTATTCAACTTGAATACTTAGTACTACATGTATATTGTAACCTGACTGTAAATCTTGATATCTGCTTGACCAATAACGTTGATATGTCAGAAGTGCCACTAACTCAGTGTGAAAGTCTAGAGATAACCACAAATCATGAGTTATAATATAATTTGATACTTGCCTCTATCAACCAGTTATTAGACAATACATTAACTATATGGTCAGTGAACTTACAGTATGTTTTAATTTTTGAGGAGTCTATTTGTTTTGATTTGTATTTTGCTAACATTGTAAGATATGGGCAGTACAGTGCCCCTTTTTATTTTATTTGTACATTTATTTATTTTTGGTTTATTTAATATATTACATTTTTACTATCAGTGAGTAACACATAGATCTGTTAGTACAGACAGTAAATCAAAGTCATTGTTTTCTGTTGTGACTCTGAAAACCTTTATACTGTTTGCCTGATGATGCTGAGACATAGGAAGGGATATTTGCTCAAAGTAAAATGTCACGGTATTTATAAATGATAAATGATGTAATAACATCACTTGGTATGTATCGGCGTCAGCTCGTAATTTTAAAATGCAATATTCTAAATCTTTTGATCAAACAGGATAATAGAATATAACATTACGTTATATGAGTATATATCATATATAAGTTTGTATTTTGCTAATATTTTGGAATGTATGCAGTAAGTAAAAATGTGTCTATTTGTCAATACATGCCATGATCTGCATACTAGATTATATTTTTGCATGCCTTTGCATCCTCTAAGTTTGCTCACCTAATGAGGTCGACATGTGAACAGGGTACTTGCTAAAAGTAAAATGTAAAGGGTATCATAAATGATAAATCATAAGAGCACAATCTGATAACTGTTTGTATGAATTAGTCATTTGAATATGTGGTAACGTGATCAACCATTAGGTTAAAGAAGTGCGTTCTCAAAACCTTCAGCTCCCCATATGTACATGGGTAAAACACTATAGTAAAATCTTGATCAAACATTTTATTATTTTTCCACATGCACAAAATCTTGTTTTTCCAAAGAGGTACAAAAGTCTGACTTTATCATCCTTGCTGCCACCTTAGAAGCCTACATATACCGTAAATAAGTTACCAAAGGGCACATCTACCATCCAAAGAACCGGCCTGGGTCCCAAGACTGCTTGGGCCATTACCTCAAAATTTGGTTACAGGTTAACAGTCGCTGTCTTTCAAGATATTATCAAACTTCGTCTTTCCCCGAACAGTCATATTTTATGCATTTTCAATGAAACTGAAAAATGTTATGATGCATTAAAATGAAATGTGTTTGAATGCTTTGTTTTCAGCATCACTGGATGATGTTATATATGATTCCATTATTCTCAGAATTATACATCGAATTTCTTTCCCTATTTCTGTGCACTTCGAGACAAAAAATTCATTACTGGATATTCCTAGGTCATATTCTATTACTTGCTTTTAAGGTTGGATAAGATACAGTACTACTTTGTTCTCTCGATGTGAAAATATGTTTTAATCATGTTTTTATTTCTAATATGTACTAACAATTAATAATCGTCATTTCAGGACCCTGTCCCTGTCAAAAGTTGGAGTGGTATAAAGAATGGATCGGTAGTTCCTGCAACTTGTCCACAAATACCATTCATTGAAGCTACATTGAGGACGCCAGTTTATGATGGAAATGAAGATTGCCTATATTTAAGCATATTTACCAGCAAGGTCAGTTTTGAAAAACTGAGGTACAAAATAAGATTAATGTACGAAATAACATTAATTTTGAAGGAACAATATCACTGGACTCAACACAAGAAAAACTTTTGATTGTTATAACTTCTATGCAAATGGTTTCCTTGTGATGCCTTTACCTTCCCTCCAGCCAAATGAAGAAGACGCTGCCTTACCAGTGATGGTTTTTATTCACGGCGGAGCCTTTTTTTCTGGAGGCATCAATTGGTATGCACCATACGTTCTCATGAACGAAGGCGTTGTGTTCGTTATCATTCAGTACAGGCTTGGAATTCTTGGTGGGTATTTGTTTTTCTGTTGTAGAAAAAATTTCCACATCATATGTGAGTGTAATGACCTTTTACAGTCATTCCCTTAAGTGTCTTTGGGAAAATATTACTAATATCCTTTAAAAAAAAATTGCGATAATCTGAGCATAACGTAATGTGTCCACACAGGTTTTCTGTCCACCGAAGATGACGTCATCCCAGGGAACTTTGGTGTGAAGGACCAAGTGTTAGCTCTGCAATGGATACAAGAGAATATTCACTACTTTGGTGGTGATAAAACTCGTGTCACTATATTTGGAGAAAGCGCTGGTGGAGCCTCTGTCCATTTTCATGTTCTTTCGCCTTATTCCAAAGGTATGATAAAACTAACTGAAATCATTAAAAAAAAATTCTTGATGAAGACAAACTATGGTTCTATGGCATGTTTATAATTAAGAACATTATTCTGTTTCATGTTTGACTCTAAATAAGTAATTTCTGACAAAAATTAATATAAATGATTTCATCTTAACTCATCAAGAAATTAGTCAGTTTACAAGTGGATTTCTCCTCTCACGCTAGTTGAGGATTTGGAATTCCAGTGTTACTGACAGACCTTTTTCATTACTGTCAGACTTTCTTTCCTCTCACAGGGCTGTTTTCTGGAGGAATTATGCAGTCTGGAACATTACTTAACCCCTGGGCAATGGGTGGTGCATTTATGGAAGTAGCAATGCACATGGGAAAACGCTTCGATTGTCAAGGTTTCAGTGTACCCAGTGAGCAGGCCAGCAAATCTCTTCTTTCTTGTCTTCAAAGGATTGATGTTGTTAATCTTACTCTTAGTCTTCAGGATCATATTGTACGTATTAATGCTATAAGTGAATTTGATCCAAGTAAGTCGATAGTATATGAGGAGAGTCCACATTAGTCAGAATTGCTTTTAACATAAAATTTAGCATTTGGAACAACAATATTGCATGATTTTTGTAACAAAACAATACATTAAATGAACCAGTACTATAAACTTAGCGCATCCTTCGACCTAGAATAATCACTGCAATTTCACCTGAGGAGAAGCCTAGTGAGGCTCAAAACTGTAGTGATTATTCTATATTAATAGATGCCTTAAGAACCGGTTCATTATTATAAATTTCTTGCATGTATAGAGTGTAATTCATCCATATATCAGATCATGACAAAGGGGTGCATCCATTGAAAAACCAGTTAGAAACAATCGTAATCTGCTACAATATAGCTTGCCAGGAAAAAACCATAAGCATTACAAAAATAATTACACTCTCACAAAACAGCAACTCAAGGTCTTCAGTTACTTCATCTAGATTTCTTCTCCAGTCATGGGGAATATTATTGCCAATAGTGCACTAAGAAACTCTTGAGAATATATGCTTAGGTTGTAATTCCACGACACTATGGGGAAATCTACAATACCACGGAAATAAAGATATAATCGGACACCTTTAGCATAACTGTGCATAATAGTACTCAGAATCTTAGGCATGGACCTAAGGTTAGAGCAGCCTTAAATCCCAGAGGCTGTCCTAATTTCTCTATGAAAGCCTCTAATTATCATACAGACATTCTCAAATTCTATGTTGCTTTCTACAGATAGATCGGAACTGGTGAATGACAACACAGGATCCAGTAATATGTAGAAGCATCAGTCGTGAAGACTGAATAACTCATTTTTCATATAAAACATTTTTTTTTATCAATGTGTGAAAAGTTAAATGAGTCTTTATCTTCTGCAGGAGCACCATGCTCTGACCAGTTTCTTGACTGTGAGGAGTGATGAAGCCCGGGGGTTAGAGTTCTTCTGGCAAAGGCCCATCATGGGACCTTTGTTATGGTATGATGGAAGATACAGTTTTTCATGGGTGCCCTAGATGTTTGACGAAGTTATGGCTGAAAGACGTCAGAGAACTCCTGCAAGAGGTGGTGTAGGTTGGCGATTCCTACCTAAGAGATGGGCAGCTGTTTAGGCCCCAAGGAGAACTGTGTTGTTTGGAAAGTAGTTAAGTCTATAAGGCAGTAGTGGATCACGTTCACAAGCAGCCTGTAGTGCCCAAGAAAGTCGGCACTAAGCAGAGGCATTTGGACATCAGTGGCAATAGATTCCCATCCATACTTCGTTTACATTTGGTGAAAGCTGCAGCCAGGTATTGGACAGCCACTGGAGGTTGATTTCTGACACTGGCACTATCAGCCTAAAGGTGCCCATGTCACCAGGAACTTCTTGCATGAGGTGCTGAAGGTGACTTAAAATCTGGTGGAGCAGGACCATGGACGTGTCTTAGCAATCACAGTTATTTCTTTGGGTGGCCACTCTGGATGAAGCTTGAGACAGTTTTCTTGCTTTGTTTCAAATCTATGGTGATAGCTGCACAGCACAGGCAGCTGGGGCATTCCTTTCACCACACCTTATTCAGACATCTGTATAAGCTTGTCCTTCGTCATTTGTGGTGGTCATCCCTGGTCTCATAGGAGGCTGGGGTTGTGTACTGCAACGCTTTGGAGGCACCAGTAATCTGCCTGCCACTTTTAAAAGGTACACTGTGGGCATATCCTTGCTGGTAAGAAGGTTGGCACAGATGTTATAATGTAAGTAGACAGTGCAGCCAAATCTCACTAGTGAGGCCGACATGTGGTTTGCCATCTGCATCAAACTCTGCGTTCGCCAGTGGCATGTCAAGTAGATCGAGGAACTGTCTGGCATGGGTGGGAGGTGAAAAGTAGAATTCTCTGATGAAAAACTGGTTGAGTTCTTTTTAGGCAATCTTTTCCCCCCCTGTGTGTCCAGCCAGCAAACAATGCCGTGGAATTGATTGTCGAAGATTACCTCATGGACATAGTCTGTCTCATGGACATAGTCTGCTTCTTTGTTGAACTAGAGATATTGGAGGTGGAACAGTAACTCTGCTCTCCAGGCCCAGACAGGTGGCTCAATTGTCGGGAAAGGGAGCAGATAGAAACTTAGAATGTTTAAGTTTGTGCTCCTGTCTGATTACATCTCATATATGCTTTAGGCATTGCATGATTATTTCTCATCGGTAGATTCAGCCATATTAAGTTAGTCACCTGGGTTTGGTTCAAGAGCTGAGTTTTACATCTGCCGTGCTACAGAAATAATCTTTTTAGCACTCTCTGGGGAGAACTAGACTGGAATATTGTGTTCAGTATTTGGTTTTACTGGCCATGTTTCAGTTTGGGAGGGACATTGAAAGTTGTCGGGCATTGTTAATGGGTGTCAAATGATGGTTGGAGCAATGAAAGGGGGTTTATTGTTTGTTATCAACTACCTACATATCTCTTCCCTTACACTGAGGAAGAGAAAGGCTGAGAAAGCCATGCATCCAGTCACAAGGATGTAAGCACCAAGCCTTGCTGCAAAGATAGGTTTAACCACCAGATTCAGCAGTCAATCACGGAGCAATTTCCAGTCACCTGGTAACACCTGACAGTGGGTGCCTTACAACCAACTGACCTACCTGTATTGATCGCGAGGATAAGTCAGTTGACTCCAAGACACGTTTGCATCTTAACCTTAGTAGGCCATTAGTCAATCAGAAATGGTGTTTGTGATCAATAACCTACTATTCTGCTATGATTACAAACATTTTACCAACCTATTTATGTTATGCAGAACACTCAATGATGACTCAGAGATGTGCACATCAAAAAATTGTCTCTGCTTACAAGCAAAAAAAGAAATATTCTCATTTTTCGGTCAAGAAAATCTATATATATATAGATATATATATTTATATATCTACTAATGAATATATATATATATATATATATATATATATATATATATATATATATATATATATATATATATATAGATGCAACAGAAGAATTCCGTGGAAAGCGGAGTCGAATAAGGAATAGGTAGACCAGTACTTGAGGAAACATTCTTTATTGCGACTAGTTTCGAGGTTCTAACACACCCCATCATCAGGCATCTAAAATAACAAATAAATACAATGAAAGAAAAAAAACAACCCATTAAAATGAAATAAAATTAAACATCAGAACTAACTACCAAGAATTAAAATTGAACAGTACCGTTTAACCTATAGCAAGAGGCAAGAGAGGAATACAAGGCAAATACAAAGATAGTTACAGAAGATAGACACAGAATTAAAAACAAAGCAACTCAACTGACCGTTCATTATTACAGAGTGATGGTTTTTCTTTGATGGTATATAATGTTTCAATTGTGGTTAGCTCCACATCACTAGAACGACTGGCTAATATAGAAAAAGAATCTATACTCAGAGGATGGTCATGCTGATGGCAGTGCTCACGAATGGCACTAAATGCTTGTTTGTTAAGTGGCCTGTTTGTTCTAATTGATCGGCCTAGGTGTTCAAAGGCACGGACCCGAAACTGGCGCTTTGATTTACCAATATAAGTTGCATTACAGCAACTACATGTATACTTATAGACTACAGATGACTGTAGGTCTTTGGGCACCGTGTCTTTGAACTTGAAAAACTTTTGTATTACATTTTTAGGCCTGAATATGACTCTGAGACTAACTTGAGGGTAAAATTCCAATAGTAATTTACATAAACGGTTTCTCAAGGAAAAACTGCTTTTACCCATAGGGCAAGGAAAAATAAATTGTAGCTTTGTTTACTGTCACTTTTGGGGACGTGGATCCATTAGTTTTGGAGTTGTTTGCCAATGTATGTGTCAATAAATTTAGCACCGAATCCATTATGAAAAAGAATATCTTTGATACAAGAAAATTCAAAATGTAAGCTAAAATAATTGGAACAAATCTGAATGCCCTAGTCACTAAAGTTTTCACTAAGTTCCTCTTAAAATTAATAGGTATAAAAGATGAAAATTTGGTTGAGAGTCCGGTGAAAGTTGGTTTTCTATACACCTCTGTATGAAACTCACTATCTTTGCGGCTTACGAGAACATCCAGAAAGGCCAGCTTTCCATCAGTCTCTATTTCTGACGTAAATGTGATATTTTCATGCTTCGAGTTTAAATACTCTAGAAACAAAGGAATGTGCGTGGGAGATCTGAAAATTAAAAAAGTGTCATCTACATAGCGTCTATATAAAAGTGGTTTGAAAGATGCCGGACATTCGTTCAACCACCTAACCTCATGATATGCAAGAAAGGCATTAGCTAACGTTGGACCCAGTGGATTTCCCATGGCAACCCCATCCTTCTGCTTATAAACCTTTTCATTGAAGATGAAAAAGCAATCGGTTGCTGCTAGAGATAAAAGTTTATGAAGTTGAGTTTTTGTAAAATATAGAATTTTATCAGAATCACTGTATAAATTATTAATGCAAATGTCAATGGTTTCAACTAAAGGTATATTCGTGAACAGTGACTTCACATCAAAGCTTGCCATAACACAATTATCGAAACTTTTACTCCCTATCTCTTTAACAAAAGTAAATGTATCTTTAACCGTGTACTCATTAATTGTTATAGGAGCAAGAATGGGCACCAGGTACTTGGAAAGTTTGTAGTTGAAGGTACCTATAGCTGACATGATGGGTCGTATGGGACACCCAGTTTTATGCACCTTTGGCAAACCATATAATATTCCTGGTCTGGAACCTGTTGTATAAAGATCCGAATAAACACCATCATCAATGGAATTTTCTGATTTCAGTTTTCTCAAGAATCTGTTAATCTTATCCTCCTTGTTCAAAATGGTTAGGAGGACATCATCTCGAACTCTTTCAAACTTGGTATGGTCATTCAAAACCTCATTTACTTTAGAAATATAATCGGTCTTGTTAAGAACAACAACACCGTTACCCTTGTCTGGTTTGGTAATGACTATGGATTTGTCTTTTGCTAAGTGCCTTATTGTGTCATACTCTTCTCTGGATATATTATGTATAAAACTGTCTTTTTTACAATAGAAAGAAGAAAATGCCAAATGTTTCAGAGAGTTCTTGAAAAAACCAAAACCTTTATCATGTTTGTCATAGAAATCAAATTTCAAAATATTTTTGAAAAACATTTCAAAAGTACAAAAGTGATTGATAAAATCAGGTCTACCGTAAGACAAAACAAACTTCATTCCTTTACTTAACACTTTCTTTTCAATATCAGAGAAGACTTTACTGGAGTAATTAAATAACACTTTATCATGCGGGACACCATCATCACTCACAAAGCCTAATTTACGTAATTTATTTTGTTGTGTAAAGCTCACTCGCGATATGGTAGCACCATTCTTACGCTCAATAAGACTCCGAAGGTGGTTAAAGTCAATCCAAGACACTGCATTCCGTAGTTGAGTAGTCAGGTCGTTCATTCTCGATGACAGAACCTGCAACTGCCGTCGTTTAGATGATTCTTCCCTGCGTAAGAACTGGCGCTGGCAATTACGATAAAGACGAGTTCGATGTAAGAAGCGGTCGAAGAGTTTGAAGTGAAGAAAATCAGGAATAAGATCTTGCTGGAGACAGGAAGACAAAAATTCGATATCGCACTTCATTTTCCTAATTTTATAATAGTGACTAGGGCATTCCAGATTTGTTCCAATTATTTTAGCTTACATTTTGAATTTTCTTGTATCAAAGATATTCTTTTTCATAATGGATTCGGTGCTAAATTTATTGACACATACATTGGCAAACAACTCCAAAAACTAATGGATCCACGTCCCCCAAAAGTGACAGTAAACAAAGCTACAATTTATTTTTCCTTGCCCTACATGGGTAAAAGCAGTTTTTCCTTGAGAAACCGTTTATGTAAATTACTATTGGAATTTTACCCTCAAGTTAGTCTCAGAGTCATATTCAGGCCTAAAAATGTAATACAAAAGTTTTTCAAGTTCAAAGACACGGTGCCCAAAGACCTACAGTCATCTGTAGTCTATAAGTATACATGTAGTTGCTGTAATGCAACTTATATTGGTAAATCAAAGCGCCAGTTTCGGGTCCGTGCCTTTGAACACCTAGGCCGATCAATTAGAACAAACAGGCCACTTAACAAACAAGCATTTAGTGCCATTCGTGAGCACTGCCATCAGCATGACCATCCTCTGAGTATAGATTCTTTTTCTATATTAGCCAGTCGTTCTAGTGATGTGGAGCTAACCACAATTGAAACATTATATACCATCAAAGAAAAACCATCACTCTGTAATAATGAACGGTCAGTTGAGTTGCTTTGTTTTTAATTCTGTGTCTATCTTCTGTAACTATCTTTGTATTTGCCTTGTATTCCTCTCTTGCCTCTTGCTATAGGTTAAACGGTACTGTTCAATTTTAATTCTTGGTAGTTAGTTCTGATGTTTAATTTTATTTCATTTTAATGGGTTGTTTTTTTTCTTTCATTGTATTTATTTGTTATTTTAGATGCCTGATGATGGGGTGTGTTAGAACCTCGAAACTAGTCGCAATAAAGAATGTTTCCTCAAGTACTGGTCTACCTATTCCTTATTCGACTCCGCTTTCCACGGAATTCTTCTGTTGCATCTGTATTGAGACAACGATATGGAGAGCCAGTTCTTAATAGTATAGGGCGGTGGAAATATTGATTATAAAATTAAAAATGAATGCGATATCGAATATTTTGTCTTCTTATATATAGCAAGATCTTATTCCTGATTTCCTTCACTTCAAACTCTTCGACCGCTTCTTACATCGAAATCGTCTTTATCGTAATTGCCAGCGCCAGTTATATTAGGGAAAATCATCTAAACGACGGAGCTTATAGGTTCTTCATCGAGAATGAACGACTGTGACTTTACTCAACTAAAATGCAGTGTCTTGGATTGACTTTAACCAAGAAGTCAAATTAAAGCGTAAACTATAGAATGGTGCTACCAAACATTAGCTTTAAAACAACAAAATAAATTACGTAAATTAGGCTTTGTGAGTGATGATGGTGTCAATGATAAAGTGTTATTTAATTACTCCAAAAGTCTTTCTGATATTGAAAAAAAGTGTTAAGTAAAGGAATGAAGTTTGTTTTGTCTTACGGTAGATTATGATTTTATCAATCACTTTTGTACTTTTGAAATGTTTTTCAAAAATATATTTGAAATTTGATTTCTATGACAAACATGATAAAGGTTTTGGTTTTTTCAAGAATTCTCTGAAACATTTGGCATTTTCTTCTTTCTATTGTAAAAAGACAGTTTTATACATAATATATCCAGAGAAGGTATGACACAATAAGGCACTTGGAAAAGACAAATCCATTCATTACCAAACCAGACCAGGGTAACGGTGTTGTTGATCCTTTTAACAAGGCATTATATTTCTAAAGTAAATGAGGTTTTGAATGACCATACCAAGTTTGAAAGAGTTCGAGATGATGTCCTCCTAACCATTTTGAACAAGGAGGATAAGATTAACAGATTCTTGAGAAAACTGAAATCAGAAAATTCCATTGATGATGGTGTTTATTCGGATCTTTATACAACAGGTTCCAGACCAGGAATATTATTTGGTTTGCCAAAGGTGCATAAAACTGGGTGTCCCATACGACCCATCATGTCAGCTATAGGTACCTTCAACTACAAACTTTCCAAGTACCTGGTGCCCATTCTTGCTCCTATAACAATTAATGAGTACACGGTTAAAGATACATTTACTTTTGTTAAAGAGATAGGGAGTAAAAGTTTCGATAATTGTGTTATGGCAAGCTTTGATGTGAAGTCACTGTTCACGAATATACCTTTAGTTGAAACCATTGACATTTGCATTAATAATTTATACAGTGATTCTGATAAAATTCTATATTTTACAAAAACTCAACTTCATAAACTTTTATCTCTAGCAGCAACCGATTGCTTTTTCATCTTCAATGAAAAGGTTTATAAGCAGAAGGATGGGGTTGCCATGCAGGAAATCCACTGGGTCCAACGTTAGCTAATGCCTTTCTTGCATATCATGAGGTTAGGTGGTTGAACGAATGTCCGGCATCTTTCAAACCACTTTTATATAGACGCTATGTAGATGACACTTTTTAATTTTCAGATCTCCCACGCACATTCCTTTGTTTCTAGAGTATTTAAACTCGAAGCATGAAAATATCACATTTACGTCAGAAATAGAGACTGATGGAAAGCTGGCCTTTCTGGATGTTCTCGTAAGCCGCAAAGATAGTGAGTTTCATACAGAGGTGTATAGAAAACCAACTTTCACCGGACTCTCAACCAAATTTTCATCTTTTATACCTATTAATTTTAAGAGGAACTTAGTGAAAACTTTAGTGACTAGGGCATTCCAGATTTGTTCCAATTATTTTAGCTTACATTTTGAATTTTCTTGTATCAAAGATATTCTTTTTCATAATGGATTGGTGCTAAATTTATTGACACATACATTGGCAAACAACTCAAAAACTAATGGATCCACGTCCCCCAAAAGTGACAGTAAACAAAGCTACAATTTATTTTTCCTTGCCCTACATGGGTAAAAGCAGTTTTTCCTTGAGAAACCGTTTATCTAAATTACTATTGGAATTTTACCCTCAAGTTAGTCTCAGAGTCATATTCAGGCCTAAAAATGTAATACAAAAGTTTTTCAAGTTCAAAGACACGGTGCCCAAAGACCTACAGTCATCTGTAGTCTATAAGTATACATGTAGTTGCTGTAATGCAACTTATATTGGTAAATCAAAGCGCCAGTTTCGGGTCCGTGCCTTTGAACACCTAGGCCGATCAATTAGAACAAACAGGCCACTTAACAAACAAGCATTTAGTGCCATTCGATGAGCACTGCCATCAGCATGACCATCCTCTGAGTATAGATTCTTTTTCTATATTAGCCAGTCGTTCTAGTGATGTGGAGCTAACCACAATTGAAACATTATATACCATCAAAGAAAAACCATCACTCTGTAATAATGAACGGTCAGTTGAGTTGCTTTGTTTTTAATTCTGTGTCTATCTTCTGTAACTATCTTTGTATTTGCCTTGTATTCCTCTCTTGCCTCTTGCTATAGGTTAAACGGTACTGTTCAATTTTAATTCTTGGTAGTTAGTTCTGATGTTTAATTTTATTTCATTTTAATGGGTTGTTTTTTTTTTCATTGTATTTATTTGTTATTTTAGATGCCTGATGATGGGGTGTGTTAGAACCTTGAAACTAGTCGCAATAAAGAATGTTTCCTCAAGTACTGGTCTACCTATTCCTTATAAATATATATATATATATATATATATATATATATATTATATATTATATATATATATATATATATATATATATAGGGATATATATATATATATATATATATATATATATATATATATATATATATATAAAATAAAATGTGTGTGTGCAAGCAGTAAAGTCCACAATGAAATTCCTGTTACAGAACATAGTATATTAAAAATATAAATGTACAGAGCTTATAGTTTTTCGTCCATCTGCTGTGGACTTTATCACTAAAATGGAGTATCATATACAACTCAAGAAACAAAATAAAGCAGTAAACTATAAATTCACACAAACATTACAGAAAATAAAACTATTTAATCAGGTTGTTGGGCCCTTGTCAATTCTAAAATTCTTCGAGACCTTCATGACGGAAGAAACCTGGAGTCTTCCGCTACAGAGCCAACAAGGTGATTTTGTTCCAAATTATGACTTTGATTTAGGGAAGAATTCAGCTGACTAGGTATATTTCTAAAATTACGAATACCAGCACATCTACAAATTTCTTCACTTATAATATTATTTTCAACAAGGCCCAAGTTTCCATCAAAGGTACTATTTAACGAAATGAGGGCTCCTTCAATACATCATCTGGTGGACCTGTCCACCATTTATACACAACTTGACCATTTTTACAATTTATATTCTATGATCCTTTTCCCAGGCATCTCTAGTTATAGAGCTATAATTATTCTCAATTTACATGCTGAAATATGTTCATTTTTCCTTTTACCAAACGAACGACCACTTTCACCGATAATGCAAGAATCAGAATCCAAGCAACCAACAGCATAAACACCAATATCTTCAGACGATTTTACAGGGTTGCTTTTATGATTTTTCTTCCAACTGTGTTAGGGTACTGAGATATAATATTGTACCCATGTTTTTCAATATTTAATTTTTGAGACTTCTTTTATCTTTAACCTCCTTGTTAATATATATATATATATATATATATATATATATATATATATATATATATATATTTATATAATACACATACATCCATATATATATATATATATATATATATATATATATATATATATATATATATATATATATATATATATATATATATATATATATATATATATATATATATAAAATATATAATTATATACAAACGAACTTCTAAGGCACAAAGCTTTTTACTGCTAAGCAACAGTTGTGTAGTGCTCACTATTTCTATCTTTTTACGGCTTCTTCCCTTTAGAGTTTAGAGTGTTAATCATGGCAAGAATACTTTCTTGACCAAAAGAACAGTAGCCACGTAGAAAGGTGCGTGTGTCTGTACTTTTGTTAAAAACTGCGAGATATTTCCTTTCAAACATGAAGATTTTTTAAGTTTTTTTTATTCTTCTTTACTCCCTTTCATTTTTATTCAGATCTTTTAGTTAAAAGTGTCCATTATTCAACTAGTATTTCATGACATAAAAAGATTAAAACCAACTAAACCATAACCTTGGCAGGCATTAATACTTTGTAATGCAGAATCTACCTGAGAAACCAAGTGGTAGATGTAGATCTTTGATCTCAGTGAAATGTTTCTTTCTTAAAATCCTAATATAGTCAGAAATTTGAAATATCTTGAGAGGCTATATTCCAAAACTACCTTCCTTAACCTTAATATAACTTTCGAATTAAGGATACCGTATGAGAGGCAATTCACTTAAATTTAGTTTGCCGTCTCTGGGTAGCTTTACAAGCAGGTATTTCAACTATGCTTGTTATGCATCACCATTTGATGTCTACTAAAATACACATATTCGAATATCATTGAAGTAATATTATATTACGCTCTTTAATTCCACAGGAAAAGAAATATAGTATATTTAAACTGCATTATTTCAATTACTATGCACCATCTTTTTTTCCGTTCAGCACTGGAACTTCAATCCTGTCCTACTAGGTCCAAGAGTGGACGGAGATTATTTACCAGCAGAACCAGAAGTCCTGGTGAAAGAAGGCCGGTACAACAAAGTAAACCTCATGTCAGGTGTTACTTCCCACGAAGGAGGACTCTTTGTCTTTCGTGAGTACACAAATTAAAGTTTAGAAAATCAGTTTTGTGGTATTTGTTTTTTTCACATATCATCATGGCTTTATTAGTTTAAAACTCCATCCCACGATTTGCACAATGCTCTAGTTTTATTATGTATTTTACATCTAGATAGCCACCTTTTGGAATCTTAATTTGATGAGATAATCTTCCTTTAACAGATGTCCTTAGTAATCATGGCAACTAACTTTCAACCGGTATTATCTGAACAAGTCAAAAAATTAATTTATCCTACACCAAGCTAATATTGCCGAGCACCAAACCCAATGGCTAAACTGAAGTAATGTCTAAAACCAATCTATTCCTCGTCATGAACACATTTCCTAAGGGAAGTTACACGAAGCCAGGTGTGATTTTTTTATAAAATTGTAATTATAATCCAACTGACTCTTAGGAACTGTATACCTAAACCACCGCTGATAACTAGTGAGTGCTACCCTTGGATTTTTATAAGTCCAAAAGAGTTTCTTTTCTTGTAAATTACTTTTGTCGAAACTTATTGGTATTACTTCAAAATTCCAAATGTGACAAAATATAATTCAAATAAACCTAAAACCTATGTATAACAATATACTTAGAATTAACACACATCTTTTTCTTTCCAGCATTATTTTCGAGTGAGGCTCTCAGACAAGACCTCTTAAATAACTTCAAGGAGATGGGACCAGCCTCACTAGATATCCGTGATGGAGATGCATCACCAGCACAGTTAGCTCAGCGGATTTTTGATCATTATGTCGGTGGGGTAAAAGTCAGTTCTGAAGACGCTGATAATCTTTGTGAAGTAAGTGGAATGGTTTGTGCTTTTTCTGTTGCATACCATTGAAGAAATAGGATTAATATTTCTTTATGGAAATAGGATTAATATTTCTTAGAAATGTTGCCACACACAGTACTTGATCTCTCACATTTTAGCCTACAGAATTTTGAATGATCATGTTACGATGGACTGAATTTGTCTATGCCTTACCACTGTTTTCAGCAAAATAACATAAAAAAGCTATATTTTGGTAACCTCTACTCTTCCAGGCATTCCCTTGATCCTGTTGCAATATTTAGGCTCAACTGTTATTAACGTATTCAAAGGATGAGGCTAGATCTTTAATTAGCTTTGGTATTTCATTTTACAGATGTATGGTGACTGGCAGTTCGTATTAGGACATGATTTGGTTGCCAAGTTCCACACCAAAACTTCCCCTGAAGTTCCCATTTATCTGTATCAGTTAAACCACAGAGGACAGCGATCCATCGGTGATTACTACAGTGCAGGTCTTGGTGGGAAATGTAAGTGCAGATACTGGAATCAAAGTAGCCATTATGTGTATACATTATGGAATAAGCTAAACGCCATGAACTTGGATGACAAGCTCACAAAAACCGAATACCTACATGGGATGACAAGCTCTCAAAAACTGAATACCTACATGGGATGACAAGCTCTCAAAAACTAAATACCTACATGGGATGACAAGCTCTCAAAAACTGAATACCTACATGGGAAAGACGAACACCAACAATAAAGGAAAGGGGGATGACGGAGAAATCGAATTTATGTTTAGTTAATATCAAATCTATGAATGAATAGCTAGTAAACTAGTTAATGATTAAATAATTAAACCCATAAACAAAAATGGACCTCAGCGGAACTTCAAACAAGATCATTCAACTCGTGAATCAAACGCGTATCAAAATGTCATCCTATCCAATAATATATGTGATCACAATATAAGACTTGGTAAGGAATCGTTTTTCCATAATGTCTTGAAAAAAAAGTCTTCATTTGTACAACTGGGTATCATATTGGGGTCGATATGTAATTAAGTAATAGAATGCACATTAACGTAATAATATCCTGAAGGCAGATGAATGAACTATTAAATCAAACAATTTATCGGTTAAAGTAGGTGTTTACTGCTAAACGTAGAGAAACCTTTGCTGTGCTGTAATTAATGCAGTGGACCTTACGACTAACAGGATAACTGATTTGTGCTTCATCATTCATAGAATAGAGGAGAAAAAAATGGGAGTTATTTCAGAAATCGACTGACCAGTCCCAGCAAACACTAATCAAATCATTAGTCAACTTTATTAAAGCCTCTGATATACATTCTGACTCTGGGAAGCTCGGAGCCCCTTTCCAGTCATATTTATGAAAAGCTCTTCCGTGTTTTC
This sequence comes from Macrobrachium rosenbergii, assembly GCF_040412425.1. Classification (NCBI taxonomy): domain Eukaryota; kingdom Metazoa; phylum Arthropoda; class Malacostraca; order Decapoda; family Palaemonidae; genus Macrobrachium; species Macrobrachium rosenbergii. The sequence continues at coordinate 21,906,938 of NC_089750.1, forward strand.
ATTTAAACACTGTTCTCACGTCTTGGGAGACTTTTTATATACCTTTATAATCGAATCCTTCTTCTTCTAAGCTCCGTTCCTAGAAGGGTCACCAATTTTAATGCACCTCCTCCATCTTTTATTTTCTCTGGAACGGCTAATTTCATACTTAGTTTTGGCAGATGTTTTAGTATGGATGCCCTTCCTGACTCTATCCCTCCCTATTTGTCTAGGTTTGGCAATGGCATGGAGTAGGGCTGGCATAGTTAGCTTCATGGTAAGTCGAATTAAGTCCTTGTGATTATATTACTATAAACATCCTGAATTTGTTGGAACCACAAATCCAGAGAAAAGTTTCTTGAGTCTTGCAAATTTGGTCTATTTCACGCAAAAGATTATATACAAGTTAAATATACTATTAGAAATATAACCGAGGACCCAACCCTTCCTTCCAGCCTGGATTCACTTCACCTTTGTAACTTCACTGCCTACTGTTTGGTCTGTGCATGTTAGTTTGGATATTGCTCTCAAGAGCTTCATGCCAACTCCACATTCGCGATTAACGCAGCACATGCCAGACTCAGAAGCTCAGAGACTGTGAGCAGTCTGATCAGTTCTTCCATATATATTTTACATATAAGAATATCATTATCACAATTTGATGTAGCTGGGATATTCTAGACGCCATATTTAGCTTCGGGCGATGAACAAATGACTATATCTTCAAATCATGAGTTCTACCATAGATTCTGTACCTTGCACTCTAACAGTCTTGGGTAATTGGTGCGTTATTTAGGTCTGCTTTCCTGTCATTTGCTACTTCCAACTTTCTTTTCAGAGTAATGCTGAACAAAATCATTCTAGGTGAAAAGATACATTGACCCTGCTTTGCTTAGTCTTTTCCCTGTTCTCTTAAAATTTCAAATATTTGACAAACTTCTCCATGTCACAGCTTCTTTTTCCTTCAATGGCAGACTGGTTCTCTTATGCTGAACAGATTCACATTTATTTATTTATATTTTCATTCATATGTGCCCATAAGTTTTTGCCTTGGCTGTTACTATCATAAGAAGACATGTTTAACCACAAGTAATTGGAATCGAATGGTACAGTTCCCCATAAAATCTGTTTCAATGAAGCAAATGCCATTAATTTCATAAATTTCACTTAGCATTGAACACCTTTTCAGGGGTTTGTCATGCTGATGATTTATTCTACCTTTTTACTGGTGATAACACTTACTGGAAGCCTCTTGAGAGAGAAGAAGATCTGAGATTAAGGAAAATTATCACTAAGCTTTGGTATAACTTTGCTGTAACAGGGTAAGTATCAGCTAGTATTTCCCACCTGTGTATGACTGATCTTTGACATGAAGATGATACTGATGACAGTGCTATAGTCTGCAGTAAAGCCAGATTTTGAGGCTATCATTTCTCTGAAACTATATCAAAACCATCAGAATCACTGTACGTTTTCGTTGTGATTATATTATTATAAACATCCTGAATTTGTTGAAGCCACCAATCCAGAGACAAGTTTCTTGACTCTTGCAAATTGGTCCAATTCACACAAAAGATTAGATGCAAGTTAAGTGTACTATTAGAAATATAACTCAAGGTCAGTATAAAAACTGTGATAAAAAAAGTGCTTATGCAATACTATATTCATTTTTCGTTGCAGAAACCCAACACCAGATAATTCACTGGGGTTCACTTGGAAACCTGCTAGTGAAGATTACTTTGTCCATCTCTCTCTTGTGCCATCACCCTTCATGGAAGAGGATAAGAGACAGGAGGTAATCAATAAATGCTGTAGCTCTCCGTGACATCAAGCACCATAGGCAGTCGTATTTGTATATCTTTCCTGAGACTAGGTTTGGTATCGAAAACCCTTACTCCAATTTACAAAATCTACCATAATGTTCTTTCGCACACGACAAGAACTCTTCTAATTGTGTTCTTTCATCTTCTCATTTAAATATAAAAATCATTCTCTTAGCAGGTTCCACATTTTGGCTCTGTTACCAGTACACATTACCAAAGGGTATGACCAACTAACAAACACAGAATGAGATAATATTAGTATAAACAGCGTAATTACAAATGAAATTAAAGAATCTTACAAGTTATAGAAAATGATTTATCATCTTGTTAACTTCCATTTATATATATAATAATATAAAAAGTGGCTTTTGAGGGGTGAGGTGATGAGATGTTTGGTCTCTACAACTTTCTGTAGTACTTCAGTGCCTGAGAATCCTCAGACAGAATCTAGATAAGAATGCAGGCAAACATGAAACCTTCTCGTTTTGTAGACTTCATAGTAAGACAGAGCATAAAATGTTGTCTCTCAGATATAAATAACCGGGCGGGGTTGCCTTAAAGTATCTAAACCACACAGGGCAGGCATTCTGAAAGGTCTCCCTTGACCAAATGAATTTCAAACAGACAGGTGGTTGTCTGTTCTAGCAGTAAGAGATTTTTTTCAAAAGTTTCCAAAGAACTTTTCAAAATACACATAAGTGGACAGCAAATCAACAACCACACGTAACAGCAACACTTTGTGACCAATGGACCGATGCGCTTAAGGAGAGCAATGACGTAATTGACAAGCTTAAAAATGACACTTAGACTAAAGCAGCGATCATAGGTGGATATGTCTACGTCCTAAAAACAGTACCAGAATATTGCTTTTCAACCAAATCAGTGCGAGGTGGAAGCTAATTTAAAAATTGTAAGGGGAATTACAGAAAAATATCAATGGGTTAGTTGTTTGCAGTTTCAAGTTACCTGAGGGTTTTTATATTTCTTGAATCTTAAAGGGCTGCTATATAGTCAGTCTAAAGTTATTCATTCTAACAAAATTCGGTGTGCATTGCGCAGTGGTCTGGTTAGACTGCCTTATTTTTTGAAAACCAACTTTAATTTTTGTTTGTATGTATCTGTTGCAATATTATTATCAGAATATTCTTTTTCACAGGTACGAAAGTTCCTAGAAAGTCTGCCAACAAAACTCAACTACATCTTGCACCCAGATTCTGTTTCAGCAGAGCAGCTTCGAACGCTGACGGAAGAAAACACTGGAGTGGAAAATATCAACAGTCCCAGGAAATATCTCAGAAAAACTGAGCTGTAGAATCAAGAAGTGTTCATGTAACAGTTGAAAATGCGGGGAACCAACTTTTATAAGAGTAAAGCTAAAGGCATATGAAGTATTTCAATTTTCTTTTGCTCTGTGATGAGGAATGTTCCATGTGCACCTCGCTTGCTAAGAAAGTAAAACGAAAGAAATAACGGAAGTTGATTTACCGTAATTCTTTTCACAACCTTTCTTTCAATACTTGTCGAGAATTCTGTCGTTTCCGGTAATGAAATAGTATGTTTACAAAACAGTGAGAAATACCTTTACTGTAATGTGTGTGAAAATAACCCTTCATCTACTACTTTAGATATATAAAATATTCAGCAGAAACCAGATAGCTCATTTAGGATGTGTACTGATTATAAGAAACTGAATTCCATCAATGTGGCTGACAATTATCCCTTGCCTCTTATAGATCAATTACTTGATAATAGTGGTCAGGCCAAATTTAAAAATATGTGTGCAGCATACACGCCTGTCCTTGAACAAGCTTCAATTCTCTTCACTAACACCACAGCCCCCACAAACCTTCTGTCAACAAAGGCTTCTGTTCAGGGCACTTTCTCCGAAGACATTCAATTTACATTTTTAGAGTTAATTAAAGCTAAAATTTGTCTTCCTACGTTTCTCTTCCTTTATTTCCCTAAACAATGTTTTCCTCTGAGTTTGACTGTCAACAATTCTTACTTTTAAGATAGCCTACTCAGCAAAGCCTTTTCCCGTATGGACTGATAATGTAGCATGGGTCAGAATGGGTTCCCTGCTGGAATTCCACATTTGTCACTCTGATTCCAGGGTATTCTTTGAATCTCTTTAAAACAAAAGTACTGAAAGATATTAAGTTTCGAGTTGGTAAGCAAAAGTGGGTCATTCCTCAGCACCATGAAGCAAGCCAAGTAACACAAAACATTAAAATGTTCTTTGTTTTTGTAATGAACACACTGATGAACTAAACTCTTTTTGATATGGGTGTAATTACTATAATCCATATGTAACATGTATTTGTCACTGTATAACATATTCTCCCCTCCCATCTATATAACACTGTATGTTGATAGGTGGCAACTGTAATCTTGCCTCACACGTATGTTGATAAGTGGCAACTGTATTCTTGCCTCACACGTATATTGATAAGTGGCAACTGTATTCTTGCCTAACATGTATATTGATAAGTGGCAACTGTACTCTTTCCTAACACATATATTGATAAGTGGTAACTATATTCTTGCTTAACATGTATACTGATAAATGGCAACTGGATTCTTGCCTAACACATATATTGATAAGTGACAACTGTACTCTTGCCTAACACATATTGATAAGTGCAACTGTATTCTTGCCTAACATGTATATTGATAAGTGGCAACTGTACTCTTACCTAACACGTATATTGATAAGTGGCAACTGTATTCTTGTCTAACACGTATATTGATAAGTGGCACCTGTATTCTTGCCTCACACGTACAGTATATTGATCACGGGCAAAAAAGTGATGAAATCACAAAAGGGGAAGTAAAGCCCAGCCACAAGAGACAGATATGGAGGTCAGGGGATACAAAGGAAGTGGTAAGGCATAGGGCTAGGGCTTTACTCGGCAACCTGATAAATTACGATGAAAGCGAAAAGTAGAAGTAGGAGTTTTTTCTCAATCAGTATAGAAAGTGAGTGCCACTATAAAACGCACAATGCTAACCATACCTGAAGAGATAGACACTGGCACTTCTTCAAACAATACAATTTAAAGACATAGCAAATATATCCACTCAGAAGCACACGATCATAAACACAACGCTTCTTTGTGGGTAACATTTTTTTGTTTTTGTTTTTGGGGTTTTTTCCTTCTCTTCTTCTTTGTAGTCGAGAATAATACGGGCGAGCTCATTCTGACTGTTGCTGTTGCGGAGACTTGAGTAATGTTCAACAAAAATCTGGGCTGGGTCAGTGTTGGGTGGTACTGGAATCAGGCGCTCGGGCATAATTTTCATATCATCAGCAGTAGTTCGTCCAAACCGAAGCCTATACAATATGCATATTATAATGGCACTCGCTTTCTCTACTGACTGAGAAAAGACTCCCACTTTTACTTCTCGCTTTCGTCATAATTTGTCAGGTTGCGGAGTAAAGCATAATAGTAACCTCCCAAAAATATACAAGTGCAAAACATAATAATTAAAAGTCTAAAATGCATGAGTAAACACTGGTAAACAGAACACAACAAAATAGAATATTGAAATGGTAAAAAGGTTATGTTCAACTTCCCACACAAGTTCAAAATTGTCTTGAAATATGGTAAAAACCATAAGTCCACAGTTCACACATAAAAACAAAGAGTCTGAACTTTACCTTATTCTGCCAGGTCTAAGAGATTGGAACACTCAAAAGTAATGTCTTGGCGATCTCGCTCTAGCTGCGCTAATGAACGATCGGACTTATTTTTGGGCAGAATTAGACACAAAATCTAGATTTTCTAACGTACGAACTTATGTACCCACATACCAACTCGGTCATCTGACTCACATACCATAGCCAATATTGTGTGTTCATCAGGTTAACTGCTGAGGTAACCAACTTTTTGCTGAATGTAACGATTTTGCGACTCTGTCTTGACCCACTACCATCTTACAGCTATTTCTCCTTCATCACACCATATAACACAGTAATGTTAAAACGGCCATATTTTTCTAAAATACATACATATATTCTTTATGTTTAATGTTTGTTTAGACGTCTATTTTTAACGCTGCATTGCCATTTTTGTGAATTTTCTAATAAAATATTGCAATATTGTGATTATATCTGTTTTAAAAACTATTTTTTAGTCTTGGAAATGTGAAGTGTCTTGAAAATATATATATATATATATATATATATATATATATATATATATATATATATATATATATATATATATATATATATATATATATTTCATGACACTTCACACTTTCAAACAAAAAAAAATTTTTTTAAACAGATAGAATCAAAATATTACAATATTTTTTTAGAAAATTCACAAAACTGGCAGTGCAGCGTTAAAACTAGACGTATAAACAGATATTAAACATAAAGAATAAAAGTCATAGGTCAAGGCCGAACAGACACAGCTCGGGTCGTCCATAAATAAAGCAACTATGGCTGTCTTTTAATAGCGAAAATGGTAGGCACTGCCATCCCAAAACCGACTCTTAACATCCAACAAGAGTCGGATCACATGCTCCCATCAAGCAGAAAGAGGAAGGCGCAAGCATACGCAAACCAGACAGCTGGTCTCCGAACATTAAACACAGCGCCGTTCTCATCAGGAACTAAGTATAAGCTCACCCAGGAAAACACAAGTAACACCTCGCATGTACAGTACATGTCTCGCACCACACGAACCACGAAAGTTATCTAGTGATTAATATCTGCAAACTATGCTTTTGTATAAATACACACATGATTTTTGCAAATATGATATATAAAGTTCACTCATATACATTATACATTTTATACAGAACTTTTAGGTAGATTCTAAACATATTGTTTAGTAATTACTGTAGAATATTCATGCCATTGTTGTAAGTTTTACCTAAAGCTTTCGGCCCCAAAAACTGGTTCATCCGTTTAATCCCTGGACCAGTCACCACTTAGGTCTACTTTTCTTTCTGCATGGAGAGACAAATTATTGTCAACCCAGGCTGTAAGCCAGAAGTGGCTTGAAAATACCATATAGTGGTGAAACAGTTGTCGTGATAAAAAAATAAATGGGAGAGAGAAATTTCTGTACTCTTCACCGAAGGTTGACGCATGAGAATCGGAAAAAAAAACTGACGATATGAAGATTCCTGCAAAAAACTTACTGATATCACCAAAGCAATTGCCTTAAACAAATATACTGTATATATAGAAGCTACTAGTCATATTAACAGATACATGTTTAATTGCAATAGCCACAGTGCCCGCTTAACTTCTCCAATTCTTCGAAGAATTCAAGGTGAGAGAGCACTGTGGCTATTACAATCATATAGATATATATATATATATATATATATATATATATATATATATATATATATATATATATATATATACACACACATATAAATACTGTATATATATATATATATATATATATATATATATATATATATATATATATATATATATGTGTGTGTGTGTGTGTGTACTGTATATATATGTACATATATGTATGTATATATATATATATATATATATATATATATATATATATATATATATATATATCAGTCATGGGTCCAAGTACATGAGACAGTACTTGTGGACAAGTACAAGTACTGAGGAAAAGAGCAAGTACAAGTACAAGTACAGAAGATTTGCCTGAGACTTAAGTCCAAGTACTTGATAATATACTTAAGTGCAAGTGCAAGTACATTTCAGCAGATTTTCTGTTATTATTAGTGATATGTTTGATTTAAAACCAGTAGCAAATATCTAATAAAAATTCACAAGCAAGTATCTAATGGAGAGAAAATGTGGTGTTATACTATAGCAGTCTTTATAAACAGAAGCCTTCCAAAAGGATATACCTGAGTAGTTCTCACGGTATAAGTCAGTGAACCTTAGCCCGTAGTGTCGAAAAGAGGTGAAGCGATTTTCATAGGGTTTACTGAACAAAAGTAATCAAAATTGGTCTACCCACAGGTTAAGGTAATGACGAAATCTTTTTATTTTATTTTTTAATTTAAGTTTACAAGGCTATTCTTAATATTGTAATACAAAGTAGTTTTCCACCGCAAAAGAAAAAAATGTGATACTGTTCAGAATAATTTAAACAAAATTATGTTTTTCAGAAAAACTTTAAACAAAATTATATTTTTCATGAAAGTTCTCAACAAAATTATATTTCTCTCTCTTTGCTACGATTACCAGTTCTCTATTATCTACTTGTAGGATTTATAACTGAATTTTACAAACATCACAGACTCAAAATTCTTGTCAGTAAGACGACATCTATCTGGGCGAAATATTTTTCCTGCAATATTAAAAATCCTTTCTACTTCGGCAGAAGAAGCAGGGTCTGATAGATACTTTTGTGCCATCTTAGCAAGAGTTGGAAATGTTTCTCTGTGGTCTTTCCAGTATGCTAGCACGTTTCTCTCTTCTGAAATGCATGACTGACTCAGGTATCTTTGAAATTCAATATTAATAGACTCCTGAATCTGCATTACATCTGTTGATTGTCGAACCGGGTTACCCATAAAACTAAACAATTTCATCCATTTTAGTTCAGTTGAACTAGGTCTTGGTGTATCTTATGTATGGTCTGTGGCAGGATCCATGCTTGCACGAGCTGTAGTATCTTTGAACATGAACTGGGCTGCAGTTATGATAGGAGACTTAAGATTCACCTTTTCCTCTTCTTCAGAACAACAATCTAATTTTAAATCTTGGATCAAGAATAGTTGCCTTTTGATATATTTTCCGTTCTTCATATACCTGGAGGCGTTTCTGTAATGACCTCTTCAATCCAAATACCAAACCATTGTTATACTTAGATTGCATTTTCTCCAAGTGAAACTTGAGCCCTTGCACACATGGAATGACTAGGCTAGAGGAAACAGAATTCTGTCTTTGGGCAGAGTCGGTGGTCTCCTCAAATGGCTCAAAAATTTCTAGCAAGTTATTAAGAATATTTTGGTCATAAGCGCCAAGCTTTGGTGCACCATTCAAACTGTTCAGCTTTTCTTCTGGTACTCTCAGAATAGATCCGACCATCTTTAATTGCGAATTCCACCAACGAGTAGCACAACCTGATACTAATTTTCTTTCTCCCTCTAAAACATCTGTTACTATTGGCGATTTATGCACATAAGAAACCAATTTTGATGCTTTGCTCACTGTAACATTTAACTCTCCTGCTTCTTTGAAGCCATCTTTCACGACCACTTGCAATGTATGTGCAAACCAGGAATTATGCTCAGCTGGTAAAACTTCCAGTAGTTCAGCAGAATCAGTACCACTGCCATCCAAATAATCGAGATCCTCTTCTTCCTCATCAGTGTCATCATTTGCTTCTGAGACAGCATCAGGAAATCCTGGCAGAGAATATACAGTGATCATATTAGTAGCATTGTCAGTTATGATGTTTGTAATTTTGGAGCCTATATCAAAATCCTTCTTGATCTGCTCATACTCTTCCATGATATTTAGCAAGCTAGCACTACATTTTCAAATGACCAGTTTCTAATGCAATGAGCTGTGATTCCCAAGTATGAGCTCATCTGACGGCTAGACCAGATATCAAGCGTTAGGCATACTGTTTTGCACTCCCCAGACTTTTTTTTATTTTCCTTCACCTGTGAGAATTTGTCATGTAGCAATTTGTTGACAAAGTGCTTGCGTGTAGGCATTTGATAACGAGGGTCAGCTGAAATAAGTAAGCCATTGAAGTAAGAGCTTTCAACAACAGAAAATGGCACAAGATCGCACGCCACAAAGAGCACTAGTGCATCATCCTGTTGCTTTCGTCGAACATCATGTGCTCCAGATTTCTTTGGGTCTGACACTGTAACGAAATCTTCCATGGTTGACTGGCTTGTCCCAGGAGACTCAGTAGTGTTACCACGAGCAATGAATGATGGCTAGTGAAAGATTAAACTACTGTACTACAAAACTGATCATGTTGCCTGCAGATACAGACAGGAAGTGGACAGGTTGTCGCGGGTTCATTCTTGAATTGATTGCATGAAAATTGACTGATATTCTGTTGATACACAACAGTAGAATTTAAATCATTTGAATTAAACTTGGTATATCTTTGCTATTGACATACATAATTCATTATAACAAAAAATCCAGATATTACAGTCAGGTTGTTGTCACTACTGGTGCACTTTTTGTTATACGATTAATTATGCAATACAGCCTACTAAGTATGTAATGTACTTAAAAAGTACTTAAAAGTACTTGATTTTTTAAGAACATTTTGGTCAAGTACACGTGCAAGACAAGTACATTGAATTTCAAAATCACAAGTACTCAGAATTTTGTACTTAAGGCCAAGTCCAAATACAAGTACTTGTACTTGGGCCAATGCCTGATATATATATATATATATATATATATATATATATATATATATATATATATATATATATATATATATATATATATATATATATATATATATATATATATATATATATATATATATATATACACAGTATATATATATGTACATATATATATACATATATATATTTATAAATATTCTGCTGTTCGCCCTCTATGCAGTTTATTGTAGAAAAATACACGAACGACAGGGAAACGACTTTGTCCTAGCAGGGTAGGCCAGGCATTTCAAAAAATTAACGTTCGTAGCAGGACTAGGTAGCATTAGGGTCCTACACCCATAGGGAAAGTTTCCACAAGTAACCTCTATCGAAGGTTGTCTTAAGCACCTTTTCCCTGTTCTATGTTTGGCGAATATTTTGACAAAATTTCAGACCCCGAGGGCATAGAGACACTGCCTTCCCACCGCCCTGTGTATGACCGAAAGAGGTCGCAGAGAGGAGATAACTATCGTAAGGGAAGCATGTATGCGCTTCCGACTCTTCATCCCCTTTGTCTTTTCTGTCTTTATTTACTAAGTGAAGTGGCAAAACAATCCCAGAACGTCCGATCGTCCGTTGTATGCACATCAACCCACGTCTAACAGTAAGTCTGGAATTTTTCAAAGTTTCGTCGATTTTCTAGGATCTCTTCCTGTATTTCAACCTTTCTATCGTTCATTCTTCGCCACCATCTATGAATAGTAGTATAAATAATTTATTTTTAAGAAGTCTAGATTAAGAATAATTTATATTGCTTAGTGACATTCAACTATTCCCATGAAGTAAATAGGAATTAGGGAAGGTTAAATAAGTATCTTACAGCATTTAGGCAGCCTTGTGTCTCGATCCCATTGTTCGGGTGAGGAACAGCCTTTTACCAGTACTAACTGCGTATGATATAAACTGTTGTGTTAAAAACCTTACTGAAGCGGCGGGAAAATTGACTGAGTCCGAATTTGGGTGATTGTTCAAGTAATTTCTTAGCTAACTACTTATTCTTTGTGTCGAGTTTTCCTCTCGACTGGCGACCTTATTCAATTAATAATCATCTGTCTTTGAGGTTAATTTGTAGCTTCAACTGACAGGTTGCATGTGTCCTTGGCACTCAGGGCCTCATAAATTACGTTAATCAAGTAATAAACTCATCAGCCAAGCCCCATACATAACAATATATATATATATATATATATATATATATATATATATATATATATATATATATATATATATATATATATATATATATATATATATATATATATATATATATATATATATATATATATATATATATATATATATATATGTATGTATATACTGTATATATAATGGCAATGTCCACTAGCAGCCTGATGCATGCAATAAAGCTGGCATCAAGCAGGGGAATCTGGAAATTGGCAACTAGGAAATTCCACTTATACTTTCTTCCCATTGGGTGGATGTTGAACTTCCTGTGACCTTAAGATGGCATCAGCCTGCATATGGCTGCCACCCAGTGCAGCTGGGTGTTTGGTGGTCAGCAGCAGTTCTCCTTCAGTGTGAGCTGTACGGACATGAAGACTCCACTGCCCATCAGAACCCTCCTGCTGGATGCATGTCAACAAGTAGAATCGGGTGGAATGGGAGTCTGTTGGTGTTGTGACGACCACCATTATTTCTTGGACTGTTGCCTTGCTTGTTTTTTTTATCTACATCCAGAGACACAGCTTTGACTACTTTACCAAACTTGCAGTGGTAGATGTGCTCTTAGGTGTGCTTTTTTTTTTTTGTTATGGTTTATACAGCCTCTTCTGACAGTGTTGGCTTGCTCATCGTCTTGGTCCTGGTCCTGGTTGTTTCTGGCTTTGCAGATGGCATGGGGACTGTGTGTGTGTGTACTTTATACTTTATATATATATATATATATATATATATATATATATATATATATATATATAATATATACATAATTATACCATCTGATGATCATTATCAGATTTATTCATTTTATAAATTATCTAAACATATAGCTGAGTACTGAAATCAATTTGTACACATTAAAATTTCTTGAGCATTATGTAATGTCAAATGTGAAAAATAGACTGTAACTAACACAAAGAAAAGGGTTTGTCCCTGAATTACAAAACAGATGATAGAAACCTTACAGATTAATGGAAGAAAATCTAGAAAAAAATGCTTTGAATCTACACTGCTTACTGTTTCTTTACTTTCCGAATACATGTATGAGGGAGATGACAAGTGAAGCAAAACATCTTTTTTTCAGAAGTTTCCTCAATGAATGAGGCTGCTGTTCCTGCAGGAGCCAATGGTACCCAATCCAATGCTGGTGTTGAACTTGGGGATGTTTTCCCAGGAACTGAGTTCAATGCAGCCTGGCGTCAGTTTATGCAGTTCTATAAATTTTAAGAGATTGTGGTTCTTGAAAAGAGAAATTACATTACTGTAGCGATTCTCTGAGTGCACTGAGGAGACTGAATATAATTTCTGCTCAGTACCAGTTTACTCAGCCATAAGAATCAACAAAAGAACAGAGAACTGGGTAAAGAGAGTAGCAACAAATGCTTTACAAAGACCTGCTCCTGTGCCGTTCAGAGACACTCCCAACAATCAGGATGAAAGTAAAGGGGAAAGTCAGTTTGTTGGCAACTTCAAAATGCTGAAAATTACCAAATCAGTTCTCCCAAAATAAAATGACAGTGCATTGGGAACCTGACCACCAACATTTGACCTGCCGATCTTTTACGGCCAAGCAACCCTACTCATTTTGTGATGACGTTTTGGTAACCTTTACTCTGCAGCATTTAGAGACTGGATGTCCCAGCCATGGCACTTGGGAAGCATTCACCTCTCCAGTGCCTTAATGGGTAGGGTAAATACCGTTTCTCCATGGTTCTCGGGGAGGATGTTGCTTACAGGACAAGGGGAGCTCTTCTCTAGAAATTTGCTACTTGCTGTTGTTATGTCATCTATGTGCGTCATAATAGCATGTGTTACAGGGAACAGATCAACACTTTTTTTGGAAGTGTACGTAGCGTGATCTTAGCGATCTAACTTCAGGAAAAGGACGTAAAAAGGTTCGACCCTAATCTCACTAGCACTTTTTCCCTCTCTCTCTCTCTCTCTCTCTCTCTCTCTCTCTCTCTCATCATTTACGGAAGCTCATCCACCCGACCTCTCTCATTCTCACAAGTAATTAAATGGACTATTTAAAGAAACACAATCGTTCCTACAAAAATAGGTTTATTATTCAAATAACCCAACAAGAAATGAATAAAACAAAGTAAAGATTAAAATGCATAATAAATGAATTATCGAGTCAGATAACTAAACTCTAAACTGCAAAGCACTTCTGATTAAAGAAGTCTCATTATGGCTAATAGCCTGAAATACCCAAAATCTCACATACTCCCAAATCAATAACTAAAAAGTCATGTCAAAAAAAAAACAGTCTACCACATAAAGAGACTGACATTGCAAATGACTTGCATGTCCTTTTTATCAAAACCCAAAGTCCACAGACATCTGTCGAAAGAATTAAACATGATAGAAAACTCCCAAAAATATATGAAATACAAAACACAATAATGGAAAGTGTAAAGTGCATAGCCAAGATATGGCAAACGTAACATAACACAATAATAATATAAAAGAGGTATGAATATTCATATTAAATCTCCCACACCAGTTCATAAGTTCATAATGATTAGAAAGTCATGGTAAAAATCACAAGTTCAATTTTCTCCCATAAAAACAGAGATTTGAAACTCTACCTTATCTGCTGATTTTCAAAGCCTGGAACCACTTCAAAATTATGACTGGACAACTGCAGTTCTATCACGTTAATGAACGATCAAACTCACTTTTAGGGCAGATTTTGGCATAATCTAGATCAAAGTAACGCACGTGCTCACGAATATACATAGCGCTTCGGAGATCACGTGATCTCCAATATTGCTGAGCTTCTCGCGCAAAGAGCTGAGGAATCAAACTATGCACTGTTTCAGCAATCTTGCATCAAACCTCTCGCCCTAGTTCGCTCTCGCTCCGAACTTTCCACGATAACATCTTAAAGCATTGAAGCTATGAAATCCATATATGTGTCCTTTAAATACATGCATTCTGTAAATGGTGACCAACCAAGCTGATTTACAAAAAAATTGTTTCTCTGTTACCATTTAATTTTATATTCCAAAAATACCTTACACTTCACTGATCACATATCCACATACTGAATATTCAGTTAAACATCAATGAATTCTGTTGTTTTTAATAATAATATTCATAATAAATACCATCATTTCTGTTAGTTATACCTAAGTACTATTTTTGCAAAACATGATGTCACATTGTTCCGAAGCCTTCAGAATCAAAACACGTTTAACACATCGTGATTCAGCCGTATGTCACTGTCAATCGCAGTCAAAACGGCATGCTTTAATCTATCTCGTTTTTGCTGCACAGAATTCAAAATGCAATGCCTACAACACCAGTAAGCAATTGAGTGCTTTAATACTGTTAAGAATTCTCATTAATCACAGAGCAATCTCACGCCCTTTACAAATGTACCAAGTATGCATAATAGTATCCTCTTCCTTATCTTTTTCCTTACATACAACCAAATTGCTGTTTTCTGTTAAGTTAGCTGGCAAGATTTCACCGTGAGAAGTAACTTTCATTACACACACACACACACATATATTACATATATATATATATATATATATATATATATATATATATATATATATATATATATATATATATATATATTATTTATTATAAATATATGTATGTATATATATACATGTGTATACATAAATGTATATATATACAGATAGATTGATAGATGGATACACAGATATATGTATAAGTACATATATATATATATATATATATATATATATATATATATATATATATATATATGTATACGAGCTTTTCAGTCGAGAAACACGCCAAGTGCCATTTTAAAATATAATAAATTAAATTAAAAAATACTTTAACCCAGGATGGCGCTTGGCATGTTTCTCGAACTGATAACTCACACATATATATATATATATATATATATATATATATATATATATATATATATATATATATATATATATATACACATATATATATATATATATATATATATATATATATATATATATATATATATATATATATATATATATATATATAAAATGTTAGATCACAATCCTGTTATATGATGCATTTAACATCTTCTAGATGGACGAGTAAGGAATCTAATGTCAGAATAAATGAAGATAAACATCAGGTTAAAACTGGCCCAGTGAATAATACTTTTCCTGTGCACCACAGTGGAGTTTCACATAGAATTATTGACTTGTTTCACAGCAGCATAATAACAACATTTAGTCTCCAGAAACCTCTTCAGTATTTTTTTTTTTAAGTGCAGCTACCAAATGAAAATAAAATTCACTTCAAGTCGAGATCAATATAATTTTGACAATATTCTTCACAAGAAAACTAAAGATTATCGATAATTAATGATACTATCCTTAGCTTTTCCTTGGTTAATCTAGCACCAGTGTTAACCAAGGACAGTTGTTTATCTTATGATTAACCTCGTACTTAATTATATCTCCTATGTATTAAGTGGTTTTATACTCCGTCAGTCTTAGGTATGTATATTAAAACCGTGTTCTTCATTGTGGTTTTTTTTCTCGCTGTGTACAGTTTGCTCGGGAAAACCCTGGAATTCATTCGAAAGATCATCAAGCCAAGTCCGTATAAAGACAGTGCAGTAAATTCTTGTCACAAACATAATTATATGCTTTAAAATATGATATTAACGCAATAAACTATTATCAAAAACATAATTATACTTTAAAATATGAGATTAACGAAACAACAATCGAGCCCGGTGCAAGAAGCGTGGTGAATAATAAATACATAGAGTTGAATCTTGGGTCGGCAGTGGTGCCAAATTGAGACCATTTCGCTTTTTTAGAATCCATCAGTAACGAATTGCTCTTTAACTACGGATTTTTCTTACTGCGCCAGTAACATAAAGTTGTGATTATTTTTCATTTGCATTGATTGCTGGTAACCGATTTTCTTTGTAAATGAAAATTAATGACTGGCATTTGCCTTACTTGTGATCGGAGAAAGCTCAATGCCAACGCTAAATTTCTCTTTTCACGGCCCATTAATTCAAAACAGCTAATATCCTTACTTCATCTTGCGTGATTTCTGATGCCTAATCATTTACAAATGACTCTTCAAATGAAGGTATTAATGAATCTCGCGTCTACAAAGCAGTAGCTGGCAGGATAGTGGTGAGAGGCATCAAGCTTTCACGCGCGAGTCTTGCTTATCGTTACCCCCCCCCCCCAACCACAACAGCTAGAATTTTCGATGACAGCGAAGGGCTCAGTCCGCCGTATTGACAGTGTGTCGGTGCTTGGATGTTATCATAGCTCAGTGTTGCTGCTTTAGGTGAGAAACTCTTGCTGTAATAATGGTCCCTTTTATCTTGAAATACAGAAAACACACGTGACCTACGTTAAATGCCATCTTTCATCTGCCTTTTGATCTAACCCATTATCGTCGTTTTCAGCTGTCCTGAAGCAGATCCTTCCCATTTATTTACACAAAAATTCCGTTGTTTGAACTGTCTTCCTTTTTGTTGCTTAGAACCCTTCCTTCTATTTATATTTTCTCTCTTCTCGTAGACACGTTCCCTTTTCTCTTATCTCCTCATGAACAGTTGTGTGAAACTATCTTTCCATTCTCAGTCAAGACCACTGGTCAACTGGCTAAAAAAATTTTTTTTTCCGAAACGTTGCAGTCTGCACAAGTTAAGGTTACAATGTAGTTTTAGTTTCCTTTGTTGCTAATGACGAATACAACACTTTGTTTAAATATGTCAGGGTTGTCTTGATATTAATATGAAATATGGAGGTTCATTTTTTTATTATTCCATAAAAGTGGAATCGAAACTTTTACAGATTTATATATATGCACCCGTTTAGCATGCATTATCCATCTCACATGCATATATTCTTAAACCAAAACACATTTTTTCTTAGATGAAACGTAAAAATGGGAGTCATTGGATTTCTGCTAGTGCTCATGGCTACAATACTTCTGTCTGAAGGAGATAACAGTGTGATCGTGTCAACTCGACTAGGAAAGATATCTGGTTTCAAGGAGCAATCCACGGAAGGAAACCCATTTTATTCTTTCCATTCTGTGCCTTATGCACAGCCACCGATTGGAAGTCTCCGACTAAAGGTGAGTTCGTTTGTTTGATTTAAAAGAATTTAGCAGAAATAATTTTACCTTATCCTTCTTGATACATTTAAGCCTGATTCCGAAAAACTCCAAAACTAGTAACACAGGTTCTTAGCAAATGTTTTTACACACTGTGATACAACAGCGAAGCTTGATGGAGATACAGAGCACCTCAAACTATTTGCGACCGCATCACAAAAGTTTCCATCTTGATCAGCATTTAAGAAACTGAACTTTGTCCTAGCTTTTATCATACTTGGCGACTGAGTTTCAAAAGATCGTCTTTTAAGATCACATCGAAGTTTGTTATTGTTCAACTTTAGTGCACAAGATTATTACCATACTACTTAAGTTCTGTTAAGTCCCTTTCATTATTACTTTCCTCATCAATTAAAAAATTTTCTTAATGACAGAAAATTTTATAATAATTAGGTATCAAATAGATATCCTTAACAAATGATAAGCCGCTTGGAAGAAGCTGGGTACACCAAGGATTCACATGTGTGTTTAGAGCACTGACCCATGTTAAGGAAGCATTGTAACCTAGGAAAGAAAGTCAGCAAACAATATTGTTTTCAGTTATGCTACCCAATAAATTATGAACACTTCAAGATGACAAAAGAATTTCTACTTCATTAGCCAAGTGTGCACTAGTCACACGCTATAAATTCACTCACAAATATTGGGCATCTTGTGGCTGAAAGTGGAAGCCCATATACAGCAACTTTTAGAAGAGAAAAGATCTGATGAAAGTAAAGCCATTGGCGGTTCCATATATGATTAATGTATAGGATCCCATAATGGTAATTTTTGGAAGAGAGAGATGGATCCTGCTAGCGGTTATTTGACCTAAGAAATGTTCTGATGCGTCAGCATTGCCAAAAGTGGTCTTCCGGTGAGTAGACATCAAATAACTGCAAAACTTTACGTGCTCTGTACAGTTGTGGGTTTAGAGTAAATTTTGGAAGAGAAAAGACCCTACTAAAGGTAATGTTACAACAGTGGCATCCCTAGAGCTGAATATTAAAATGGGAAGCAGAGATTCAAGGCTGGAAAACTCAAAAAAAAAAGCTACACACACACAATTAAAATGTAATTACCATGTAATGTTATGCTTACTCATGGAATTCACATCTCAAAATAATTGAATTACAAAGGAGTTAATAAATACATTGCCAATTTATCGAGTAATATATTAGATAAAAAAAAAACCTGAATGTAACAGTCAAAACGGTTGATTTCATCAATAAACTTTCTTATTCTACATACAGCATACTAGAACTACTCAAAAATTTAAGTGACCCAAGAAATGTGTTGGTGGCATCGTATCTGATAAGGGGCGACTCTGTTGGATGCATGTGAAACTACAACAGTTTTTGTTTGCTATCACTGAGAACTCATGCATAGTCAATTTGTAAAATAAAACGCTTTTTCCAGAAATTATTTGATCCAAGAAGCAGTCTGACAGTCTCAGAGTTTATGAAAACGAGCACTTGGTACTTGATTCAGGTAGGAGTATCAAATATTTCCACACAATAAACGAAGTTAATTAAAAACTTTGGAAAACTTTAAAGAAACCTCCAAGCATAAGATAAAAATGCTTTCATCAAGCTGTGTTGCATCCACTTGCGGAATTCAGCTCTGAGAATAATAATATTACAAATAAATTCATCGAAAAGCTCATGCTTGTGATCATATGCTGCTTACAATGCAATATAACTATCAGAATATGACCTAATGATTAGATTAAGAGATCATGATTTTCTCCTGTCACTCTTTTCCACTTAAGTTTTGAAAGATTAACTGTCTCATGTCACCCTCTACCAACGCAGTTTCAACAGTTTTAATACTGCCCCTGATAATTAAAAAAATTTCTCCCTTTCAAAAGAACTGAATTTATAATTAGTACTCTTGGAATGTGGAAAAAACTTTTATTAATATATTTTCGGAGCCACATAATCTACATAATATCATTTCAAAAGAAAAGCAAGCGACCTTAGGCGAGGAGTTGAGGAATTCCACGGTGTCCACTGATGTCATTAAAATGTCACCGTTGATGACAAAATATGGAATCACCGCATTACTTTGTTTGTTTATGGGGGACAATAATATCTACAAAAAGAAAACTGTTCATCTAGAACAAAGGTTCTCAATCTTTTTTAGTGATGACACCTAACTACTGTAATCATTACCGTGGCACCCCTTCTTCACCATCCCACCATATCGCATGAATTAACTTCTTATTTAATGAAAATAAAATTATTATCCATGCTATATACATACATGCATACATACATACATATATATATATATATATATATATATATATATATATATATATATATATATATATATATATATATATATATATATATATATATATATATATATATATATATATATATGTGTGTGTGTGTGTGTGTGTGTGTGTGTGTGTGTTATTATATTAGAGTAGACACACTGATAATAATCATATGAAAACTTCTGCAAACTTTTTTGTTCTTACAAATGTTCATTGAGATGATCTAGCCAAGACAAAATTCATGACAATCTTACGGCACTTCTAGGCATTGCCTGTGGCACCCCAGGATGCCACGACACCCCGTTTGAGAATCACTGATCTAGAATTTCACTATAGGAAGAGACCTACTGGCCTCAGATCTGAAGAAAGTGACACTCCTGGTGCCTGATGGTGGTATCTACACACCTCAAGTAGGGAGCCAAGGTCCGACATTGGAAAACATAAGAGAAATTTATACAAAAGATCGAAATGTAATTACAAATTATTATCATATTTAACTCCGAGTCAAATTAACGAAGTTAAAATGAGATTATTGTTATCTGTGTATAAAAGTTGAAATTTTATCCTTGCCCAAAAGTTGTCTTTTGTACGCAGAAACTCACTTTGAACAATATTTTATGGAATCTGGTTATGGTGGTGTATCAGTTAGCCAAAATTAGTACGCATTTCTGAAGAAGCACAATAATAGAATAAAGCTGGTCGGTGAACTAAAGTAATATTCGTTCTCTAATAATTTAGAATTTTTAATAGTTATTATAAGCAGCGATTTGTTATATTCACAGTGAGCTTATAATGTCATTTTTTAGTATGATGGAATAACATTTCATCAGGATTAGCAATTATTTCAGAAGTAATAGAATTATGAAGTAAAATGTGCTTGACCTAGTCATTATTTACTTCTCCAAGATATCTCGCTTTTTTTTCCTTGATAACGAACAGGCTCTCAGACAAGGATGTCTTTTAATTTACAATGAACTCCTGTATTATTTTCCTTCATTTGCGCGCCATATTTGCTGAATCTACAACTCCCCTAAGTCTTATGCTTGTATCACATCATTAACAATTCTGCTATGAAAGGAATACAGGAACTTTCCTGGGGCCAAAATGGAAAACCCACCACATTTTGAAATTGGCAGCACCCTACGTACAGGAAAGATTTGAGGTTTTTATATGAAGGAATGGACCCTAAGAAGTAAATTCAAGGGGGATGTGGTCATCTACGCTCTTCCATATCGTGTAATACTTGTCCCGGTAAATATGCTGAAATGGTGTGAAACTTCAGTCGACTTTCACATTCACATAATTATAACTTTTTTTACATCCTAAACTGCTATAATTTACATTTAACAATTATAAATATTTTCTCTGCTTAATTGTTTAAATATGTCAGTGGCACCTCCAAAAGTTGAGAAAACGGCACACTTAGGGATAATATTGTACAACTGTAAAATATGTGGTACAGTATTAACTTTACCCTTCAGTGATTCTTGCTCTTTTGTGTGTGTGTATGTGTGTTTTGAGAACTTGAAGAATCAATTTGATGACATAACGATACGAATTAATTTGTGAGGTAGGAGATCTTTGTGAACAGAAAAAATGCTGCCATCGCAATTGAATACCATTGAGGCAGGCGCCAATTTTATCATTGCTAAGAATAAGGTTGAATTAGGTTGAAATATGAAGACAGTGGCCTGGAAGACATCCTCATACAATTGCAGGTGTATGGTAGCAACACAGCAAGTAATCTGCTGAAAGGCAAATCATACAACCGTGGAGTCAGAGCCCACAAACTTGTAATGAAGACTCTGTCTAGACTGAGATGGCAGGCACTCAGCAAGTGGGCACAGGACAGTGTGGTGGTAGATTATGATGTAGACTTCATCAATAGCAAGCTCGTGGAGTGTCAAAATGCAGTATCAGACAATGACTCTAAAAACCTTACGGCAGCTTTTTCTGAGCTTAGTGAAGACCTGAAGAATGTGCAGAGCACACTGCAAAGATTCTGCAATGTTGGAAGAGCAAATTCACAGACCATCTCATTCTGGGATGATTACATTGAAATGGTCAACATCCTCTTGCAGTTCATTAGAGCAGAACGTGAGAGCAACTGGGACTTGCATCTTGCTGCAGTTGTAGAGGTGCTGCCACTATTTTTCGCCTTTGATCGCACCAATTACGCCCACTGGGTATCTATGTGCATCAGTGACGCGAAGCTATAGCTAGAGTGTGCCCCTGAAGTTCATGAGCAGTTTTTGCAAGGAAATCATGCAATTGCCCCGTCCAGAAATAAATTCAGTAAAATTTGGACAGACTGGCACTGGAGCAAACAGTAAATTATGACAGCAAAGTGAAAGGAGGCATAGTGGGATTAACCATGAAATCAGGAGAATGTCTAGGTAGTTCATTACCGCACAGGAACGTAGAGCTATTACTACCTCCACGAAGTTAATGTGTGATATGGTAGACTTGGAGCATTTACAGGAAAAATACAAGGAAGTCGTGCTACGTCGCATGCAGCAAGATGAATCAGATGTAAACAAGATTGTTAATTCAATCACTGAATCCATGGCAGACCCGTTTGACATGAACGCTGAATTGGGTCCACTCACGAATATTGCAACTGTCATTGTTCTACCTGAAGAGGCATCCACTAAACTTCTTTCTGGCAACAAAATTGGAATGAAAGCCACGACACAGTTTCTTGAAGAGAGACTAACTCTGGGTACTACCGGATTCTTTGAACCACTGCCAAAGCTCAACATCAAGAAATTTGCATCTCTGAACAAGAGGTACAAATCAAATTCTAGCAGTGAGAAGAGAGTAGCTATCGATGCAGACGGAACTATTTAGTCCTCTGGTTGTAGTAGTGCAAACCAGAGAGATTGATCTCAAACAATTGTTCACACATGAGCTTTCTACAGTTCCATATGCCCTACCACATTCTGATGGAAGCCTCAATAAACTACTAAAAGCAAGCTATTGCCTGAGTTAGAAAAAGAAGCAGAATCAGTGTCTCATTTGCCAGCTTCCAACATGTCCACAAATTGGATCATTGATGGTATGGCTGGCCTTCAGATGATCAGGAAAGGAGGTACAACATGCTTTGGGAAACTTGCAGGATTGCCCTTTAGAACAGTATGCCAGCCTCTTACTAGAGGGGAATTAGCAAATCACCAGGACAAAAATCATATAAAGCTGAAAATTGGCACAAAGGTCGGGGATTGTGTCAGGAATGACCGAAAAAAAAGCCCCATTGATTGGGGGTTGGGAACTCCCTTTTTTTTGGTGGGGGGGTGGGGGAAGTAAAATGCAAATGGCCTAGGGAAAATGACAGAACTCTGTGCATGCAGGAATGAATGCGGTTTGGATCATAGAAGTCAATAAATAAAAGTGCCAGAGCTTTTAAATAATTGATTTAATCATACCGAATTTTACTTGATCTATGAAGATTAAATGTTTTTTAATAGATAACCAATTTTGACGAAACTAGCTGGGCATTGCGGAAAACACATCTATTTTTCAGAAGTCCCTGGTCAGCCAAACGTTGTTTGCTTCAGTGACATGACCTCTTTTATATTAGAAAGCTTTAAGAATACGAAAGAACAGACACCAAATGACATCATAACTACTGCTGCCAAAATAATCAAAAGTGATATCAGAGAGATCACTGCTGATAAATCAAAATATCCTTCCACTGAAGAGCTGAGTGATATAGATTATGAAACAAAATGGGTGCCTGAAAGTTTGAAAATATTTCTTAGCAGTCTTGTATCTTCCAATCTTAAACAACTCAGCATAGGTCAATGCATCGTACAAGCATCAAGACCAAGGTCATTAATAGTACCAATACCCTTTGGAATCGGCATTGATATTGACAAGTCATTTGGTACAAAGTGGCTTGTGGATCACCTGGCAAAATTTGGATTTTCTGTCACCTCTGATGAGGTTAAATTATTCAAACAGTCTGCTGCAGCCTGTCAACTCACCACCTTTGAAGATCAGGAAGTCCATTTTACCCAATGGGTGGCAGATAATGTTGACCACAATATATGGACATTGACTGGAAAAGGAACCTTTCATGGAATGGGCATTATTTCTGTTAGCTCTAAAAAACGTAAATACCAAGCAGTAAAACGTTTGAAACATAACTCAAGCGTGGATTTATCGTCTACTGTCGAAATTATTCCATACAATGGGTCAAGTTACCATGGTCTATTGAAGCTGAATCTAAAGCCAATGAAGGACTTTTTCCTCAGAAAATTCCACTCCCCTGAAATGAACTTAGATCTGGTATGGCATGCATCATGGTTTTTTACCTCAAAGAATCATTCACGTCCAAACTGGTCAGGTTACATGATGCACGTGACATCGCAACGAAACACCCTTTATGAAGAAGCCTCAGTTAAGTTTTTACCCATAATTGATCTAAACCCATCCGATGAGACATGCATATTCTCCACCCTCCTCTTTGTAATTGAGGAAGCCAAGAAACAAAATTCCTACACCTTGTATAACTTTCGACCAGCCCTTATGGCAGAAAGCCATTGGTATCATCAAGGAGCAAAACCTTGAAATAGTGTGCCGATTAGGTGGTTTCCACATGTTAATGAGCTTCTTAGGTAGCATCGAAACCTTATGAAAGGAACAGGTTTAGAACAAGCTTTTGAAGAAGTTTACTCTGAGGATACAGTGAAGCACATATTTTCAGGTCATGCAGTAGCAAGGGCACTAAGAGCTCATTTTTTTGGTTCAGAGTGCATTGGTCAGTCATATCATTAGTGAATTAAGGGAAGAAGAAAAATTAGATATATCTGAGTTTGAGAATATCTATGTAAGAACAATGGAGAATGGCATGGATAAACAGGATTTGATTGAGTTAGGCAACAGTAAAATTCTGAAAGATGCTGAAGTCATCTTATCAACCTATTTTAAAGAAAGATCAGGTGTATCACGCACAGCAAAGCTTTGGCTGCTTTATGTTGATTATGTTAGTATCATCAAAGAATTCCTTGTTGCAGAGAGGACTTGCAACTGGTATCTTCATATTCAATCTACCACAAAAATGATGAACTTATTTGCAGCCTCGGGACATATTAACTATGCAAAGTGCTCTAGGTTATATGTACAAGAGATGCAAGGCCTAACTAAAAGTAACTTGTAGCTACACCAACAGTTCTTAGATGGTCACCATGCTGTGCGACGTTCAGGTAGATTTTGGGCTGGCCTTTGGTCCGACCTGGTAATAGAGCAAACATTGATGCGTTCCATAAAATGCAGTGGTGGATTAACTAGAGGGAGAGGGTTTGGTGAAAATGTTCGAAATATCTGGGCTATGAGTATCAGTCACAGTGCTGCTATTCATGAGGCAATGACTAAGTTATCAGGTGTCAATGTTGGATCCACAGATCAAAATATTGAAATGGGAGTGACACGACTAGAACGTGATTGTGAACACTGCCAAATGTTTTATGACTGGTTTGAGGTTAGAAATCCATTTAGCATGAAAGATGGCAACCTCCACTCATTGTCGTCAGGTGTTGTATCTGTGCATGGAAAAGACACTGTAAATTGTGATGAAGCTGAGAGCATTGGAGATCGCATACACAAGAGTCTAAATGACGTCAATTTTACAGAGGTAAAAATCAAGAAGAAAGATCAATTTGTTTCGTTGGATGCTCTTACACGAAGTGTAAGCATTGATGAGAAGAACCCAATTATAGTCAATCCAACCCTTTTATTTACAAGGCTGGCAGCAATAGCAGGAAGAGAGGAGAACGTTGAGCTGTATTTTGACTTTGAGCTTACCCACCACCCTCAATCTCTATTTACAAATGAACTCATGAGGAAACCAGATAAGGCATCCTTGAGAAACATTCTGCTGACAAATAATGTACAGAAACCAACAGAAGATGTTGTTGGCAAATATGTAATTGATGGTGGCGCACTCCTTCACCGAGTTAGTTGGCACAAGGATATGTTGTTTACCAAAATTGCAGAAGCGTATGTAAACTATGTCAGGAAGAAATATGGTAACTCATACATTGTCTTTGATGGATATAACGAGGCTTGCATATCAGTTAAGTCTAATGAACACACTAGAAGAACAAGGTCCAAAGGGTCCTCCCAAAATGTACTGATAAGACCAGAAAATCAAGTGCCATATTCAAAGGAACGTTTCTTATCAAATCAGCATAACAAGAGCCAGCTAATTTCACTATTGTCGGATTTTCTAAGAAAAGATGGCCAAATGGTACATGTCTGTGAAGGTGATGCCGATACTAAAATTGTGGCTACAGCTTTGGAAGTTGCAAAGGACTCTACAACAATTGTTGTATCAGATGATACAGATGTAGCTATAATGTTATTATACCACTGGATGAATGACCTATCAGAAATCTTCTTTCTTCAAGAGCGTGACAAAAATGCTGGAGCATAAAAGAATCTGTTCACCAAGTGAATGACTTGAAAAATCATTTACTGTTTATTCATGCATGGTCCGGCTGTGACTCCACCTCAGCTATCTTCGGTAAAGGAAAGCCAAGCTTTTGAAACTTGTTAAAGTCAACAATCATCCAATCTGCCTCTGACACAATGTCTGATTACTGGGCCACCAAAGAAGAAGTGGGGCATGCTGCTGTGAAGATATTCACAGTACTATATGGTGGAACTACTGAGTCTTCATTAAGAAAGATGCGGTTAGTATATCTTTCTGATTTATCACATGGTAAAGGTTTCATCTAGTATTACAGAACTTTAATCCTTTGAACTTCACGGGGCTGTGCCCATCCATAAGATTTTTATCTTGCATATCAAGCTGAACCCTGTCAATAGTGAAGATAATTTTCAAAATGTGAATTTTATAGTACAAATTCTTTCATCATAGCATGTGAAAGATAACAATTTCAATATCAATAGAAGTAAACAGACAATATATCTTGCTTTTTGTCAGATAGTTCGAAAGTTGATTGTGGACCCGAGAGGGTTAAAATTGATGGCAAATATATGTTTCAGGTACTTCAAATATCATCAAATGGTTTCTGAAGGTTTGATAGAGCCCAGAAAGCTTCCTCCAACAGAGCAAGCAGCATACTACCATGAGCAAAGAGTTCATTTGCAGATCATTACAAGGAAAATGCTCGATAAACTTAACTTGGAGCCTACCAATTGGGGTTGGAAACAAGTAGATAACTGATTAGTTCCTATACCAACGGATAAAGATATTGCACCTTCGAATTTACTGAAAGTCAGTCTGTGCAAGTGTAAATCTTCATCAAAAAATCAGTGTGGTACAAATTTGTGTTCTTGTAAAAGACATGGCTTGAAATGCATGTCAGCATGTCATGAATGTCATGGAGAATATTGTAATAATAAACAGGTAAACTACGTTCTTTAAGATTCTGTTAGTCAAGTATTCTTAACTTTATTTCTAAGTTGAACGAAATGTCATATAAATGAGAAAAAATTGTTGAAAACATTTTCGCTATTTCCAGGTTGAAATATTAGCATTGTTTTTTTAATGGTGAAGTTTAGAAGTTTAACAATAAAACTTTGTTTCTTTTTTAGGCAGTTGAAGAATTTTGTGCCATTGAAAAAGAAAAAGATGGAATAGATATCCTAGAATCAATAGAAGATGATCTATTCTAACTGAAAATATTTTGATAAATGAATAATCTATACTACAGAAATTAGTAATCATAAGCTCTTGTTATCATTTCATATCAATTCTCCTTTACCTGGTCAATTTTAAGGAAACGTTCATATCTGAGCAGTTCTAGAACAAAATTTCTTATCCAATGATGTATAAGCTTTAATGATTTGGGCATCTCAAAATTTTGACCTCTTGTCCATATACCCCTACCCCCCAAAAAACAGAATTCCCAGGTTCCAATCAATGGGGCTTTTTTTTCTGATATTCCTAACACTATCCCTTACCTCTATACCAATTTTCAGCTTTATATTATTTTTGTCCGGGTTAAGGGGTATTTTGGCCTATTTCTCCTCTACTATCTACAAACACATGAAAGTTGCAACAGAGCTGTTGATGTCTTTGATCAATATGACTTCAGAGATTCAATAAAAGTTTTTGAGCATGCACACAGACAATCTGTGCAAGGCAATGAAATCAAAATCCATTGTCCTAGAACACACATTCCATTGCAATGGAGTAAGTTCATTGGAAAACACAGAAATAAAGAACATCTTGTGGAATTCTTGTCGGAATCGTGGTGCCAAATGGGTGAAACATTCCTTGGCCCTAATCAAGAAATGTTCATTGCAGGTGGTTTCAGGGATGGTCTCGTCACTCACAAGATTACTTCAGATGGAGCCGTAGACCAGGAAGATCTATTTTCATCACATGAAGAAACAGACACACAGCTCTTACTTAGTCTACATGTTGCAAATGCATCACAGGAATGTCCTCGTGTAGTGGTGTAGTCTTCAGACACTGATGTTACAGTTCTCTGCATACATTTTTGTCACAAGTTGGAAGTACCACAAGAGCTTTGGTTTAACACGATTCATACCAGCACACTCCATAGCAGGAACCTAGGTGATCAAATATGCAAAATGTTGCTTGCAGCACACACACTAACTGGGTGTGATTCAACCAGTAGTCTGGTAAGAGTTGGCAAACTAAACCCACGGAAACTTGTCAGGAAGGATCCACAAAAGTTCAGAAACCTCACCAACTTTGGTACTACGATGGAGATATCTCAGACACAGCTGAAAACTGGAGCTTCTGATAACTCTTCTCTGTGAGCCTACTAATACTGTAGGTGATGTGGATCGTGTGAGATATAAGCTCTTCTGTCTTAAACAGGGCTGGAATGAATCTCTTCCACCAACTTCTGATTGTCTTTTGCAACACACAAATGTGCAAATTATCAGACCCTAGTCTAGAAGCATGCTCCAGAATCCCAACCTGATATTCCTTTCCCAATTGCAAATGGCTGGCATCATGATTAAGATGGGCAGCTCACTCCCACACTCATGACACAATTACCTGCTTCTGAATCAATCCTGGAACTTACATCATGTGGGTACAAAATAAAAAAAAGCAAAATGTCAGCATAACTGTAGTTGCTCCAGGCAAAGCATGGCATGTACAGAGGCCTGCGTATGTACTAGAGGTGAGGATTGCCTGAATCCTCGTAAAGTCGCCAATGCAGACCCAGATGCGTCTGATATCACAGATGACTCACACTTGGACACGTGAATATATGAAAAGGTTATGATGTTAGCAAAGCTTTACCTATGGTTGTTCTGTGTGAAATAAGCTGTACATCTTACTATTCTGGAACTATTAGAGAAAATTAATATATCTTCTGTGGATGTTAAATGTGTTACAGAAAGCCAGGCACACAGATATTGTCATGTTATGCCTCAAGGGGACCTATGGAGCCTGTTTTGCCTGTATCTTCCTAAATGTTGCATGTAGGCATAATGTACATCTGAGTTCTGTTTTGGTGAATATACTAAGCTGAGGTTATCAAGTAACGATATGCGCATATGTCAACACAGGCTGCAGATTAAACATTAATTCAACTTGAATACTTCGTACTACACGTATATTGTAACCTGAATGTAAATCTTCATATCTGTTTGACCGATAACGTTGATATGCCAAAAGTGAAAATCTAGAGATAACCACAAATCATGAGTCACAATATAATTTGATACTTGCCTCTATCAACCAGCTATTAGACAATACATTAACTATATGGTCAGTGAACTTACAGTATGGTTTAATTTTTGAGGAGTCTATTTGTTTTGATTTGTATTTTGCTAACACTGTAAGATATAGGCAGTACAGTATCCCTTTTTATTTTATTTGTACATTTATTTATTTTTGGTTTATTTAATATATTACATTTTTACTATCAGTGAGTAACACAGATCTGTTAGTACAGACAGTAAATCAAAGTCATTGTTTTCTGTTGTGACTCTGAAAACCTTTATACTGTTTGCCTGATGATGCTGAGATATAGGAAGGGATATTTGCTCAAAGTAAAATGTCACGGTATTTATAAATGATAAATGGTGAATGATGTAATAACATCACTTGGTATGTATCTGCGTCAGCTCGTAATTTTAAAATGCAATACTCTAAATCTTTTGATCAAACAGGATAATAGAATATAACATTACGTTATATGAGCATATATCATATATAAGTTTGTATTTTGCTAATATTTTGGAATGTAAGCAGCAAGATATATTCAGATTTTGTATAATGTATAAGTTTTCTTATTAATTAATAAAAATGTGTCTATTTGTCAATACATGCCATGATCTGCATACTAGACTATATTTTTGCATGCCTTTGCAAACCTCTAAATTTGTTCGCCTAATGAGGTCGACATGTGAACAGGGTACTTGCTAAAAGTAAAATACAAAGGGTAATTATAAATGATAAATCATAAGAGTACAATTTGATATCTGTTTGTATGAATTAGTTATTTGAATATGTGGTAACGTGATCAACCATTAGGTTAAAGAAGTGCGTTCTCAAAACCTTCAACTCCCCATATGTACATGGGTAAAACACTATAGTAAAATCTTGATCAAACATTTTATCATTTTTGCACATACACAAAATCATGTTTTTCGAAAGAGGTACAAAAGTCTGACTTTGTCATCCTTGCTGCTACCTTAGAAGCCTACATATACCCGAAATAAGTTACCAAAGAGCACATCTACCATCCAAAAAGCCCCAAGACTGCTTAGGCCATTACCTCAAAATTTGGTTACAGGTTAACAGTCGCTGTCTTTCAAGATATTATCAAACTTGGTCTTTCCCCAAACAGTCATATTTTATGCATTTTCAATGAAACTGAAAAATGTTATGCTTCATTAAAATGAGATGTGTTTAAATGCTTTGTTTTCAGCATCACTGAATGATGTTAGATATGATTTCATTATTCTCAGAATTATACATCGAATTTCTTTCCCTATTTCTGTGCACTTCAAGACAAAAAATTCATTACTGGATATTCTTAGGTCATATTCTATTACTTGCTTTTAAGGTTGGATAAGATACAGTACTACTTTGTTCTCTGGATGTGAAAATATGTTTTAATCATGTTTTTATTTCTATTATGTATTAACAATTAATAATCGTCATTTCAGGACCCTGTCCCTGTCAAAAGTTGGAGTGGTGTAAAGAATGGATCGGTAGTTCCTGAAACTTGTTCACAAATATCATTCATTGAAGCTACAGTGAGGACGATAGTTTATGATGGAAATGAAGATTGCTTATATTTAAGCATATTTACCAGCAAGGTCAGTTTTGAAAAACTGAGGTACAAAATAAGATTAGTGTATGAAATAACATTAATTTTAAAGGAACAATATCATGGACTCGACACAAGAAAAACTTTTGATTGTTATAACTTCTGTGCAAATGGTTTCATTGTGATGCCTTTACCTTCCCTCCAGCCAAATGAAGAAGACGCTGCCTTACCAGTGATGGTTTTTATTCACGGCGGAGCCTTTTTTTCTGGAGGCATCAATTGGTATGCACCATACGTTCTCATGAACGAGGGCGTTGTGTTCGTTATCATTCAGTACAGGCTTGGAATTCTTGGTGGGTATTTGTTTTTCTGTTGTAGAAAAAATTTACACATCATATGTGAGCGTAATGACCTTTTACAGCCATTCCCTTAAGTGTCTTTGGGAAAATATTACTAATATCCTTTAAAAAAATTGCGATACTCTGAGCATAACATAATGTGTCCACACAGGTTTTCTGTCCACCGAAGATGACGTCATCCCAGGGAACTTTGGTGTGAAGGACCAAGTGTTAGCTCTGCAATGGATACAAGAGAATATTCATTACTTTGGTGGTGATAAAACTCGTGTCACTATATTTGGAGAAAGCGCAGTGGAGCCTCTGTCCATTTTCATGTTCTTTCGCCTTATTCCAAAGGTATGATAAAACTAACTGAAATCATTAAAAAAAATTCTTGATGAAGACAAACTATGGTTCTATGGCATGTTTATAATTAAGAACATTATTTTGTTTCATGTTTGACTCTAGATAAGTAATTTCTGACAAAAATTAATATAAATGATTTCATCTTAACTTATCAAGAAATCAGTCAGTTTACAAGTGGATTTCTCCTCTCATGCTAGTTGAGGATTTGGAATTCCAGTGTTACTGACAGACCTTTTTCATTACTGTCAGACTTTCTTTCCTCTCACAGGGCTGTTTTCTGGAGGAATTATGCAGTCTGGAACATTACTTAACCCGTGGGCAATGGGTGGTGCGTTTAGGGAAGTAGCAATGCACACGGGAAAACGCTTCGATTGTCAAGGTTTCAGTGTACCCAGTGAGCAGGCCAGCAAATCTCTTCTTTCTTGTCTTCAAAGGATTGATGTTGTTAATCTTACTCTTAGTCTTCAGGATCATATTGTACGTATTAATGTTATAAGTGAATTTGATTCAAGTAAGTCGATAGTATATGAGTCCACATTAGTCAGAATTGTTTTTAACATAAAATTTAGCATTTGGAACAACAATATTGCATGATTTTTGTAACAAAACAAGACATTAAATGAACCAGTACTATTAGCTTAGCGCATCCTTCAACCTAGAATAATCACTGCAATTTCACCTGAGGAGAAGCCTAGTGAGGCTCAAAACCGTAGTGATTATTCTATATTAATAGATGCCTTAAGAACCGGTTCATTATTATAAATTTCTTGCATGTATAGATTGTACTTCATCCACATATCAGATCATGACAAAGGGGTGCATCCATTGAAAAACCAGTTAAAAACAATCGTAATCTACTATAATATAGCTTGCCAGGAAAAACCCATAAGCATTACAAAAATAATTACACTCACACAAAACAGCAACTCAAGGTCTTCAGTTACTTCATCCTGATTTCTTCTCCAGTTATGGGGAATATTATTGCCAATAGTGCACTGAGAACCTTTTCAGAATATATGCTTAGGAAGTGATTCTACGACACTATGGGGAAATCTACAATACCACAGAAATAAAGATACAATCGGACACCTTTAGCATAACTATGTATAATAGTACTCAGAATTTTAGGCATGGACCTAAGGTCAGAGCAACCTTAAATCCCACAGGCTGTCCTAATTTCTCTATGAAAGCCTCTAATTATCATACAGACATTCTCAAATTATATGTTGCTTTCTACAGATAGATCGGAACTGGTGAATAAGAACACAGCATCCAGTAATATGTAGAAGCATCAGTCGTGAAGACTGAATAACTAATTTTTTCATATAAAACATTCTTTTTTATCAATGTGTGAAAAGTTAAATGAGTCTTTATCTTCTGCAGGAGCGCCATGCTCTGACCAGTTTCTTGACTGTGAGGAGTGATGAAGCCCAGGGGTTAGAGTTCTTCTGGCAAAGGCCCATCTGCCCCATTTGTCAGATGGCTTTTTTAGAAATGAGTAGTTTCTCAGGTGGCAGGTAGCGGAACTTGGAGTGGACCAGGGGACCTTTGTTATGGTATGATGGAAGATACCGTTTTTCATGGGTGCCCTGGATGTTTGACGAAGTTATGGCTGAAAGACGTCAGAGAACTCCTGCAAGAGGTGGCGTACGTTGGTGATTCCTACCTAAGAGATGGGCACCTGTTTAGGCCCCAAAGAGAACTGTGTTGTTTGGAAAGTAGTTAAGTCTATAAGGCAGTAGTGGATCACGTTCACAAGCAGCCTGTAGTGCCCAAGAAAGTCGGCACTAAGCAGGGCATTTGGACATCAGAGGCAATAAATTCCCATCCATATTTTGTTTACATTTAGTGCAAGATGAGGCTTCAGTGGCTATAGATTGCCCTACAAGCTGCAGCCAGGTATTGGACAGCCACTGGAGGTTGATTTCTGACACTGGCACTATCAGCCTTAAGGTGCCCATGTCACCAGGAACTTCTTGCATGAGGTGCTGAAGGTGACTTAAAATCTGGTGGAGTAGGACCATGGACGTGTCTTAGCAATCACTGTTACTTCTTTGGGTGGCCATTCTAGATGAAGCTTGAGACAGTTTTCTTGCTTTGTTTCAAATCTATGGTGATAGCTGCACAGCACAGACAGCTGGGGCATCCCTTTCACCACACCTTATACAGACATCTTTATAAGCTTGTCCTTCGTCATTTTGTGGTGGTCATCCCTGGTCTCATAGGTGGCTGGGGTTGTGTACTGCAACGCTATGGAGGCACCAGTAATCTGCCTGCCACTTTTAAAAGGTACACTGTGGGTATATCTTTGCTGGTAAGAATGTTGGCACAGATGTTAAAATGTAAGTAGACAGTGCAGCCAAATCTCACTAGTGACGTCGACCTGTGGTTTGCCATCTGCATCAAACTCTGTGTTCCCCAGTGGCATGCCAAGGAGATCAAGGAACTGTCTGGCATGGGTGAGTGGTGAAAAGGAAAATTCTCTGATGAAAAACTGGTTGAGTTCTTTTCAGGCAATCTTTTCCCCCGTGTGTCCAGCCAGCAAACAATGCCGTGGAATTGAGTGTCGAGGATTACCTCAAGGACATAGTCTGCTTCTTTGTTGAACTAGAGATATTGGAGGTGGAACAGTAACTCTGCTCTCCAGGGCCAGACAGGTGGCTCAGTTGTCGAGAAAGGGAGCAGATAGAAACTTAGAGTGTTTAAGTTTGTGCTTTTGTGTGATTACATCTCATAAATGCTTCAGGCATTGCATGATTATTTCTCATCGGTAGATTCAGCCATATTAAGTCTGTTAGTCACCAGGGTTTGGTTCAAGAACTGAGTTTTACATCTGCCATGCTGCAGAAATAATCTTTTTGGCACTCTCAGGGGAGAACTAGACAGGAATATTGTGCTCAGTATTTGGTTTTACTGGCCATGTTTCAGTTTGGGAGGGACACAAAGTTGTCGGGCAGCAATGGAAGGGGGTTTATTGTTTGTTATCAACTACCTACATATCTCTTCCCTTACACTGAGGAAGAGAGAGGCTGAGACAGTCATGCATCTAGTCACAAGGATGTAAGCACCAAGCCTTGCTGCCAAAGCTAGGTTTAACCACCAGATTCAGCAGTCAATCACGGAGCAATTTCCAGTCACCTGGGTAACACCTGACAGTGGGTGCCTTACAACCAACTGACCTACCTGTATTGATCGCGAGGATAAATCAGTTGACTCAGGACACGTTTGCATCTTAACCTTAGTAGGCCATTAGTCAATCAGAAGTGGTGTTTGTGATCAATAACCTACTATTGTGCTCTGATTACAAACATTTTACCAACCTATTTATGTTATGCAGAACACTCAATGATGACTCAGAGATGTGCACATCAAACAATTGTCTCTGCTTACAAGCAAAAAAAAGAAATAATCTCATCTGTTTGTCAAGAAAATCTATATATATAGATATATATATATTTATAAGTCTACTAATAAATATATATATATAAATATATATATATTTATATATATATCTGTATATATATATTATATATAATATATATATATATATATATATATATATATATACAATGTATGTGTGTGTTAGGTAAAGTCCACAATGAAATTCCTGTTACAGAACATAGTATATTAAAAATATAAATGTATAGAGGTTATAACTTTCGTCCATCTGCTGTGGACTTTATCACTAAAATGGAGTACATATACAACTCAAGAAACAAAATAAAGCAGGAAACTATAAATGCACACAAACATTACAGAAAATAAAACTATTTAATCAGGTTGTTGGGCCCTTGTCAATTCTAAAATTCTACGAGGTCTTCATGGCGGAAAAAACCTGGAGTCTTCCGCTAAAGAGCCAACAAGGTGATTTTGTTCCAAATTATGACTTTGATTTAGGAAGAATTAAGCTGACTAGGTATATTTCTATAATTACGAATACCAGCACATCTACAAATTTCTTCACTTATATTATTATTTTCAACAAGGCCCAACTTTCCATCAAAGGTATTATTTAACGAAATGAGGGCTCCTTCAATACATCATCTGGTGGACCATTTATACACAACTTGACCATTTTTACAATTTATATTCTATGATCCTTTTCCCAGGCGTGTCTAGTTATAGAGCTGTAATTATTCCCAATTTACATGCTGAAATATGTTAATTTTTCCGTTTACCAAACGAACGACCACTTTCACCGATAAAGCAAGAATCCCAATCTAAGCAACAACAGCATAAACACCAATATCTTCGGACGATTTTACAGGGTTGCTTTTATGATTTTTCTTCCAACTGTGTTAGGGTACTGGAATACAATATTGTACCCATGTTTTTCAATATTTAATTTTTGAGGAGTATCTTTAACCTCCTTGTTGAAAGGGGAGTTATATATATATTTATATATATATATATATATATATATATATATATATATATATATATATATATGTATGTATATATGTATATATATACTGTATATGTATATGTATATATATATATATATATATATATATATATATATATATAATATAAAATATAAAATAATATACAAACAAACTTCTAAGGCACAAAGCTTTTACTGCTAAGCAACAGTTGTGTAGTGCTCAGTATTTCTATCTTTTTACGGCTTCTTCCCTTTAGAGTTTAGAGTGTTAATCCTGGCAAGAATACTTTCTTGACCAAAAGAACAGTAGCCACGTAGAAAGGTGCGTGTGTATGTACTTTTGTTAAAAAACTGAGATATTTCCTTTCAAACATGAAGATTTTTATGTTTTTGATTCTTCTTTACTCCCTTTCATTTTTATTCAGATCTTTTAGTTAAAAGTGTCCATTATTCAACTAGTATTTCATGACATAAAAAGATTAAAACCAACTAAACCATAAACTTGGCAGGCATTAATACTTTGTAATGCAGAATCTACCTGAGAAACCAAGTGGTAGATGTAGATCTTTGATCTCAGTGAAATGTTTCTTTTAAAATCCTAATATAATCAGAAATTTGAAATATCTTGAGAGGCTATATTCCAAAACTACCTTCCTTAACCTTAATATAACTTTCGAATTAAGGATACCGTATGAGAGGCAATTACGTCACTTAAATTTAGTTTCCGTCTCTGGGTAGCTTTTACATGCAGGTATTTCAACTATGCTTGTTATGCCTCACCATTGATGTCTACTAAAATACACTTATTCGAATATGATTGAAATAATATTAGATTATGCTCTTTAATTCCACAGGAAAAGAAGATATGGTATATTTAAACTGCATTATTTCAATTACTATGCACCACCTTATTTTTCGTTCAGCACTGGAACTTCAATCCTGTCCTACTAGGTCCAAGAGTGGACGGAGATTATTTACCAGCAGAACCAGAAGTCCTGGTGAAAGAAGGCCGGTACAACAATGTAAACCTCATGTCAGGTGTTACTTCCCACGAAGGAGGACTCTTTGTCTTTCGTGAGTACACAAATTAAAATTTAGAAAATCAGTTTGGTATTTGTTGTTTTCACATATCATCATGGCTTTATTAGCTTAAAACTACATTCCACGATTTGCACAATGCTCTAGTTTTATTATGTATTTTACATCTAGATAGCCACCTTTTGGAATCTTAATTTGATGAGATAATTTTCCTTTAACAGTTGTCCTTAGTAATCATGGCAACTAACTTTCAACCGGTATTATCTGAACAATTAAAAAAATTAATTTATCCTAGACCAAGCTAATATTGCTGAGCACCAAACCCAACGGCTAAACTAAAGTAATGTCTAAAACCAATCTATTCCTCGTCATGAACACATTTCCTAAGGGAAGTTACACGAAGCCAGGTGTGATTTTTTTTATAAAATTGTAATTATAATCCAACTGACTCCTAGGAACTGTATACCTAAACCACCGCTGATAACTAGTGAGTGCTACCCTTGGATATTTATAAGTCCAAAAGAGTTTCTTTTCTTGTAAATTACTTTTGTCGAAACTTATTGGTATTACTTCAAAATTCCAAATGCGACAAAATATAATTCAAATAAACCTAAAACCTATGTATAACAATATACTTAGAATTAACACACATCTTTTTCTTTCCAGCATTATTTTCGAATGAGGCTCTCAGACAAGACCTCTTGAATAACTTCAAGGAGATGGGACCAGCCTCACTAGATATCCGTGATGGAGATGCATCACCAGCACAGTTAGCTCAGCGGATTTTTGATCATTATGTCGGTGGGGTAAAAGTCAGTTCTGAAGACGCTGATAATCTTTGTGAAGTAAGTGGAATGGTTTGTGTGTCCTGTTGCATACCCTTGAAGAAATAGGATTAATATTTCTTCGTGGAAATAGGATTAATATTCCTTAGAAATGTTGCCACACACAGTACTTGGTCTCTCACATTTTAGCCTACAGAATTTTGAATGATCATGTTACGATGGACGGAATTTGTCTATGCCTTACCAATATTTTCAGCAAAATAACATAAAACAGCTATATTTTGGTAACCTCTACTCTTCCAGGCATTCCCTTGATCCTGTTGCAATATTTAGGCTCAACTGTTATTAACGTATTCAAAGGGTGAGGCTAGATCTTTAATTAGCTTTGGGATTTCATTTTACAGATGTATGGTGACTGGCAGTTCGTATTAGGACATGATCTGGTTGCCAAGTTCCACACCAAAACTTCCCCTGAAGTTCCCATTTATCTGTATGAGTTAAACCACAGAGGACAGCGATCCCTCGGTGATTACTACAGTGCAGGTCTTGGTGAGAAATGTAAGTGTAGATACTGGAATCAAAGTAGCCATTATGTGTATACATTATGGAATAAGTTAAACGCCATGAACTTGGATGACAAGCTCACAAAAACTGAATACCTACATGGGATGACAAGCTCTCAAAAACTGAATACCTACATCGGATGACAAGCTCTCAAAAACTGAATACCTACATGGGATGACAAGCTCTCAAAAACTGAATACCTACATCGGATGACAAGTTCTCAAAAACTGAATACCTACATGGAATGACAAGCTCTCAAAAACTGAATACCTACATGGGAAAGACGAACACCAACAGTAAAGGAAAGGGGGATGAAGGAGAAATCGAATTAATGTTTAGTTAATATCAAATCTATGAATGAATAGTTAGAAAACTAGTTAACGATTAAATAATTAAACCCACAAACAAAAATGGACCTCAGCGGAACTTCAAGCAAGATCATTCAACTCGTGAATGAAACGTGTATCAAAATGTCATCCTATCAAATAATATATATGATCACAATATAAGACTTGGTAAGGAAATCGTTTTTCCATAATGTCTTGAAAAAAAGTCTTCATTTGTATAACTGGGTATCATGTTATGGTCGATATGTAATTAAGTAATAGAATGCACATTAACGTAATAATATGCTGAAGGCAGATGAATGAACTATTAAATCAAACAATTTATCGGTTAAAGTAGGTGTTTACTGCTAAACTTAGAGAAACCTTAGCTGTGCTGTAATCAATGCAGTGGACCTTACGACTAACAGGATAACTGGTTCGTGCTTCATCATTCATAGAACAGAGGAGAAAAAAAAATAGGAGTTATTTCAGAAATCGACTGACCAGTCCCCGGCAAACACTAATCAAATCATTAGTCAACTTTATTAAAGCCTCTGAAATAGATTCTGACTCTGGGAAGCTCGGAGCCCCTTTCCAGTCATATTTATGAAAAGCTCTTCCGTGTTTTCATTTAAACACTGTTCTCACGTCTTGGGAGACTTTTTATATACCTTTATAATCGAATCCTTCTTCTTCTAAGATCCGTTCTAGAAGGGTCACTGATTTTAATGAGCCTCCTCCATCTCTTTTTTCTCTGGAACGGCTAATTTCATACCTAGTTTTGGCAGATGTTTTAGTATGGATGCCCTTCCTAACTCTATCCCTCCCTATTTGTCTAGGTTTGGCAATGGCATTGAGTAGGGCTGGCATAGTTACGTTCATGGTAAGTCGAATTAAGGCTTTGTGATTATATTATTATAAACATCCTGAATTTGTTGGAACCACAAATCCACAGAAAAGTTTCTCGAGTCTTGCAAATTTGGTCTATTTCACGCAAAAGATTATATACAAGTTAAATATACTATTAGAAATATAACCGAGGACCCAACCCTTCCTTCCAGCCTGGATTCACTTCACCTTTGTAACTTCACTGCCTACTGTTTGGTCTGTGCATGTTAGTTTGGATATTGCTCTCAAGAGCTTCATGCCAACTCCACATTCGCGATTAACGCAGCACATGCCAGACTCAGAAGCTCAGAGACTGTGAGCAGTCTGATCAGTTCTTCCATATATTTACATATAAGAATATCATTATCACAATTTGATGTAGCTGGGATATTCTAGACGCCATATTTAGCTTCGGGCGATGAACAAATGACTATATCTTCAAATCATGAGTTCTACCATAGATTCTATACCTTGCACTCTAACAGTCTTGGGTAATTGGTGCGTTATTTAGGCCCGCTTTCCTGTCATTTGCTACTTCCAACTTTCTTTTCAGAGTAATGCTGAACAAAATCATTCTAGGTGAAAAGATACATTGACCCAGCTTTGCTTAGTCTTTTCCCTGTTCTTTGCTTTTTACTTTAAAATTTCAAATATTTGATATACTTCTCCATGCCACAGCTTCTTTTTCCTTCAATGGCAGACTGGTTCTCTTATGCTGAACAGATTCACATTTATTTATTTATATTTTCATTCATATGTGCCCTTAAGTTTTTGCCTTGGCTGTTACTATCATAAGAAGACATGTTTAACCACAAGTAATTGGAATCGAATGGTACAGTTCCCCATAAAATCTGTTTCAATGAAGTAAATGCCATTAATTTCATAAATTTCACTTAGCATTGAACACCTTTCAGGGGTTTGTCATCCTGATGAATTATTCTACCTTTTTGCTGGTGATAAGACTTACTGGAAGCCCCTTGAGAGAGAAGAAGATCAGAGATTAAGAAAAATCATCACAAAGCTTTGGTATAACTTTGCTGTAACAGGGTAAGTATCAGCTAGTATTTCCCACCTGTGTATGACTGATCTTTGACATGAAGATGATACTAATGACAGTGCTATAGTCTGCAGTAAAGCCAGATTTTGAGGCTATCATTTCTCTGAAACTATATCAAAACCATCAGAATCACTGTACGTTTTCGTTGTGATTATATTATTATAAACATCCTGAATTTGTTGAAACCACCAATCCAGAGAAAAGTTTCTTGACTCTTGCAAATTGGTCCAATTCACACAAAAGATTAGATGCAAGTTAAATATACTATTAGAAATATAACTCAAGGTCCGTATAAAAACTGTGATAAAAAAAAGTGCTTATGCAACACTATATTCATTTTTCGTTGCAGAAATCCAACACCAGATAATTCATTGGGGTTCACTTGGAAACCTGCTAGTGAAGATTACTTTGTCCATCTTTCCCTTGTGCCATCACCCGTCATGGAAGAGGATAAGAGACAGGAGGTAATCAATAAATGCTGTAGCTCTCCGTGACATCAAGCACCATAGGTAGTCATATTTGTATATCTTTCCTGAGACTAGGTTTGATATCGAAAACCCTTACTCCAATTTACAAAATCTAGCGTTATATTCTTTCAGCTTTTCTTTACAACATGATTTCTTGACTCGAGTAATTTCGCACAGGACAAGAACTCTTATAATTGTGTTCTTTCATCTTCTCATTTAAATATAAAAATCATTCTCTCAGCAGGTTCCACATTTTGGCTCTGTTACCAGTACACATTACCAAAGGGTATGACCAACTAACAAACACAGAATGAGATACTATTAGTATAAACAGCGTAATTACAAATGAAATTAAAGAATCTTACAAGTTATAGAAAAAGATATATCACCTTGTTAACTTCCATTTATATATATAATAATATAAAAGGTGGCTTTTGAAGGGTGAGGTGATGAGATGTTTGGTCTCTACAACTTTCTGTAGTACTTCAGTGCCTGAGACTCCTCAGTCAGAATCCAGATAAGAATGCAGGCAAACATGAAACCTTCTCGTTTTGTAGACTTCATAGTAAGAGAGAGCATAAAAGTTGTCTCTCAGATATAAATAACCAAGGGGTTGCCTTAAAGTATCTAAACCACACAGGGCAGGCATTCTGAAAGGTCTCCCTTGACCAAAAGAATTTCAAACAGACAGGTGGTTGTCTGTTCTAGCAGTAAGAGATTTTTTCAAAAGTTTCAAAAGAACTTTTCAAAATACACATAAGTGGACAGCAAATCATCAATGACACGTGACAGCAAAACTTTGTGACCAATGGACCGATGCGCTTAAGGAGAGCAATGTCTTAATTGATAAGCTTAAAAATGACACTTAGACTAAAGCAGCGACCATAGGTGGATATGTGTATGACCTAGAAACAGCACCAGAATATTGCTTTTCAACCAAATCAGTGCGAGGTGGAAGCTAATTTAAAGATTGTAAGGGGAATTACAGAAAACTAACAATGGGTTAGTTGTCTGCAGTTTCAAGTTACCTAAGGGTTTTTATATTTCTTGAATCTTAAAGAGCTGCTATATAGTCAGTCTA
Source organism: Macrobrachium rosenbergii (assembly GCF_040412425.1). Taxonomy (NCBI): domain Eukaryota; kingdom Metazoa; phylum Arthropoda; class Malacostraca; order Decapoda; family Palaemonidae; genus Macrobrachium; species Macrobrachium rosenbergii. Next base: position 21,949,230 of record NC_089750.1, read on the forward strand.
AAGTTATTCATTCTAACAAAATTCTGTGTGCATTGCGCAGCGGTCTGGTTAGACTGCCTAATTATTTGAAAACCAACTTTAATTTTTGTTTGTATATATCTGTTGCAATATTATTATCAGAATATTCTTTTTCACAGGTACGAAAGTTCCTAGAAAGTCTGCCAACAAAACTCAACTACATCTTGCACCCAGATTCTGTTTCAGCAGAGCAGCTTCTGAACATTGACGGAAGAAAACACTGGAGCGGAAAATATCAACAGTCCCAGGAAGTATCTCAGAAAAAATGAGCTGTAGCGATCAAGGAGTGTTCATGTAACGGTTCAAAATGCAGGGAACCAACTTTTATAAGAGTAAAGCTAAAAGGCATATGAAGCATTTCAATTTTCTTTTGCTCTGTGATGAGGAATGTTCCATGTGCACCTCGCTTGCTAAGAAAGTAAAATGGAAGATATAACGGAAGTTGATTTACCTGGAAATTCTTTTCACAACCTTTCTTTCAATACCTGTCGAGAATTCTGTCGTTTCCGGTAATGAAATAGTATGTTTACAAAACAGTGAAAAATACCTTTACTGTAGTGTGTGTAAAAATAACCCTTCATCTACTACTTAAGAAATATAAAATATTCAGCAACATTCACTGGATATACAAGTATATTATACTAAAAGTATGTGTACATCATACACGCCTGTCCTTGAACAAGCTTCATTCTCTTCACTAACACCACAGCCCCCACAAACCTTCTGTCAACAAAGGCTTCTGATTACGACACTTTCTCCGAAGACATTCAATTTACATTTTTACATAGTTAAGTAAAGCTAAAATCTGTCTTCCTACGTTTCTCTTCCTTTATTTCCCTATACAATTTTTTCCTCTGAGTTTGACTGTCAACAATTCTTACTTTTAAGATAGCCTACTCAGCAAAGCCTTTTCCCGTATGGACTGATAATGTAGCATGGGTCAGAGTGGGTTCCCTGCTGGAATTCCACATTTGTCACTCTGATTCCAGAGTATTCTTTGAATCTCTTTAAAACAAAAGTCTCGAGTTGGTATACAAAAGTGGGTCATTCCTCAGCACCATGAACCAAGCCAAGTAACACAAAACATTAAAATGTTCTTTGTTTTTGTAATGAACACAATGATGAACTAAACTCTTTTCGATATGGGTGTAATTACTATAATCCATATGTAACATGTATTTGTCACTGTATAACATATTCTCCCCTCCCATGCATATAACACTGTATGTTGATAAGTGGCAACTGTATTCTTGCCTAACACGTATTGATAAGTGGCAACTGTATTCTTGCCTAACACGTATATTGATAAGTGGCAACTGTACTCTTGCCTAACACGTATATTGATAAGTGGCAACTGTACCCTTGCTTAACACATATTGATAAGTGGCAACTGTATTCTTGCCTAACACGTATATTGATAAGTGGCAACTGTACTCTTGCCTAACACGTATGTTGATAAGTGGCAACTGTACTCTTGCCTAACACATATATTGATAAGTGGCAACTGTATTCTTGCCTAACACATATATTGATAAGTGGCAACTGTATCCTTGCCTAACATGTATATTGATTAATGGCAACTGTATTCTTGCCTAACACGTATATTGATAAGTGGCAACTGTATTCTTGCCTAACGCGTATATTGATGAGTGGCACCTGTATTCTTGCCTCACACATATATTGATCACGGGCAAAAAAGTGATGAAATCACAAAAGGGATAGTAAAGCTCAGCCACAAGAGACAGATATGGAAGTCAGGGGATACAAAGGAAGTGGTAAGGCATAGGGCTAGGGCTTTACTCGGCAACCTGATAAATTATGATGAAAGCGAAAAGTAGAAGTAGGAGTCTTTTCTCAATCAGTATAGAAAGCGAGTGCCACTATAAAACGCACAATGCTAACCATACCTGAAGAGATAGACACTGGCACTTCTTCAAACAATACAATTTAAAGACATAGCAAATATATCCACTCAGAAGCACGCGATCATATAAACACAACGCTTCTTTGTGGGTAACAATTTTTGTTTTTGCTTTTAGGTTTTTTTCCTTCTTTTCATCTTTATAGTCGAGAATAATACGGGCGAGCTCATTCCGACTGTTGCTCTTGCGGAGACTAGAGTAATGTTCAACAAAAATCTGGGCTGGGTCAGTGCTGGGTGGTACTGGAATCAAGTGCTCGGGCATAATTTTCACATCATCAGTAGTAGTTCGTCCAAACCGAAGCCTATACAATATGCATATTATAATGGCACTCGCTTTCTCTACTGACTGAGAAAAGACTCCTACTTCTACTTCTCGCTTTCGTCATAATTCATCAGGTTGAGGAGTAAAACCCTGTACTCTACACCTTCCTTTGTATCCCTTAACCTCCATATTTGTCTTCTGTGGCTGGGCTTTACGCTCGTTATTTCAGTCCTTTTTTGCAATGTGGTAACAAAGGAATGGGGGTTATTTAGGTTTTAGATATAGTTTTCTTAGACCTATGTGGCTTCTCCGTGATTATGGTCAGCTCAGCTCGTTTGCTGCATAATTATACAAATTATATATATATATATATATATATATATATATATATATATATATATATATATATATATATATATATATATATATATATATATATTAATTTCCTTGGCTGCCTTTCTGCCTCTGTTTGCGTGTCCGGTGCCTCTGGGAATTTTGGAGGTTTCTGGGACTTCCGAAGGCTTCAAGACAATCTCCATGCTCTTCGAAGCCTTTCATCTCTGATTTCTTCTCCATAAAACTCTGTGCTTTAGTATTGTGCAAGAACGGGGGGAGCCCACGTTCTTGCAGCTTAATTCAAAAGGCTTCTGGGAATTCCAAAAGCTTCTGGTCCTTCCTGCCGACGAAAAGCTTCGACGATTTCTTCGGGGGAAGCCCACGCTCTTGAAGGTAAACGGATCCAACAGGAATCTGTTTAGGAACTGAACACAGCTTCAAGGATCCTGGAGTCGTTAAGACGTCTTCAAAAATACGTTTTAATCCTATGGGCGTTTCTCCTAGAGGTGGGAGAATTATGGGTGGAATGATTCTGAAGACAGATTCTGGATTTCTCCAGAGAAATGCAACCCTAACTAGCCCGAAATTTTCAACATTAAGTGAACCAACGGTATATAATAAAGGTCGCAGATTTTTGGCTGAGCTTTGTTATTTTCGTTTCGAAATGAACTCAGCAGGTAATTTTGGAACAATAGCAGGCATTACTGGTGATGGTCCGGAGCCGCCAATGGCAGTTCGGGAGATGGAAACTGACGAACAGAGGGAGCAAAGAATGGCTGCTGGAAAAGCAAAGATGCACAAAGGCGGGCCACGGAAATTGAAGAACACTAATGTTTTCTGATAAAATAAAATGTGTTGAGATTGAGCACTATTAACAAATTGTTTATAGATTGTAAGGACAATTTTTTTTTTACAAAAGAAATGTACAGGTAAGAAATCCTTTTCAAATTCAAATATAACTTGCTTGACCTTTAGAATTTATGAAGCGTTTAATTAACCTTATGTGATACCTATGAACTACCTGCATTATGAGGATCACAGTAAATACTACTCCAGCTGTACAATTTCAATATTAATTACACCAGAACTATTAACAAGAAACTAGCAGATGCTAATGATAGTGAGGATCTGCCAATATATATATATATATATATATATATATATATATATATATATATATATATATATATATATATGTATATATATTATGCATATGTATATATATATATATATATATATATATATATATATATATATATATATATATATATATATATATATATATATATATATATATATATATATATATATATATATATATATATATATATATATATATATATATATATATATATATATATATATATATATATATATATATATATATATATATATATATAATAACTCAGACGTCTCGCACAGTGCGTCTACCCCCAGCTAATTTACCCCTTTGTTTATTAACTAGAAATCAGAGCCTGTTATCAACATTCCGATCTGTCCCTTTTTTTTTACCTGGAACAGATATTGAGATGACACAGATAAAAGAGGCCAGGAGAAGACTTACTGTCACTCCCTTAAGAAGTTTAGCCCAACTAACTTTCTAAAGGCAAATTAAGCTGCCTGAATTGTCTTACCTCCGCAGGAAACCCGCCAGGGCAACGGAATCGCTGCCCACCTGGCCAGTGACTCATGCTTCCACATGGCCCCTACCCCTGGCCGCGTGCCTTAAAAGGAAGAGAAGCAGTTAAGGAGAGTTAGTTGTGGAGCAGAAGACATGCAGTAAGAGTCCTCGAGAGACAGTCCTCCACGCGGACGAGCGGTAAAATTGCTGAGATCTTCGTTCTCCCCTGTCCGGCTCCAGTCATCCTCGAGGGCACCGCCATATGTGTTCATCCCTCGTCCTTATTTCGTCAGAGACCCGCTTCCCCTAAGGTAACGTGCGAGTACAGACTGTTTGGTCACGACAGTTTGCCCTTTAGAAAGCTTGGAGTACCAGCATTTCACTTCTGTCCTTGTGCCTGTTTATCCAGTGCCATTTCCAATGTCCTGTGTTCGAGTTTAAAAGTGGTCATTCATTCCTCGAGTCTTTGGTGCCCTCAGTGCGAACTCGAGTCATATTAGGTATTATATTGTTCCTTTACTGGTGTGTAATGTGTAAATCTCTCTTGCAGAGGGACCCATTTGCAGTGGACTCATCTTGGCCTGTGCCTTGCCTTTATTCAAGACTCCAACCGAAGGATCTTCAGGCGTTGCAAGCCCTTTATCAACTTACTTATCCATTTTCCCTTCAATTGCTTGCTTTTGTAAATATAATTCTTTAATTTATCCCAAGTGTTTATGTAACATTTCCTTATGAAGTAGAGCCTTCAGCTCCTAAATTCTCCCCTTTTTCTTAATTTTTTTTACGATTTCCCTTTACGCAAGTCAGAACTCCAAGGCCAATTAAATAAAGTTCTGCTGCTGGCCTGTAAAATACCATAAACCCACGGAAATACGTAAAAATGGCGACCTGGCCATAGATCTCGTTTTGCAGTTGCATTTTTCCCTTTATTGCTTCATTGCATTTGCAACTTGCAAAATCAGAAATTAGCAAAGCTAAGCTGGGTGCGAGACAAATTCCCAACCTGTTATCAAGAGCCAAGACCAAGAGAGTTCCACGTAAGTAATGTGTTTACCTTAGCAAAATTTTTTTACAATTGTGACTGTTCCTAGGAATTAGAAATAGGGACACATGTATTCACTGAGAGAAGAGAACTGCCGTATTAGATTCATTAATGCATGCCTTTCAGGATAGGTAGTTAGGAAATAACCAGTGCTAACCATTCTTTGATTCGAGGAATATTTCGAAATTCCTGTGTTAAAGTCTTTGGCATATTATTTTTGTTTTGTTTCCAAGAATAGTACGAAATTCCTCCGTGATAAATTTTATGTCGCATTTCGAAGTAGCAAATTATTTAGGCGCGAATAAATTCCCACATGGGACAAGACAAGACCAGCTTGCATTGCTGAAATGCTTCTCTCAGTTTAGTTAAAACTCGAATTAGGTGTTAGGAAAGCGAAATTTCAACTCCACTTCTAGGGGAAATTACTAGGTCATTTTTACTGTTATCCTCTCAGACGAACGGGAAATTTCCCGGAATCCCAGACGGTCTATAAATAGACGGGTTCATTCACACACAATCTAAAAATAACTCCGGTGAAAGTCAGACAACCTTTTCACCATCCCTCCCTTGCCCGCGTGGGTACCCTCTTTTTTTCTCTGAGCAAAATTTTCCTTTTGGGTTTTCCTGTTAGTAATTTCTAAGTCCTAAGGGACGAATCTTATTTCCAAGTCCTACGGGCAAACCAAATAAAATTCTACGTCGCAAGAGGCGAGAATTTCTCGACCAAATTCCAAGTCCTAAGACACTCCTAATAAAATTCTACGTCACAGGAGGCGAGAACTTCTCAACCAAAATTCCAAGTCCTAAGAGACTCCTAATAAAATTCTACGTTGCACGAGGCGAGAATTTCGCAACCAAATTCCAAGTCCTAAGAGACTCCTAATAAAATTCTACGTCGCATGAGGCAAGAATTCCTCAACCAAATTCCAAGTCCTAATAGACTCTTAAAAAATTCTACGTTGCAAGAGGCGAGAATTTCTAATTCCTGCGGGAAATACAAAATCAAGTCCTTTGGAGACATTGTATTAGTGTATTTCACACACCTCTTAGCCCTTACGGGACTGATCATTCTAGTTCGTTAGAACAACTCCTTAATTTCAAGCTACAGCCGGCCAAGTCCGAGCGTGATATAAAATCCAGTTACGTCTTCTGAGACATATTAAACTTTAACAAAGTCTCCTCAGACTTATTGATCATCTGTCTTATTCAGACAGATCCATTCTCCTGCAGTCTGAACAATTGAGTGTTTCAGATTCTTGCAACCGAGTCTTTTCAGACAACCTGAGTCTTCTCAGACATATTTGATTCGTTAGAGAGTCCAGTCCATATAACCATTATTTCAAGATGGCTAATACCAGAGCCCAACAAAATAAGGACTTCAAATTCTACATGTCCGCTGGAAAGGACATGGGACTATCAGGGCAAGCTCTGAGAGACTGGGTCCAAAAGCGAGTGGACGATGCCAAGGCAGAGAGGGAGTTAGAACTACAAGAGCGAGAAAAAGAGAGGATTGCTCAGGAAAAAGAAAGAATTGCCCAAGAGGCGGAGAAGGAGAAAGAACGTCAAGAACGAGAGAGAGAACGTGAAGAGAGAGAGAGAGAAAGAATTGCCCAAGAGGCGGAGGAGACAGAACGTCAAGAACGAGAGAGAGAGAACATGAAGAGAGAGAGAGAGAGAGAGAGAGAGAGAGAGAGAGAATTGCCCAAGAGAGAAGAGATGATCTAGAACAGGAGGAGCGAGAGCGACAGCGCGCCCATGAGCTCCAGATCTTAGAACGACAGAATGCCACCCCGCCTCCTGCGGCAGGAATGAGTGCCCTCAGCCAAGCTCTCTCGTTCATGCCAAAATGGACAGAGTCCGAACCCGAAGTATGGCTTGAAAGGGCTGAACGAGTCGTGGAGTGCTGCGACCTCTCCCCCGCGGAACTCTCCCTTGTTCTCACTAAATTCCTGGGCGGAAAAGCCCTCATTGCCTACCACGCCCTTTCAGCAGAAGATAAGAGAAACTGGGAAGCTGTACGCCAAGCAGTTACGAAGGCGCACAAGATTACTCCCGAGCGGTGGAGTAGACGTTGGAGAGAGCAGCCCAGAGAGGCAGGCCAGACTTGGTCCGATTGGGTGTACCATTCGGAGCGGCCATTAACGAAATGGCTCGATTCCGAAGGAGCCTCAAGCGCCGCCGAGGTACTCGAGCGGTTTAAATTTGAGCATTTCCTGCGCTACGCCCCTCCTGCCTTCGCCACTCATGTAGTGGAAAAAGCCCCAGCAACACTCACTGAGTGTTGCCGGATAGCAGACATGTGGGAAACTCACCACTCTCAAGAAGGATCCATGGGGTGGAAGATAAATCCCCCGTCCCTCCTCAGAGGATCAAATTCCCACAAGAATGGGAACTCAGGCAAGCCCCTAACTTGCCATTATTGCAAGAAAATGGGGCATTCCTCCGAACAGTGCCGGAGCAACAAACCGGCACCTCTCTCTCCCGGAAAACCGCCCAATAACTCGCCTGCGCCCTCCACAGGGGCAGCGCGGAAAGACTTCAGCCAGACCTTTTGCATGGCGTGCAAGGTTTATGGCCATTTTCCAGCATGGGTGACATGCCCGAGCAATAATAAATCAAATACTCCCACCATAGCCTTGGCCATCACAGATCCCAAGTCATTAGGCCCTCCCGCCAAAGGGCCCACATATGTGACTCCTCCACGAGGTAGCCACCCCGCACACCGAGTCACGGCATTCGAGGACTTGGGCGCGCAAATCTCCCTCATCCGAAGGGACAGAGTTCCCTATGGAGCTATCGTCAATACACGAAAACTCGTCACGATCGAGGGAATAAATCAATTTAAAATGATACCCCCTACGGTCCAATTGAGAGTCACAAGACCTCACCAATCCAAAATTTGCAATCTTGCAGTAGCAAGCCATCTCCCCGGAGGCTATGACATCATCCTGGGACAGGTCTTTCAGTCCCCACAGAAATCACGACAATATAGGGGTCCACATTCCCCGAATCATTCTGCGGGCGCGAGTAATCCTCCCCCGCTTCTCCCTCAGTCAAGACTGGCGCCCCTGGGTACCAGGAGGACGTGCAGTCCCTACCAGTGCCACCTGAGTACGATGTACAGTGGCCCCCTCGATCGGTTCTCGATCCAATTCCAGTGCCCGGCCCTGCCTCAGTGCCGGTGCCAGGGCCCCAATCAGATCTCCCTCCCGGAGATGCCAAATTCCTACCAATGCCACTTGAATGCACCGAGCAGTGCCAAGCTTCGTCCGTCCTGACCGACGAGCCCAAGAAACCTCTGATAGTGCCTGACTCTGCCCTAGTGCCAGCTCCAGAGCACTACCCCGATCTCTATTCAAGGGATCCAACTCAGGACCCCCTCTCTTCCCCCGGCCTGGCACCACTACCAGCGTCGGTAAGAGAGACGGTTCCTCTCGACCACAGTGGAAGCTCACCTGCAGGTGCAGCCTCGCAACCCGTGCCTGAGCTGGTCATCGTTACCTGCGAGCCGCTCACGCCGCCCCTGACCACCTCCTCTCTGCCTCAGGATTCTGCCACCTCCCACTTGGCCGATGAACTACAAGAGCTGCGACGGATCATGGTAGAGCCAGCATGGAAAACTCCTGCGTCAGCTGTCGCAGCAGCAGGCCCAGGTGGCACTCCGTGCCACCCTCTGGTCTAAGGCCCCCGCTTTCCCAGCCAAGGACGACTGTCCCCTTAAGAAAGGTTCGAGGCGAAATTACCACAAAGCGTTCTACAGCTCCCATGGGACCTGTGCCACCATTTCAATTTTCGAGGGTCTTGGCACCTCTAATCCAGAAGGGGATGTCAGGCCCTCCGCTATCTTCTTCCGTTCCTCAGGAACTTCTATCTCTTATCATCCTCTATTAACCTTTTCTTAAATTATCACCACAAGAGGCAATTAAGTACGGGATACCATTCCCCTCAAAATGTATAAATCATTGAGAATAACAGAGTGAGAAGTGACAGACCATTGCGCCCCTACCTTGGCACCGGGCATGCGTGTCAGCTCTTCCTGAAGGAGTCGCGGCCTTCGGGTGCACTTTTCTTGCCCTGGGACTGAAGTGATAGTCCGGGCCGTAATTTATAGGCGAAGGGCAATAAATTCCCGCCTAACACAATAAAACCCTCACTCTTTTTCCCTTAGCTCTACTGCCAACATCATTTACTCTCTTTTAGTTATTTATTTATCTTTCCTTTTAATGAATCGCGAGTCATAGACTCTTGCCCTTGTGATTTAAATGCCCCTTTCGTAAGCTCTGAGAGACGTGCTCCGCCTTTCATATGCAGTCACGTTTTCATTCGTAACAATCTTGTTAATTTTCCTTTTGTTATTATTATTCCTTTTTCCCCTTCCCTTCCTTCTAAGAACTCTGTTTGTCCTAGACCCCACGTCTTTTGTCTGCTCACCCCGTCATAACATTGAGTACCCGAGTGTGGGCAGTGGGCGCATAAAATTTGCGTAGTTTAAAGTTAGTGAATTAAAACTCGCGAATACTCTTGCTCGCATAAAACTGTCTAAATACCTCAGTGTGCGGGTTGGCCATTAACTATCGAAGTTGGTGATGCATTGAACTATTAGCTAAGCAATTACCAATTCGAATATGTATAGTCATTACAATATCACGTAAAGGGGATGCCATTAAATACAAATATGAACGCTGTTTTTCATTTATAAAGCCTCTTCAAGGCAGACTGTACTAACCACATGCTTTTAGGGGTATCTAAAATTAAGTAACCATGTATTTTAATTCTTGAACAATAACCTTTCTCTTCATTTGTTTGCTATAGCCTCATATACTTGGTCTTATAATCCTAATTAATTCATATTGTTCGTGTCACTCTATAAAGTTATTAATGTGTAACCAAATCCAAAGTAATTACTCTTTTGCAAGTGTTGAAATTACCTTGTGTCCTGTTAAAGAAATTTGTTCCAGTATGTTATTAAAAGTAATGTCGCAGTTTCATAAATCCCTTAGTAGTAAAATTCATTACAAGGCAGAATGTAGAGTAACGTAAAGCATTTGCCACTTATTCTTGTTGATCGATGTTCACACCCGAATGAAGGTGTGTACATCATCTTGTATGGGGAGGTATCATAATTAGCAAGAACTCGCTAGCAAACTGCTTCCCCCTTTTTCTTTTTTTTGTGTTGTTTTCATTTACTGTCGGCCGATCGATATTTCGCACAGTCAGAATACAAGAGATTAAAACTGACAGGCCACTCCCTTTAAGTAGGTAATTCCTTTCCGAGGCAAAAGTGAATCTGTCTGGTTGTCCTTTTCAGGCAAAAAACCCCTGCGGGCATCAGCTGAACATGACTCAACCCCCCCTGTGTGTTGGACGTGCCCCTGCCCCATAGGAGGAGATAAAAGTGGAAACCAAACCGAGGTTCGCTCTCACACGCGTGCTGGATGGGATGGAGTAGAGTAATCCCCAATCACTGCCATGCCCTGGCCCCATGCCCCTAGCTACTAACCACGTGGCCTTTCAAAGTATACTTCTCCTCTGTGCATCGGCCCCAAACACGTGTTCCCTTGGATGCAGGCCGGACCTATGACCCACTCCATTTGCTTGGAGTTTCGAGAAGTCCCCACGCATTGCCCTTTTACGTGAAGCCCCCGCATCCTAACACGTGGAAGAACTCGCCCTCGGAAATCGCAAGTCATCCACGGACCGCTTTCTGCGCTGGAACCAAATCTGCCTTACGGTAAAGTGCTCTGGAAGACCTCCTTTCAGTCACGCTTTTTCCTCGTAACATTTACTTAATTTGAGTGCCAGTAATCACCGAATCTCTTGTCAAATGTCCGTGCTCCTCGAATGTCGGCAGTGATAAGCCATTATCAATTCATCGAAGCCCCTTGGCACCCTCAGTGCAGCTTCGCATTCATTATTCTTTTGTCTATTTTCATTACTGGCGTATAATGTGCATATCTCTCATTTCAGAGGGACCCTATATTGTGGAAGCTTCTTGGACTGTGTCTGGAATCCCCCAGTTTCATTCATCCCTTAGGAATCCCCTTCAGGATCAATAATCTACTTGCATTCCTCTTTCCTGTACTAATGTTATTTATGTAAATACACTCCTGCAATGTTTGTCCACGTGTTTACGTAATATTTTCCTCAGTAGCAAGAGCCTTACACTCATATGAAGTTCCCCCTTTGTTTTCCTCTTTTTTTTTATGTTTTCCTCTTTTTTTTATGTTTTCCTGGACCCACAAAGTCAGAATCACATGGCTAAATTACCTGAAATTGTTGCTACCTGTCTCACAGAGAATACTTCAAACTAAATTGCCAGGAAAAACATAAAAATATATATATGTATATTATATATGAATTTATATATTTATATATATTTATATAATTCATATATTTACATATATAAATATATACAGTATATATATATATATATATATATATATATATATATATATATATATATATATATATATATATATATATATATATTTCAAGACACTTCACATTTCCAAGACTAAAAAAATCGTTTTTAAAGCGGATAGAATCACAATATCATAATATTTTATTGGAAAATTCAGAAAAAAATGGAAATGCAGCATTAAAAATAGACGTATAAACAAACATTAAACACAAAGAATATATATATATACACTATATATATATATATATATATATATATATATATATATATATATATATATATATATATATATTCTTAAAGTTATCCCTCCCTCATCTAGCAGCCAGTGAGTCATTTATTCCGTGAAGCACTTTCACCTTTCATTTGACTGAGGGGCCAAGAAAACATGGCGGGCGAGATAGGACAACGCGTATTTTGAACTAGAGCAAAACGGTTAGCGCCTGTTTCACTCATTTAGTGAGAGCCTCTCACCTCAGCTGACCTGGGGTGGACAATAGTGAACCCCCTTTCACCCCCATCACGCGATATGGGAGTAGCTAGGCCATTATGGGCATGGGGACGTAGCCAGGCTGTGAGAGAGATAGGAATTTAACCTCTAAGTACTTAATCTTAAGACCTTTTTTTTTCTTCACACTTTTGCAACAACTCGTTTCCCCAGCCCCGCACTCACTAGACAGCTCCGGCCCGAAACGCAAGTCCGGCGTTTTCTTCCTGTACACTGGTGAAACTAACTACGGTACACTGCTGTGTCGTACATGTTAGCGCATGCATTTACAGACCAGGTACGTTGTCCTCAATTAGTCAATAAGCCAGCCCTTTCCCTCCCCCCTGAAATTCCTTGATTTTTTCATTCCTTCAAACTTCAATTTTCTTCCTCCAACAAAAGCAGTCCCTTTGTTAAATCAACCTACTTTGACCAACCCGTGAATCACCCCATGACTTGCTTTGAAATCAACCTAAAATGATTCAGTGATAAGTATTCAAATATACCTTCCCTAGTGCAAATTAATGGCAAATTTGTTTAAATGATATAAGTGTTTGATTCCTCCCCTGCGCGGAGATTTATTGTTTAATTAATAGCAGGGAAGATTTCCTATTCCTGCCGTGTTTGTACTAACTCCTCACCTCTCTTACAGGAGTCATCCTATCCTGTCCAGTCCGCAAATCTATGCCCCACTAGTTCTGACTGCCATCCAAATTTAACAACCATTTCTGGTTGCAGCCTGATCGCAAGAATCCGTTGCCCACACAGAAATCATCTTAATGAACTGATTGCCATTACCCTGGGGTTCACTCCTTCCAATGTATTGCTGTCTGTGAACTGATGTAATTTTAGCATAATAGAGACATTTGTTATAATGGGGATTGTTGTATCTGTGGCCCCTCATATTTACATTGCTTATTTGCAAATTACTGCATTATTGCTCTATCGTATGTAATTTATGTGTCTGTAAATTGTTTGCATTTTACATTCTTTTTTGGTCTTGTATATTTGCCCCATTCTCTGTAAATAAACCCCTTTTAATTGCAAAAGAATTCTAATTCCAAATGGCGGCCTTCATTATTTACGTAAATCCAGGAAGATTCTAAGGTGAGTTTCCAGTAGTTCTCCGTTTATTCATTGGTACGAAGGCAGTCTATAATAATAAATTGTCCCAATTTCCCCTACACTAAGGACCCAGTTTATGACTATATATATATATATATATATATATATATATATATATATATATATATATATATATATATATATATATATATATATATATATATATATATACACAGTGGTGGGATTCAAATATTTTGTCAGCCGGTTCTATCACAAAAAGCATGTCAAATTTGTTTCACTTACGTTCAAACGTTGAACTTGGATTCTAGCGAATATAATGATTAATTATAATAATTTCCCAAATAAATTGTCTAAATAATGGTTAAGCATCATTGTAATGATATCGAAGTATTGCTAGACTATATTAGATATTGAAATTGACATGAAGATACTGTATATCTGTGTACCAGTATACACATGTTTGAATATTGTGCTCTTTTCAATCATCATCACTATTCTTATAAATCATATGTATGTATATATGTATATATATATGCATATGCAATGTCAGTAACGATACGTTATCGGATGAGATGCAGTAGGCTACTGACCATGAGTGATCAGTAGATGGTAGTCATTCACCAAATTGGCGAAAAAGTCGTTAGATATAGAATATTAATTGAAAAGTAAAAAAAAAAAAGGCCAGATTTCCAGTCTAGCAAGTAGCGTAATTTTCTTGAGAAATTGCGTCGTTATCTGGCAAAATATTTAATTCAGTCATTTTCTGGAAAAGGTAAATATTTCAGTAAATCGTTAACTGAATACGTATATTTTAGTTTCGTTATTGCTGTTTTTTCCTAATAAACAATATCTTATGAAAGATTACATCTTGAGCAAGGAGAGATACTGCTACATTTCTTGTGAATAAGTTTAAAATTGAAAGAGAATATAATAATGATAAAAAAGACAGTTATGAATAAGCATAATATTATTAGTGTCATATTTTCTTATACATTCTCTGTTATCGAGATCAGCTTGATCTGAAACATAAAAGAAGTATAAAGATGAAGAATACATAAATATGTCGGGAAAATTTAATTACAACACGTACATTATAATATATATATTTACGTGATTGTTCCCCTATACCTAATCATAATCCAATTTCTTTCTCAGGCTGGGAACCAGTCTGATGTCACGATTATCAGTGGTAATGCTTAATGAAATTTATGTTACGAGTTAAAAGCTGCCCTAAAGAACCCGTGATTACCCTAAAATAGGGTAATTACTTTGAAAGCGAAAGCACTGAGCAGACTAGAACAGTCGAGAAATGACATCAAGGGAAAAGTTACAGTGTGCGAAACGTGAAGTGGTTAGTTCCGCTGAATCAAAGACAGTCCAGTTGTGGATTGTGGACTAGATAAAATTGGTGAGCATACTCCCAAAGACAGAGTTCAGTTTATGAATTGTCTGCTTCTCCCAAAAGTCTCGGTACCGTTACCCATAAAGCAACAGGTTGAAGAAAATTATTATAACCCTTTAAGACGCAGTAAATATATTAAAGGATAAACACAATTTATTTCAACACCGAACAAACTAAACTGTTTTAAGATAACTGACACCTGAGCACGATAAGGTGAGTGCAAGATAACAGACATCAAGCAACTTGTTACTAAAGTAGTCCACAGTGTAACAGATAAAGGTTTCCAAAGAATAAATCCCTATTATATATATATATATATATATATATATATATATATATATATATATATATATATATATATATATATATATATATATATAAATATATACATGTATATATGTATATATGTATATATATATATTTCATGACACTTCACATTTTCAAGGCTAAAAAAATAATTTTTAAAACAGATAGAATCATAATATTACAATATTTTTTTAGAAAATTCACAAAAAATGGCAATGCAGCGTTAAAACTAGACGTATAAACAGACATTAAACATAAAGAATAAAAGTCATAGGTCAAGGGCGAACAGACACAGCTCGGGTCGTCCATAAATAAAGCAACTATGGCTGTCTTTTAATAGCGAAAATGGTAGGCATTGCCATCCAAAAACCGACACTTAACCTCCAGCAAGAGTCGGATCACATGCTCCCATCAAGCAGAAAGAGGAAGGCGCAAGCATACGCAAACCAGACAGCTGGTCCCCGAACACTAAACACAGCGCCGTTCTCATCAGGAACTAAGTACAAGCTCACCCAGGGAAACACAAGTAACACCTCGCATGTACAGTACATGTCTCGCACCACACGAACCACGAAAGTTATCTAGTGATTAATATCTGCAAACTATGCTTTTGTATAAATACACACATGATTTTTGCAAATATGATATATAGAGTTCACTCATATACATTATAAATTTTATACAGAACTTTTAGGTGATTCTAAACATATTGTTTAGTAATTACTGTAGAATATTCATTCCATTGTTGTAAGTTTTACCTAAAGCTTTCGGACCCAAAAACTGGTTCATCCGTTTAATCCCTGGACCAGTCACCACTTAGGTCCATTTTTCTTTCTGCATGGAGAGACAAATTATTGTCAACCCAGGTTGTAAGCCAGAAGTGGCTTGAAAATACCATATAGTGGTGAAACAGTTGTCGTAACAAAAAAATAAATGGAAGAGAGAAATTTCTGTACTCTTCACCGAAGGTTGACGCATGAGAATCGGAAAAAAAAACTGACGATATGAAGATTCCTGCAAAAAACTTACTGATATCACCAAAGCAATTGCCTTAAACAAATATATTGTATATATAGAAGCTACTAGTCATATTAACAGATACCTGTTTAATTGCAATAGCCACAGTACCTGCTTAACTTCTCGAATTCTTCGAAGAATTCAAGAAGTTGAGAGAGCACTGTAGCTATTACAATCATATATATATATATATATATATATATATATATATATATATATATATATATATATATATATATATATATATATATATATATATATATATACACACACACATATATATATATATATATATATATATATATATATATATATGTGTGTGTGTGTGTGTATGTGTACTGTATATATATGTATACGTAGTGTTGTATATATATATATATATATATATATATATATATATATATATATATATATATATATATATATATATATATGTCATGGGTCCAAGTACATGAGATAGTTCTTGTGGACAAGTACAAGTACTGAGGAAACGAGCAAGTACAAGCACAAGTACAGAAGATTTGCCTGAGACTTAAATCCAAGTACTTGATAATGTACTTAAGTGCAAGTGCAAGTACATTTCAGCAGATTTTCTGTTATTATCAGTGATATGTTTGATTTAAAACCAGTAGCAAATATCTAATAAAAATTCACAAGCAAGTATCTAATGGAGAGAAAATGTGGTGTTATACTATAGCAGTCTTTATAAACAGAAGCCTTCCAAAAGGATATACCTGAGTAGTTCTCACGGTATAAGTCAGTGAACCTTAGCCCGTAGTGTCGAAAAGAGGTGAAGCGATTTTCATAGGGTTTACTGAACAAAAGTAATCAAAATTGGTGTACCCACAGGTTAAGGTAATGACGAAATCTTTTTATTTTATTTTTAAATTCAAGTTTACAAGGCTATTCTTAATATTGTAATACAAAGTAGATTTCAACCGCAAAAGAAAAAAAATGTGATACTGTTCAGAATAATTTCAACAAAAATATGTTTTTCAGAAAAACTTTAAACAAAATTATATTTTTCAGGATAAAAAGTTCTAAACAAAATTATATTTCTCTCTCTTTGATACGATTACCAGTTCTCTATTATCTACTTGTAGGATTTACCATTGAATTTTACAAACATCACAGACTCAAAATTCTTGTCAGTAAGACGACATCTATCTGGGCGAAATACTCTTCCTGCAATACTGAAAATCCTTTCTACTTGGGCAAAAGAATCAGAGACTGAAGAATACTTTTGTGCCATCTTAGCAAGAGTTGGAAATGTTTCTCTGTGGTCTTTCCAGTATGCTAACACGTCTCTCTCTTCTGAAATGCATGGCTGACTCAGATATATTTGAAATTCAATATTAATAGACTCCTGAATCTGCATTACATCTGTTGATTGTCGAACTGGGTTACCCATAAAACTAAACAGTTTCTTCCATTTTAGTTCAGTTGAACTAGGTCTTGGTGTATCTTATGTATGGTTTGTGGCAGGATCCATGCTTGCACGAGCTGTAGTATCTTTGAACATGAACTGGGCTGCAGTTATGATAGAAGACTTAAGATTCACCTTTTCCTCTTCTTCAGAACACCAATCTAATTTAAATCTTGGATCAAGAATAGTTGTCATTTGATATATTTTCCGTCTTCATATACATGAAGGCGTTTCTGTAATGACCTCTTCAATCCAAATACCAAACCATTTGGTATACTTAGATTGCATTTTCTCCAAGTGAAACTTGAGCCCTTGCACACATGGAATGACTAGGCTAGAGGAAACAGAATTCTGTCTTTGGGCAGAGTCGGTGGCCTCCTCAAATGGCTCAAAAATTTCCAGCAAGCCATTAAGAATATTTTGGTCATAAGCGCCAAGCTTTGGTGCACCATTCAAACTGTTCGGCTTTTCTTCTGGTACTCTCAGAATAGATCCGATCATCTTTAAATGCGAATTCCAACGAGTAGCACAACCTGATACTAATTTTCTTTCTCCCTCTAAAACATCTGTTACTATTGGCGATTTATGCACATAAGAAACCAATTTTGATGCTTTGCTCACTGAAACATTTAACTCTCCTGCTTCTTTGAAGCCATCTTTCACGACCACTTGCAATGTATGTGCAAACCAGGAATTATGCTCAGCTGGTAAAACTTCCAGTAGTTCAGCAGAATCAGTACCACTGCCATCCAAATAATCGAGATCCTCTTCTTCCTCATCAGTGTCATCATTTGCTTCTGAGACAGCATCAGGAAATCCTGGCAGAGAATATACAGTGATCATATTAGTAGCATTGTCACTTATGATGTTTGTAATTTTGGAGCCTATATCAAAATCCTTCTTGATCTGTTCATACTCTTCCATGATATTGGAAGCTAGCACTACATTTTCAAATGACCAGTTTCTAATGCAATGAGCTGTGATTCCCAAGTATGAGCTCATCTGACGGCTAGACCAGATATCAAGCGTTAGGCATACTGTTTTGCACTCCCCAGACTTTTTTTATTTTCCTTCACCTGTGAGAATTTGTCATGTAGCAATTTGTTGACAAAGTGCTTGCGTGTAGGCATTTGATAACAAGGGTCAGCTGAAATAAGTAAGCCATTGAAGTAAGAGCTTTCAACAACAGAAAATGGCACAAGATCGCACGCCACAAAGAGCACTAGTGCATCATCCTGTTGCTTTCGTCGAACATCATGTGCTCCAGATTTCTTTGGGTCTGACACTGTAACGAAATCTTCCATGGTTGACTGGCTTGTCCCAGGAGACTCAGTAGTGTTACCACGAACAATGAATGATGTCTAGTGAAAGACTAAACTACTGTACTACAAAACTGATCATGTTGCCTGCAGATACAGACAGGAAGTGGACAGGTTGTCGCAGGTTCATTCTTGAATTGATTGCATGAAAATTGACTGATATTCTGTTGATACACAACAGTAGAATTTAAATCATTTGAATTAAACTTGGTATATCTTTACTATTGACATACATAATTCATTATAACAAAAAATCCACATGTTACAGTCAGGTTTTTGTCACTACTGGTGCACTTTTTGTTATACGATTAGTTATGCAATACAGCCTACTAAGTATGTAATGTACTTAAAAAGTACTTAAAAGTACTTGATTTTTTAAGAACATTTTGGTCAAATACAAGTGCAAGTACAAGTACATTGAATTTCAAAATCACATGTACTCAGAATTTTGTACTTTAAGGCCAAGTCCAAGTACAAGTACTTGTACTTGGACCAATGCCTGATATATATATATATATATATATATATATATATATATATATATATATATATATATATATATATATATATATATATATATATATATATATATATATATATATATATTATAAATATTCTGCTATTTGCTGTTCGCCCTCTATGCAGTTTATTGTAGAAAAATACACGAACGACAAGGAAACGTCTTTGTCCTAGCAGGGTAGGCCAGGCACTTCAAAAAATTAACGTTCATAGCAGGACTAGGTAGCATTAGTTTCCTACACCCATAGGGAAAGTTTCCACAAGTAACCTCTATCGAAGGTGGTCTTAAGCTCCTTTTCCCTGTTCTATAATTGGCGAATGTTTTGACAAAATTTCAGACCCCGAGGGCATAGAGACACTGCCTTCCCACCGTCCTGTGTATGACCGAAAGAGGTCGCAGAGAGGAGATAACTATCGTAAGGGAAGCACGTATGCGCTGCCGACTCTTCATCCCCTTTGTCTTTTCCGTCTTTATTTACTAAGTGAAGTGGCGAAACAATCCCAGAACGTCTGATCGTCCGTTGTATGCACATCAACCCACGTCTAACGGTAAGTCTGGAATTTTTCAAAGTTTCGTCGATTTTCTAGGATCTCTTCCTGTATTTCAACCTTTCTATTGTTCATTCTTCGCCACCGTCTATGAATAGTACTATAAATAATTTATTTTTAAGAAGTCTAGATTAAGATTAATTTATAATGCTTAGTGACATTCAACTATTCCCGTGAAGTAAATAGGAATTAGGGAAGGTTAAATAAGTATTTTACAGCGTTTAGGCAGCCTTGTGTCTCGATCCCATTGTTCGGGAGAGGAACAGCCTTTTACCAGTACTAACTGCGTATGATATAAACTGTTGTGTTAAAAACCTTACTGAAGCGGAGGAAAAATTGACTGAGTCCGAATTTGGGTGATTGTTCAAGTAATTTCTTAGCTAACTACTTATTCTTTGTGGCGAGTTTTCCTCTCGACTGGCGACCTTATTCACTTAATAATCATCTGTCTTTGAGGTTAATTTGTAGCTTCAATAGACAGGTTGTGTGTGTCCTTGGCACTCAGGGCCTCATAAATTACGTTAATCAAGTAATAAACTCATCAGCCAAGCCCCATACATAAAAAAAAAAATATATATAATAAAAAAATATATATATATATATATATATATATATATATATATATATATATATATATATATATGTGTGTATATATGTATGTATATATATGTATATATATATATATATATATATATATATATATATATATATACAGTATATATGTATATATATATATATATATATATATATATATATATATATATATATATATATATATATATATATATATGTATATATATACTGTATATATGTTACAGGAACAGATCAACACTTGTTTTAGAAGTGTACGTAGCGTGATCTTAGCGATCTTACTTCAGGAAAAAGACGCAAAAAGGTTCGACCCATGATCACACTTGCATTTTTTTTCCCTCTCTCTCTCTCTCTCTCAGCCTCTCTCTCTCTCACCCTGACCTCACTCATTCTCACCAAAGCAATTAAATGGACTATTTAAAGAAACACAATCGTTCCTACAAAAATAGGTTTATTATTCAAATAACCCAACAAGAAACGAAGTAAAGATTAAAATGCATAATAAATGAATTATCGAGTCAGATAACTAAACTCTAAACTGCAAAACACTTCTGATTAAAGAAGTCTCATTATCGCTAATAGCCTGGAAATACCCAAAATCTCACATACTCACAAATCAATAACTAAAAGTCATGTAAAAAAAACAGTCTACCACATAAAGAGATTGACATTGCAAATGACTTGCATGTGTCTTTATCAAACTCCCAAGTCCACAGACATCTGTCGAAAGAATTAAACATGATAGAAAACTCCCAAAAATATATGAAATACAAAACACAATAATGGAAAGTGTAAAATGCATAGCCAAGATATGGCAAACGTAACATAACAAAATAATAATATAAAAGAGGTATGAATATTCATATTAAATTTCCCACACCAGTTCACAAGTTCATAATGGTTAGAAAGTCATGGTAAAAATCACAAGTTCAATTTTCTCCCATAAAAACAGAGATTTGAGACTCTACCTTATCTGCCAATTTTCAAAGCCTGGAACCACTCCAAAGTTATAACTGGACAACTGCAGTTCTATCACGTTAATGAACGATCAAACTCACTTTTAGGGCTGATTTTGGCATAATCTAGATCAAAGTAACGCACGTACTCACGAACATACATAGCGCTTGGGAGATCACCTGATCTCCAATATTGCTGACCTTCTCGCGCAGAGAGCTGAGGAATCAAACTATTCACTGTTTCAGCAATCTTGCATCAAACCTCTCGCCCTAGTTCGCTCTTACACCGAATCTTCCACGATAACATCTTAAAGCATTGAAGCTATGAAATGCATATATGTGTCCTTTAAATATATATAATAGCAATGTCCACTAGCAGCCTGATGCGTGCAGTAAAGCTGGCATCAAGCAGGGGAATCTGGAAATTGGCAACTATGAAATTCCACATATACTTTCTTCCCATTGGGTGGATGTTGAACTTCCTGTGACCTTAAGATGGCATCAGCCTGCATATGGCTGCCACCCAGTGCAGCTGGGTGTTTAGTGGTCATCAGCACTTCTCGTTCAGTGTGAGCTGTACGGACATGAAGGCTCCACTGCCCATCAGAACCCTCCTGCTGGAGGCATGTCAACTAGTAGAATCGGGTGGAATGGGAGTCTGTTGGTGTTGTGACGACCACCATTATTTTTTGGACTGTTGCCTTGCTTGTTTTTTTTATCCACATCCAGAGACACAGCTTTGACTACTTTACCAAACTTGCAGTGGTAGATGCGCTCTTAGGTGTGCTTTTTTTTTTATGGTTTATATAGCCTCTTCTGACAGTGTTGGCTTGCTCATCGTCTTGGTCCTGGTCCTGGTCCTGGTTGTTTCTGGCTTTGCAGATGGCATGGTGACTGTGTGTGTGTGTACTTTATATATATATATATATATATATATATATATATATATATATATATATATATATATATATATATATATATATATATATGTATATATATATATATATATATATATATATATATATATATATATATATATATATATATATATATATATAATGGCTTCTACCATTTGATGATCATTATCAGATTTATTCATTTTATATATTATCTAAACATATAGCTGAGTACTGAAATCAATTTGTACACATTAAAATTTCTTGAGCATTATGTAATGTCGTGTTATGCTTCGAATGTGAAAAATAGACTGTAACTAACACAAACAAAAGGGTTTGTCCCTGAATTACAAAACAGATGATAGAA
This sequence comes from Macrobrachium rosenbergii, assembly GCF_040412425.1. Taxonomy (NCBI): domain Eukaryota; kingdom Metazoa; phylum Arthropoda; class Malacostraca; order Decapoda; family Palaemonidae; genus Macrobrachium; species Macrobrachium rosenbergii. The sequence continues at coordinate 21,971,772 of NC_089750.1, forward strand.
ACCTTACAGATTAATGAAAGAAAATCTAGAAAAAAAAATGCTTTGAATCTACACTGCTTACTGTTTCTTTACTTTCCGAATACATGTATGAGGGAGATGACAAGTGAAGCAAGTTTCCTCAATGAACGAGGCTGCTGTTCCAGCAGGAGCCAATGGTACCCAATCCAATGCTGGTGTTGAATTTGGGGATGTTTTCCCAGGATCTGAGTTCAATGCAGCCTGGCGTCAGTTTATGCAGTTCTATACATTTTAAGAGATTGTGGTTCTTGAAAAGAGAAATTACATTACTGTAGCGATTCTCCGAGTGCACTGAGGTGACTGAATATAATTTCTGCTCAGTACCAGTTTACTCAGCCATAAGAATCAACGAAAGAACAGAGAGTAGCAACAAATGCTTTACAAAGACCTACTCCTGTGCCGTTCAGAGACACTCCCAACAATCAAGATGAAAATAAAGGAGAAAGTCAGTTTGTTGGCAACTTCAAAATGCTGAAAATTACCAAATCAGTTCTCCCATAATAAAATGACAGTGCATTGGGAACCTGACCACCAACATTTGACCTGCCGATCTTTTACGGCCAAGCAACCCTACTCATTTTGCGATGACGTTTTAGTAACCTTTACTCTGCAGCATTTAGAGACTGGATGTCCCAGCCATGGCACTTGGGAAGCATTCACCTCTCCAGTGCCTTAATGGGTAGGGTAAATACCGTTTCTCCATGGTTCTCGGGGAGGATGTTGCTTACAGGACAAGGGGAGCTCTTCTCTAAAAATTTGCTACTTGCTGTTGTTAATTGTCATCTATGTGCGTCATAATAGCATGCATTCTGTAAACGGTGACCAACCAAGCTGACTTACAAAAAAATTGTTTCTCTGTTACCATTAAATTTTATATTCCAAAAATACCTTACACTTCACTAATCACATATCCACATACTGAATATTCAGTTAAACATCAATGAATTCTGTTGTTTTTAATAATAATATTCATAATAAATACCATCATTTTTGTTAGTTATACTTAAGTACTATTTTTGCAAAACATGATGTCACACTGTTCCGAAGCCTTCAGAATCAAACCACGTTTAACACATCGTGATTCAGCCGTATGTCACTGTCAATCGCAGTCGAAATGGCATGCTTTATCTATCTCGTGTTTGTTGCAGAGAATTCAAAATGCAATGCCTACAACACCAGTAAGCAATTGAGTGATTTAATACTGTTAAGAATTCTCACTAATCACAGAGCAATCTCACGCCCTTTACAAATGTACCAAGTATGCATAATAATATCCTCTTCCTTATCCTTTTCCTTACATACAACCAAATTGCTGTTTTCTGTTCCGTTAGCTGGCAAGATTTCACCGTGAAAGGTAACTTTCATTACACACACACACACACACACACACACACACACACACACACACACACACACATATATATATATATATATATATATATATATTTATTATAAATATATGTATGTATATATATATATATACATGTGTATACATAAATGTATATATATACAGATAGAATGATGGATGGATAGACAGATATATGTATAAGTACATACATATATATATATATATATATATATATATATATATATATATATATATATATATTATATATGAGCTTTTCAGTCGAGAAACACGCCAAGTGCCATTTTAAAATATAATAAATTAAATAAAAAATACTTTAACCCAGGATGGCGCTTGGCATATTTCTCGACTGATAACCTCACACACACACACACACACACATATATATATATATATATATATATATATATATATATATATATATATATATATATATATATATGTATATATATATATATATATATATATATATATATATATATATATATATATATATATATATATATATATATATATATATATATATATATATATATAAAATGTTCGATCACAATCCTGTTATATGATGCATTTAACATCTTCTAGATGGACGAGTAAGGAATCTAATGTCAGAATAAATGAAGATAAACATCCGGTTAAAACTGGCCCAGTGAATAATACTTATCCTGTGCACCACAGTGGAGTTTCACAGAGAATTATTAACTAGTTTCACAGCAGCATAATAACAACATTTAGTCTCCAGAAGCCTCTTCAGTTTTGTTTTGTTTTTTTAAGTGCAGCTACCAAAGGAAATTAAATTCACTTCAAGTCTAGATCAATATAATTTTGACAATATTCTTCACAAGAAAACTAAAGATTATCGACAATTAATGATACTATCCTTAGCTTTTCCTTGGTTAATCTAGCACCAGTGTTAACCAAGGACAGTTGTTTATCTTATGATTAACCTCATACTTAATTATATCTTCTATGTATTAAGTGGTTTTATACTCCGTCAGTCTTAGCTATGTATATTAAAACCGTGTTCTTCATTGTGGTTTTTTTCTCGCTGTGTCCAGTTTCCTCGGGAAAACCCTGGAATTCCTTCGAAAGATCATCAAGCCAAGTCCGTATAAAGACAGTGCAGTAAATTCTTGTCACAAACATAATTATACTTTAAAATATGAGATTGACGAGATAACAGTCGAGCCCGGTGCAAAAAGCGTGGTGAATAATAAATACGTAGAGTTGAATTTTGGGTCGGCAGTGGTGCCAAATTGAGACCATTTCGCTTTTTTAGAATCCATCAGTAAGGAATTGCTCTTTAACTACGGATTTTTCTTACTGCGCCAGTAACATAAAGTTGTGATTATTTTTCATTTGCATTGATTGCTGGTAACCGATTTTCTTTATAAATGAAAATTAATGACTGGCATTTGCCTTACTTGTGATCGGAGAAAGCTCAATGCCAACGCTAAATTTCTCTTTTCACGGCCCATTAATTCATAACAGCTAATATCCTTACTTCATCTTTCCTGATTTCTGATACCTAATCATTTACAAATGACTCTTCAAATGAAGGTATTAATGAATCTCGCGTCTACAAAGCAGTAGCTGGCAGGATAGTGGTGAGAGGCATCAAGCTTTCTTGCACGAGTGTTGCTTATCGTTACGCCGCCCACCCAACAGCTAGAATTTTCGATGACAGCGAAGGGCTCAGTCCGCCGTATTGACAGTGTGTCAGTGCTTGGATGTTATCATAGCTAAGTGTTGCTGCTTTAGGTGAGAAACTCTTGCTGTAATAATGGTCCCTTTTATCTTGAAATACAGAAAACACACGTGACCTACGTTAAATACCATCTTTCGTCTGCCTTTTGATCTAACCCATTATCGTCGTTTTCAGCTGTCCTGAAACAGACCCTTCCCATTTATTTACACAAAAGTTCCGTTATTTGAACTGTCTTCCTTTTTGTTGCTTAGAACCCTTCCTTCTATTTACATTTTCTCTCTTCTCGTAGACACGTTCCCTTTTCTCTTATCTCCTCATGTACAGTTGTGTGAAACTATCTTTCCATCCTCAGTCAAGACCACTGGTGAACTGGCTATAATTTTTTTTTTTTTCCGAAACGTTGCAGTCTACTCAAGTTAAGGTTACAAAGTAGTTTTAGTTTCCTTTGTTGCTAATGACGAATACAACACTTTGTTTAAATATGCCAGGGTTGTCTTGATATTAATATGAAATGCGGAGGTTCATTTTTTTATTATTCCATAAAAGTGGAATCGAAACTTTTACAGATTTATATATATGCACCCATTTAGCATGCATTATCCATCTCACATGCATATATTCTTAAACCAAAACACATTTTTTCTTAGATGAAACGTAAAAATGGGAGTCATTGGATTTCTGCTAGTGCTCATGGCTACAATACTTCTGTCAGAGGGAGATAACAGTGTGATCGTGTCAACTCGACTAGGGAAGATATCTGGTTTCAAGGAGCAATCCACGGAAGGAAACCCATTTTATTCTTTCCATTCCGTGCCTTATGCACAGCCACCGACTGGAAGTCTCCGACTAAAGGTGAGTTCGTTTGTTTGATTTAAAAGAATTTAGCAGAAATAATTTTACCTTATCCTTCTTGATACATTTAAGCCTGATTCCGAAAAACTCCAAAACTAGTAACACAGGTTCTTAGCAAATGTTTTTACACATTGTGATACAACAGCGAAGCTTGATGGAGATACAGAGCACCTCAAACTATTTGCGACCGCATCACAAAAGTTTCCATCTTGATCAGCATCTAAGGAACTGAACTTTGTCCTAGCTTTTATCATACTTGGCGAGTGAGTTTCAAAAGATCGTCTTTTAAGATCACATCGAAGTTTGTTATTGTTCAACTTTAGTGCACAAGATTATTACCATACTACTTAAGTTCTGTTAGGTCCCTTTCATTATCACTTTCCTCATCAACTCTTGCAACTTTGAGAGTTTCGAGTTTCTGCCAATTAAAAAATTTTCTTAATGACAGAAAATTGTATAATAATTAGGTATCAAATAGATATCCTTAACAAATGATAAGCCGCTTGGAAGAAGCTGGGTACACCAAGGATTCACATGTGTGTTTAGAGCACTGACCCATGTTAAGGAAGCATTGTAACCTAGGAAAGAAAGTCAGCAAACAATATTGTTTTCAGTTATGCTACCCAATAAATTATGAACACTTCAAGATGACAAAAGAATTTCTACTTCATTAGCCAAGTGTGCACTAGTCACGCGCTATAAATTCACTCACAAATATTGGGCATCTTGTGGCTGAAAGTGGAAGCCCATATACAGCAACTTTTAGAAGAGAAAAGATCTGATGAAAGTAAAGCCATTGGCGGTTCCATATATGATTAATGTATAGGATCCCATAATGGTAATTTTTGGAAGAGAGAGATGGATCCTGCCTGCGGTTATTTGACCTAAGAAATGTTCTGACGCGTCAGCTTTGCCAAAAGTGGTCTTCCGGTGAGTAGACATCAAATAACTGCAAAACTTTACGTGCTCTGTACAGTTGTGGGTTTAGAGTAAATTTTGGAAGAGAAAAGGTAATGTTACAACAGTGGCATCCCTAGAGCTGAATATTAAAATGGGAAGCAGAGATTCAAGGCTGGAAAACTCAAAAAAAAAAAGCTACACACAATTAAAATGTAATTACCATGTAATGTTATGCTTACTCATGGAATTCACATCTGAAAATAATTGAATTACAAAGGAGTTAATAAATACATTGCCAATTTATCGAGTAATATATTAGATAAAAAAAACCTGAATGTAACAGTCAAAATGGTTGATTTCATCAATAAACTTTCTTATTCTACATATAGCATCCTAGAACTACTCAAAAATTTAAGTGACCCAAGAAATGTGTTGGTGGCATCGTATCTGATAAGGGGCGACTCTGTTGGATGCATGTGAAACTACAACAGTTTTTGTTTGCTATCACTGAGAACTCATGCATAGTCAATTTGTAAAATAAAACGCTTTTCCAGAAATTATTTGATCCAAGAAGCAGTCTGACAGTCTCAGAGTTTATGAAAACGAGCACTTGGTACTTGATTCAGGTAGGAGTATCAAATATTTCCACACAATAAACGAAGTTAATTAAAAACTTTGGAAAACTTTAAAGAAACCTCCAAGCATAAGATAAAAATGCTTTCATCAAGCTGTGTTGCATCCACTTGCGGAATTCAGCTCTGAGAATAATAATATTACAAATAAATTCATCGAAAAGCTCATGCTTGTGATCATATGCTGCTTACAATGCAATATAACTATGAGAATATGACCTAATGATTAGATTAAGAGATCATGATTTTCTCCTATCACTCTTTTCCACTTAAGTTTTGAAAGATTAACTGTCTCATGTCACCCTCTACCAACGCAGTTTCAACAGTTTTAATACTGCCCCAGATAATTAAAAAAATTTCTCCCTTTCAAAAGAACTGAATTTATAATTAGTACTCTTGGAATGTGGAAAAAACTTTTATTAATATATTTTCAGCCACATAATCTACATAATATCATTTCAAAGAAAAGCAAGCGACCTTAGGCGAGGAGTTGAGGAATTCCACGGTGTCCACTGATGTCATTAAAATGTCACCGTTGATGACAAAATATGGAATCACCGCATTACTTTGTTGTTTATAGGGGACAATAATATCTACAAAAAAGAAAACTGTTCATCTAGAACAAAGGTTCTCAATCTTTTTTTAGTGATGACACCCTAACTACTGTAATCATTACCGTGGCACCCCTTCTTCACCATCCCACCATATCGCATGAATTAACTTCTTATTTAATGAAAATAAAATTATTATCCATGCTATATACATACATACATACATACATACATACATATATATATATATATATATATATATATATATATATATATATATATATATATATATATAATATATATATATATATATATATATATATATATATATATATATATATATATATATATATATATATATGTGTGTGTGTGTGTGTGTGTGTGTGTGTGTGTGTGTGTGTTAATATATTAGAGTAGACACACTGATAATAATCATATGAAAACTTCTGCAAACTTTTTTGTTCTTACAAATGTTCATTGAGATGATCTAGCCAAGACAAAATTCATGACAATCTTACGGCACTTCTAGGCATTGCCTGTGGCACCCCAGGATGCCACGACACCCCGTTTGAGAATCACTGATCTAGAATTTCACTATAGGAAGAGACCTACTGGCCTCAGATCTGAAGAAAGTGACACTCCTGGTGCCTGATGGTGGTATCGCTACACCTCAAGTAGGGAGCCAAGGTCCGACATTGGAAAACATAAGAGAAATTTATACAAAAGATCGAAATGTAATTACAAATTATTATCATATTTAACTCCGAGTCAAATTAACGAAGTTAAAATGAGATTATTGTTATCTGTGTATAAAAGTTGAAATTTTATCCTTGCCCAAAAGTTGTCTTTTGTACGCAGAAACTCACTTTGAACAATATTTTATGGAATCTGGTTATGGTGGTGTATCAGTTAGCCAAAATTAGTACGCATTTCTGAAGAAGCACAATAATAGAATAAAGCTGGTCGGTGAACTAAAGTAATATTCGTTCTCTAATAATTTAGAATTTTAATAGTTATTATAAGCAGCGATTTGTTATATTCACAGTGAGCTTATAATGTCATTTTTTAGTATGATGGAATAACATTTCATCAGGATTAGCAATTATTTCAGAAGTAATAGAATTATGAAGTAAAATGTGCTTGACCTAGTCATTATTTACTTCTCCAAGATATCTCGCTTTTTTTTCCTTGATAACGAACAGGCTCTCAGACAAGGATGTCTTTTAATTTACAATGAACTCCTGTATTATTTTCCTTCATTTGCGCGCCATATTTGCTGAATCTACAACTCCCCTAAGTCTTATGCTTGTATCACATCATTAACAATTCTGCTATGAAAGGAATACAGGAACTTTCCTGGGGCCAAAATGGAAAACCCACCACATTTTGAAACTGGCAGCACCCTACGTACAGGAAAGATTTGAGGTTTTTATATGAAGGAATGGACCCTAAGAAGTAAATTCAAGGGGGATGTGGTCATCTACGCTTTTCCAAATCGTGTAATACTTGTCCCGGTAAATATGCTGAAATGGTGTGAAACTTCAGTCGACTTTCACATTCACATAATTATAACATTTTTTTGCATCCTAAACTGCTATAATTTACATTTAACAATTATAAATAATTTCTCTGCTTAATTGTTTAAATATGTCAGTGGCACCTCCAAAAGTTGAGAAAACGGCACACTTAGGGATAATATTGTACAACTGTAAAATATGTGGTACAGTATTAACTTTACCCTTCAGTGTTTCTTGCTCTTTTGTGTGTGTGTGTGTGTGTTTTGAGAACTTGAAGAATCAATTTGATGACATAAAAATACGAATTAATTTGTGAGGTAGTAGATCTTTGTGAACAGAAAAAATGCTGCCATCGCAATTGAATACCATTGAGGCAGGCGCCAATTTTATCATTGCTAAGAATAAGGTTGAATTACTGTAGGTTGAAATATGAAGACAGTGGCCTGGAAGACATCCTCATACAATTGCAGGTGTATGGTAGCAACACAGCAAGTAATCTGCTGAAAGGCAAATCATACAACCGTGGAGTCAGAGCCCACAAACTTGTAATGAAGGCTCTGTCTAGACTGAGATGGCAGGTACTCAGCAAGTGGGCACAGGACAGTGTGGTGGTAGATTATGATGTAGACTTCATCAATAGCAAGCTCGTGGAGTGTCAAAATGCAGTATCAGACAATGACTCTAAAAACCTTACGGCAGCTTTTTCTGAGCTTAGTGAAGACCTGAAGAATGTGCAGAGCACACTGCAAAGATTCTGCAATGTTGGAAGAGCAAATTCACAGACCATCTCATTCTGGGATGATTACATTGAAATGGTCAACATCCTCTTGCAGTTCATTAGAGCAGAACGTGAGAGCAACTGGGTTGCATCTTGCTGCAGTTGTAGAGATCCTGCCACTATTTTTCGCCTTTGATCGCACCAATTACACCCACTGGGTATCTATGTGCATCAGTGACGCGAAGCTATTGCCAGAGTGTGCCCCTGAAGTTCATGAGCAATTTTTGCAAGGAAATAATGCAATCGCCCGGTCCAGAAATAAATTCAGTAAAATTTGGACAGACATGGCACTGGAGCAAACAGTAAATTATGACAGCAAAGTGAAAGGAGGCATAGTGGGATTAACCATGAAATCAGGAGCCTTGTCTAGGTAGTTCATTACCACACAGGAACGTAGAGCTATTACTACCTCCACGAAGTTAATGTGTGATATGGTAGACTTGGAGCATTTACAGGAAAAATACAAGGAAGTCGTGCTACGTCGCATGCAGCAAGATAAATCAGATGTAAACAAGATTGTTAATTCAATCACTGAATCCATGGCAGACCTGTTTGACATGAACGCTGAACTGGGTCCACTCACGAATATTGCAACTGTCATTGTTCTACCTGCAGAGGCATCCACTAAACTTCTTTCTGCCAACAAAATTGGAATGAAAGCCACGACACAGTTTCTTGAAGAGAGACTAACTCTGGGTACTACCGGATTCTTTGAACCACTGCCAAAGCTCAACATCAAGAAATTTGCATCTCTGAACAAGAGGTACAAATCAAATTCTAGCAGTAAGAAGAGAGTAGCTATCGATGCAGACGGAACTATTTAGTCCTCTGGTTGTAGCAGTGTAAACCAGAGAGATTGATCTCAAACAGGTGTTCACACATGAGCTTTCTACAGTTCCATATGCCCTACCTAATTCTGATGGAAGCCTCAATAAATTGCTAAAAGCAAGCTATTGCCTGAGTTAGAAAAAGAAGCAGAATCAGTGTCTAATTTGCCAGCTTCCAACATGTCCACAAATTGGATCATTGATGGTATGGCCGGCCTTCAGATGATCAGGAAAGGAGGTACAACATGCTTTGGGAAACTTACAGGATTGCCCTTTAGAACAGTATGCCAGCCTCTACAAACACATGAAAGTTGCAACAGAGCTGTTGATGTCTTTGATCAATATGACTTCAGAGATTCAATAAAAGTTTTTGAGCATGCACACAGACAATCTGTGCAAGGCAATGAAATCAAAATCCATTGTCCTAGAACACACATTCCAATGCAATGGAGTAAGTTCATTGGAAAACACAGAAATAAAGAACATCTTGTGGAATTCTTGTCAGAATCGTGGTGCCAAATGGGTGAAACATTCCTTGGCCCTAATCAAGAAATGTTCATTGCAGGTGGTTTCAGGGATGGTCTCGTCACTCACAAGATTACTTCAGATGGAGCCGTAGACCAGGAAGATCTATTTTCATCGCATGAAGAAACAGACACACAGCTCTTACTACATGTTGCACACGCATCACAGGAATGTCCTTGTGTAGTGGTGTAGTCTTCAGACACTGATGTTACAGTTCTCTGCATACATTTTTGTCACAAGTTGGAAGTACCATAAGAGCTTAGGTTTAACACGGGGTAAAAGATAAGGCACGATTCATACCAGCACACTCCATAGCAGGAACCTAGGTGATCAAATATGCAAAATGTTGCTTGCAGCATACACACTAACTGGGTGTGATTCAACCAGCAGTCTGGTAAGAGTTGGCAAACTAAAGCCACGGAAACTTGTCAGGAAGGATCCACAAAAGTTCAGAAACCTCACCAACTTTGGTACTACGATGGAGATATCTCAGACACAGCTGAAAACTGTGGAGCTTCTGATAACTCTTCTCTGTGAGCCTACTAATACTGTAGGTGATGTGGATGGTGTGAGATATAACCTCTTCTGTCTTAAACAGGGCTGGAATGAATCTCTTCCACCAACTTCTGATTGTCTTTTGCAACACACAAATGTGCAAATTATCAGACCCTAATCTAGAAGCATACTCCAGAATCCCAACCTGATATTCCTTTCCCAATTGCAAATGGCTGTCATCATGACTAAGATGGGCAGCTCACTCCCACACTCATGACACAATTACCTGCTTCTGAATCAATCCTGGAACTTACATCATGTGGGTACAAAAAAAAAAAAAGCAAAATGTCAGCATAACTGTAGTTGCTCCAGGCAAAGCATGGCATGTACAGAGGCCTGCGTGTGTACTGGAGGCGAGGATTGCCTGAATCCTCGTACAGTCACCAATGCAGACCCAGATGCGTCTGATATCACAGATGACTCACACTTGGACATGTGATTATATGAAAAAGTTATGATGTTAGCAAAGCTTTACCTATGGTTGTTCTGTGTGAAATAAGCTGTACATCTTACTATTCTGGAACTATTAGAGAAAATTAATATATCTTCTGTGGATGTTAAATGTGTTAGAGAAAGCCAGGCACACAGATATTGTCATGTTATGCCTCAAGGGGACCTATGGAGCCTGTTTTGCCTGTCTCTTCCTAAATGTTACATGTAGGCATAATGTACATGTGAGTTCTGTTTTGGTGAATATATTAAGCTGAGGTTATCAAGTAACGATATGCGCATATGTCAACACAGGCTGCAGATTAAACATTAATTCAACTTGAATACTTCGTACTACACGTATATTGTAACCTGAATGTAAATCTTCATATCTGTTTGACCGATAACGTTGATATGCCAAAAGTGCCACTCACTCAGTGTGAAAATCTAGAGATAACCACAAATCATGAGTCACAATATAATTTGATACTTGCCTCTATCAACCAGTTATTAGACAATACATTAACTATATGGTCAGTGAACTTACAGTATGTTTTAATTTTTGAGGAGTCTATTTGTTTTGATTTGTATTTTGCTAACACTGTAAGATAAGGGCAGTACAGTGCCCCTTTTTATTTTATTTGTACATTTATTTATTTTTGGTTTATTTAATATATTACATTTTTACTATCAGTGAGTAACACAGATCTGTTAGTACAGACAGTAAATCAGTCATTGTTTTCTGTTGTGACTCCGAAAACCTTTATACTGTTTGCCTGATGATGCTGAGATATAGGAAGGGATATTTGCTCAAAGTAAAATGTCAAGGTATTTATAAATGATAAATGATGAATGATTTAATAACATCACTTGGTATGTATCTGCGTCAGCTCGTAATTTTAAAATGCAATATTCTAAATCTTTTGATCAAACAAGATAATAGAATATAACATTACGTTATATGAGCATATATCATATATAAGTTTGTATTTTGCTAATATTTTGGAATGTAAGCAGTAAGATATATTCAGATTTTGTATAATGTATAAGTTTTCTTATTAATTAATAAAAATGTGTCTATTTGTCAATACATGCCATGATCTGCATACTAGACTATATTTTTGCATGCCTTTGCAAACCTCTAAATTTGTTCGCCTAATGAGGTCGACATGTGAACAGGGTACTTGCTAAAAGTAAAATACAAAGGGTAATTATAAATGATAAATCATAAGAGTACAATTTGATATCTGTTTGTATGAATTAGTTATCTGAATATGTGGTAACGTGATCAACCATTAGGTTAAAGAAGTGCGTTCTCAAAACCTTCAACTCCCCATATGTACATGGGTAAAACACTATAGTAAAATCTTGATCAAACATTTTATCATTTTTGCACATACACAAAATCATGTTTTTCGAAAGAGGTACAAAAGTCTGGCTTTGTCATCCTTGCTGCTACCTTAGAAGCCTACATATACCCTAAATAAGTTACCAAAGGGCACATCTACCATCCAAAAAGCCCCAAGACTGCTTAGGCCATTACCTCAAAATTTGGTTACAGGTTAACAGTCGCTGTCTTTCAAGATATTATCAAACTTGGTCTTTCCCCGAGCAGTCATATTTTATGCATTTTCAATGAAACTGAAAAATGTTATGCTTCATTAAAATGAAATGTGTTTAAATGCTTTGTTTTCAGCATCACTGAATGATGTTAGATATGATTTCATTATTCTCAGAATTATACATCGAATTTCTTTCCCTATTTCTGTGCACTTCAAGACAAAAAATTCATTACTGGATATTCTTAGGTCATATTCTATTACTTGCTTTTAAGGTTGGATAAGATACAGTACTACTTTGTTCTCTGGATGTGAAAATATGTTTTAATCGTGTTTTTATTTCTAATATGTGTTAACAATTAATAATCGTCATTTCAGGACCCTGTCCCTGTCAAAAGTTGGAGTGGTGTAAAGAATGGATCGGTAGTTCCTGAAACTTGTTCACAAATATCATTCATTGAAGCTACAGTGAGGACGATAGTTTATGATGGAAATGAAGATTGCTTATATTTAAGCATATTTACCAGCAAGGTCAGTTTTGAAAAACTGAGGTACAAAATAAGATTAGTGTATGAAATAACATTAATTTTGAAGGAACAATATCATGGACTCGACAAAAGAAAAACTTTTGATTGTTATAACTTCTGTGCAAATGGTTTCATTGTGATGCCTTTACCTTCCCTCCAGCCAAATGAAGAAGACGCTGCCTTACCAGTGATGGTTTTTATTCACGGCGGAGCCTTTTTTCTGGAGGCATCAATTGGTATGCACCATACGTTCTCATGAACGAAGGCGTTGTGTTCGTTATCATTCAGTACAGGCTTGGAATTCTTGGTGGGTATTTGTTTTTCTGTTGTAGAAAAAATTTCCACATCATATGTGAGCGTAATGACCTTTTACAGCCATTCCCTTAAGTGTCTTTGGGAAAATATTACTAATATCCTTTAAAAAAAATTGCGATAATCTGAGCATAACATAATGTGTCCACACAGGTTTTCTGTCCACCGAAGATGACGTCATCCCAGGGAACTTTGGTGTGAAGGACCAAGTGTTAGCCCTGCAATGGATACAAGAGAATATTCATTACTTTGGTGGTGATAAAACTCGTGTCACTATATTTGGAGACAGCGCTGGTGGAGCCTCTGTCCATTTTCATGTTCTTTCGCCTTATTCCAAAGGTATGATAAAACTAACTGAAATCATTAAAAAAAATTCTTGATGAAGACAAACTATGGTTCTATGGCATGTTTATAATTAAGAACATTATTTTGTTTCATGTTTGACTCTAGATAAGTAATTTCTGACAAAAATTAATATAAATGATTTCATCTTAACTTATCAAGAAATCAGTCAGTTTACAAGTGGATTTCTCCTCTCATGCTAGTTGAGGATTTGGAATTCCAGTGTTACTGACAGACCTTTTCATTACTGTCAGACTTTCTTTCCTCTCACAGGGCTGTTTTCTGGAGGAATTATGCAGTCTGGAACATTACTTAACCCGTGGGCAATGGGTGGTGCGTTTAGGGAAGTAGCAATGCACACGGGAAAACGCTTCGATTGTCAAGGTTTCAGTGTACCCAGTGAGCAGGCCAGCAAATCTCTTCTTTCTTGTCTTCAAAGGATTGATGTTGTTAATCTTACTCTTAGTCTTCAGGATCATATTGTACGTATTAATGTTATAAGTGAATTTGATCCAAGTAAGTCGATAGTATATGAGTCCACATTAGTCAGAATTGTTTTTAACATAAAATTTAGCATTTGGAACAACAATATTGCATGATTTTTGTAACAAAACAAGACATTAAATGAACCAGTACTATTAGCTAAGCGCATCCTTCAACCTAGAATAATCACTGCAATTTCACCTGAGGAGAAGCCTAGTGAGGCTCAAAACTGTAGTGATTATTCTATATTAATAGATGCCTTAAGAACCGGTTCATTATTATAAATTTCTTGCATGTATAGATTGTACTTCATCCACATATCAGATCATGACAAAGGGGTGCATCCATTGAAAAACCAGTTAAAAACAATCGTAATCTACTACAATATAGCTTGCCAGGAAAAACCCATAAGCATTACAAAAATAATTACACTCACACAAAACAGCAACTCAAGGTCTTCAGTTACTTCATCCTGATTTCTTCTCCAGTTATGGGGAATATTATTGCCAATAGTGCACTGAGAACCTTTTCAGAATATATGCTTAGGAAGTGATTCTACGACACTATGGGGAAATCTACAATACCACAGAAATAAAGATACAATCGGACACCTTTAGCATAACTATGTATAATAGTACTCAGAATTTTAGGCATGGACCTAAGGTCAGAGCAACCTTAAATCCCACAGGCTGTCCTAATTTCTCTATGAAAGCCTCTAATTATCATACAGACATTCTCAAATTATATGTTGCTTTCTACAGATAGATCGGAACTGGTGAATAAGAACACAGCATCCAGTAATATGTAGAAGCATCAGTCGTGAAGACTGAATAACTCATTTTTTCATATAAAACATTCTTTTTTATCAATGTGTGAAAAGTTAAATGAGTCTTTATCTTCTGCAAGAGCGCCATGCTCTGACCAGTTTCTTGACTGTGAGGAGTGATGAAGCCCAGGGGTTAGAGTTCTTCTGGCAAAGGCCCATCTGCCCCATTTGTCAGATGGCTTTTTTAGAAATGAGTAGTTTCTCAGGTGGCAGGTAGCGGAACTTGGAGTGGACCAGGGGACCTTTGTTATGGTATGATGGAAGATACAGTTTTTCATGGGTGCCCTGGATGTTTGACGAAGTTATGGCTGAAAGACGTCAGAGAACTCCTGCAAGAGGTGGCGTACGTTGGTGATTCCTACCTAAGAGATGGGCACCTGTTTAGGCCCCAAAGAGAACTGTGTTGTTTGGAAAGTAGTCAAGTCTATAAGGCAGTAGTGGATCACGTTCACAAGCAGCCTGTAGTGCCCAAGAAAGTCGGCACTAAGCAGGGCATTTGGACATCAGTGGCAATAAATTCCCATCCATATTTTGTTTACATTTAGTGCAAGATGAGGCTTCAGTGGCTATAGATTGCCCTACAAGCTGCAGCCAGGTATTGGACAGCCACTGGAGGTTGATTTCTGACACTGGCACTATCAGCCTTAAGGTGCCCATGTCACCAGGAACTTCTTGCATGAGGTGCTGAAGGTGACTTAAAATCTGGTGGAGTAGGACCATGGACGTGTCTTAGCAATCACTGTTACTTCTTTGGGTGGCCATTCTAGATGAAGCTTGAGACAGTTTTCTTGCTTTGTTTCAAATCTATGGTGATAGCTGCACAGCACAGGCAGCTGGGGCATCCCTTTCACCACACCTTATACAGACATCTTTATAAGCTTGTCCTTCGTCATTTTGTGGTGGTCATCACTGGTCTCATAGGTGGCTGGGGTTGTGTACTGCAACGCTATGGAGGCACCAGTAATCTGCCTGCCACTTTTAAAAGGTACACTGTGGGTATATCTTTGCTGGTAAGAATGTTGGCACAGATGTTAAAATGTAAGTAGACAGTGCAGCCAAATCTCACTAGTGACGTCGACCTGTGGTTTGCCATCTGCATCAAACTCTGTGTTCCCCAGTGGCATGCCAAGGAGATCAAGGAACTGTCTGGCATGGGTGAGTGGTGAAAAGGAAAATTCTCTGATGAAAAACTGGTTGAGTTCTTTTCAGGCAATCTTTTCCCCCGTGTGTCCAGCCAGCAAACAATGCCGTGGAATTGAGTGTCGAGGATTACCTCAAGGACATAGTCTGTCTCATGGACATAGTCTGCTTCTTTGTTGAACTAGAGATATTGGAGGTGGAACAGTAACTCTGCTCTCCAGGCCCAGACAGGTGGCTCAGTTGTCGA
Source organism: Macrobrachium rosenbergii (assembly GCF_040412425.1). Classification (NCBI taxonomy): domain Eukaryota; kingdom Metazoa; phylum Arthropoda; class Malacostraca; order Decapoda; family Palaemonidae; genus Macrobrachium; species Macrobrachium rosenbergii. The sequence goes on from NC_089750.1 coordinate 21,987,866, forward strand.
GAAAGGGAGCAGATAGAAACTTAGAGTGTTTAAGTTTGTGCTTTTGTGTGATTACATCTCATATATGCTTCAGGCATTGCATGATTATTTCTCATCGGTAGATTCAGCCATATTAAGTCTGTTAGTCACCAGGGTTTGGTTCAAGAACTGAGTTTTACATCTGCCATGCTGCAGAAATAATCTTTTTGGCACTCTCAGGGGAGAACTAGACAGGAATATTGTGCTCAGTATTTGGTTTTACTGGCCATGTTTCAGTTTGGGAGGGACACAAAGTTGTCGGGCAGCAATGGAAGGGGGTTTATTGTTTGTTATCAACTACCTACATATCTCTTCCCTTACACTGAGGAAGAGAGAGGCTGAGAGAGTCATGCATCTAGTCACAAGGATGTAAGCACCAAGCCTTGCTGCCAAAGCTAGGTTTAACCACCAGATTCAGCAGTCAATCACGGAGCAACTTCCACTCACCTGGGTAACACCTGACAGTGGGTGCCTTACAACCAACTGACCTACCTGTATTGATCGCGAGGATAAATCAGTTGACTCCAGGACACGTTTGCATCTTAACCTTAGTAGGCCATTAGTCAATCAGAAGTGGTGTTTGTGATCAATAACCTACTATTGTGCTCTGATTACAAACATTTTACCAAGCTATTTATGTTATGCAGAACACTCAATGATGACTCAGAGATGTGCACATCAAACAATTGTCTCTGCTTACAAGCAAAAAAAGAAATAATCTCATCTGTCGGTCAAGAAAATCTATATATATAGATATATATATATTTATAAGTCTACTAATAAATATATATATAAATATATATATATTTATATATATATCTGTATATATATATTATATATATATATATATATATATATATATATATATATATATATATATATATATATATATATATATATATATACATATACACAATGTATGTGTGTGTGTTAGGTAAAGTCCACAATGAAATTCCTGTTACAGAACATAGTATATTAAAAATATAAATGTATAGAGGTTATAACTTTCGTCCATCTGCTGTGGACTTTATCACTAAAATGGAGTACATATACAACTCAAGAAACAAAATAAAGCAGGAAACTATAAATGCACACAAACATTACAGAAAATAAAACTATTTAATCAGGTTGTTGGGCCCTTGTCAATTCTAAAATTCTACGAGGTCTTCATGGCGGAAAAAACCTGGAGTCTTCCGCTAAAGAGCCAACAAGGTGATTTTGTTCCAAATTATGACTTTGATTTAGGAAGAATTCAGCTGACTAGGTATATTTCTATAATTACGAATACCAGCACATCTACAAATTTCTTCACTTATATTACTATTTTCAACAAGGCCCAACTTTCCATCAAAGGTATTATTTAACGAAATGAGGGCTCCTTCAATACATCATCTGGTGGACCATTTATACACAACTTGACCATTTTTACAATTTATATTCTATGATCCTTTTCCCAGGCGTGTCTAGTTATAGAGCTGTAATTATTCCCAATTTACATGCTGAAATATGTTCATTTTTCCGTTTACCAAACGAACGACCACTTTCACCGATAAAGCAAGAATCACAATCTAAGCAACAACAGCATAAACACCAATATCTTCGGACGATTTTACAGGGTTGCTTTTATGATTTTTCTTCCAACTGTGTTAGGGTACTGGAATACAATATTGTACCCATGTTTTTCAATATTTAATTTTTGAGGAGTATCTTTAACCTCCTTGTTGAAAGGGAGTGATATTTATATATATATATATATATATATATATATATATATATATATATATATATATATATATAACATATATATGTATGTATATATGTATATATATATATACTGTATATATATATATATATATATATATATATATATAATATAAAATATAAAATAATATACAAACAAACTTCTAAGGCACAAAGCTTTTACTGCTAAGCAACAGTTGTGTAGTGCTCACTATTTCTATCTTTTTACGGCTTTTTCCCTTTAGAGTGTTAATCCTGGCAAGAATACTTTCTTGACCAAAAGAACAGTAGCCACGTAGAAAGGTGCGTGTGTATGTACTTTTGTTAAAAACTGCGAGATATTTCCTTTCAAACATGAAGATTTTTTATGTTTTTTGATTCTTCTTTACTCCCTTTCATTTTTATTCAGATCTTTTGGTTAAAAGTGTCCATTATTCAACTAGTATTTCATGACATAAAAAGATTAAAACCAACTAAACCATAAACTTGGCAGGCATTAATACTTTGTAATGCAGAATCTACCTGAGAAACCAAGTGGTAGATGTAGATCTTTGATCTCAGTGAAATGTTTCTTTTTTAAAATCCTAATATAATCAGAAATTTGAAATATCTTGAGAGGCTATATTCCAAAACTACCTTCCTTAACCTTAATATAACTTTCGAATTAAGGATACCGTATGAGAGGCAATTACGTCACTTAAATTTAGTTTCCGTCTCTGGGTAGCTTTACATGCAGGTATTTCAACAATGCTTGTTATGCCTCACCACTGGATGTCTACTAAAATACACTTATTCGAATATGATTGAAATAATACTATATTAAGCTCTTTAATTCCACAGGAAAAGAAGATATGGTATATTTAAACTGCATTATTTCAATTACTATGCACCACCTTATTTTTCGTTCAGCACTGGAACTTCAATCCTGTCCTACTAGGTCCAAGAGTGGACGGAGATTATTTACCAGCAGAACCAGAAGTCCTGGTGAAAGAAGGCCGGTACAACAAAGTAAACCTCATGTCAGGTGTTACTTCCCACGAAGGAGGACTCTTTGTCTTTCGTGAGTACACAAATTAAAATTTAGAAAATCAGTTTTGTGGTATTTGTTGTTTTCACAGATCATCATGGCTTTATTAGTTTAAAACTACATCCCACGATTTGCACAATGCTCTAGTTTTATTATGTATTTTACATCTAGATAGCCACCTTTTGGAATCTTAATTTGATGAGATAATTTTCCTTTAACAGTTGTCCTTAGTAATCATGGCAACTAACTTTCAACCGGTATTATCTGAACAATTCAAAAAATTAATTTATCCTAGACCAAGCTAATATTGCTGAGCACCAAACCCAACGGCTAAACTAAAGTAATGTCTAAAACCAATCTATTCCTCGTCATGAACACATTTCCTAAGGGAAGTTACACGAAGCCAGGTGTGATTTTTTTATAAAATTGTAATTATAATCCAACTGACTCCTAGGAACTGTATACCTAAACCACCGCTGATAACTAGTGAGTGCTACCCTTGGATTTTTATAAGTCCAAAAGAGTTTCTTTTCTTGTAAATTACTTTTGTCGAAACTTATCGGTATTACTTCAAAATTCCAAATGCGACAAAATATAATTCAAATAAACCTAAAACCTATGTATAACAATACACTTAGAATTAACACACATCTTTTTCTTTCCAGCATTATTTTCGAATGAGGCTCTCAGACAAGACCTCTTGAATAACTTCAAGGAGATGGGACCAGCCTCACTAGATATCCGTGATGGAGATGCATCACCAACACAGTTAGCTCAGCGGATTTTTGATCATTATGTCGGTGGGGTAAAAGTCAGTCCTGAAGACGCTGATAATCTTTGTGAAGTAAGTGGAATGGTTTGTGCTTTTCCTGTTGCATACCCTTGAAGAAATAGGATTAATATTTCTTCGTGGAAATAGGATTAATATTCCTTAGAAATGTTGCCACACACAGTACTTGGTCTCTCACATTTTAGCCTACAGATATTTGAATGATCATGTTACGATGGCTCAACTGTTATTAACGTATTCAAAGGATGAGGCTAGATCTTTAATTAGCTTTGGTATTTCATTTTACAGATGTATGGTGACTGGCAGTTCGTATTAGGACATGATTTGGTTGCCAAGTTCCACACCAAAACTTCCCCTGAAGTTCCCATTTATCTGTATCAGTTAAACCACAGAGGACAGCGATCCATCGGTGATTACTACAGTGCAGGTCTTGGTGAGAAATGTAAGTGTAGATACTGGAATCAATGTAGCCATTATGTGTATACATTATGGAATAAGCTAAACGCCATGAACTTGGATGACAAGCTCACAAAAACCGAATACCTACATGAGATGACAAGCTCTCATAAACTGAATACCTACATGGGATGACAAGCTCTCAAAAACTGAATACCTACATGAGATGACAAGCTCTCAAAAACTGAATACCTACATCGGATGACAAGCTCTCAAAAACTGAATACCTACATGGGATGATAAGCTCTAAAAAACTGAATACCTACATGGGATGACAAGCTCTCAAAAACTGAATACCTACATCGGATGACAAGCTCTCAAAAACTGAATAACTACATGGGAAAGACGAACACCAACAGTAAAGGAAAGGGGGATGAAGGAGAAATCGAATTAATGTTTAGTTAATATCAAATCTATGAATGAATAGCTAGTAAACTAGTTAATGATTAAATAAATAAGCCCATAAACAAAAATAGACCTCAGCGGAACTTCAAACAAGATCATTCAACTCGTGAATCAAACGTGTATCAAAATGTCATCCTATCCAATAACATATGTGATCACAATATAAGACTTGGTAAAGAAATCGTTTTTCCCTAATGTCTTGAAAAAAAGTCTTCAATTGTACAACTGGGTATCATATTAAGGTCGATATGTAATTAAGTAATAGAATGCACATTAACGTAATAATATCCTACAGGCAGATGAATGAACTATTAAATCAAACAATTTATCGGTTAAAGTAGGTGTTTACTGCTAAACGTAGAGAAACCTTTGCTGTGCTGTAATTAATGCAGTGGACCTTACGACTAACAGGATAACTGATTTGTGCTTCATCATTCATAGAACAGAGGAGAAAAAAATGGGAGTTATTTCAGAAATCGACTGACCAGTCCCCGGCAAACACTAATCAAATCATTAGTCAACTTTATTAAAGCCTCTGAAATAGATTCTGACTCTGGGAAGCTCGGAGCCCCTTTCCAGTCATATTTATGAAAAGCTCTTCCGTGTTTTCATTTAAACACTGTTCTCACGTCTTGGGAGACTTTTTATATACCTTTATAATCGAATCCTTCTTCTTCTAAGATCCGTTCCTAGAAGGGTCACTGATTTTAATGAGCCTCCTCCATCTCTTTTTTCTCTGGAACGGCTAATTTCATACTTAGTTTTGGCAGATGTTTTAGTACAGATGCCCTTCCTGACTCTATCCCTCCCTATTTGTCTAGGTTTGGCAATGGCATGGAGTAGGGCTGGCATAGTTAGGTTCATGGTAAGTCGAATTAAGGCCTTGTGATTATATTACTATAAACATCCTGAATTTGTTGGAACCACCAATCCACAGAAAAGTTTCTTGAGTCTTGCAAATTTGGTCTATTTCATGCAAAAGATTATATACAAGTTAAATATACTATTGGAAATATAACCGAGGACCCAACCCTTCCTTCCAGCCTGGATTCACTTCACCTTTGTAACTTCACTGCCTACTGTTTGGTCTGTGCATGTTAGTTTGGATATTGCTCTCAAGAGCTTCATGCCAACTCCACATTCGCGATTAACGCAGCACATGCCAGACTCAGAAGCTCAGAGACTGTGAGCAGTCTGATCAGTTCTTCCATATATATTTTACATATAAGAATATCATTATCACAATTTGATGTAGCTGGAATATTCTAGACCCAATATTTAGCTTCGGGCGATGAACAAATGACTATATCTTCAAATCATGAGTTCTACCATAGATTCTGTACCTTGCACTCTAACAGTCTTGGGTAATTGGTGCGTTATTTAGGCCCGCTTTCCTGTCATTTGCTACTTCCAACTTTCTTTTCAGAGTAATGCTGAACAAAATCATTCTAGGTGAAAAGATACATTCACCCAGCTTTGCTTAGTCTTTTCCCTGTTCTTTGCTTTTTACTTTACAATTTCAAATATTTGATATACTTCTCCATGCCACAGCTTCTTTTTCCTTCAATGGCAGACTGGTTCTCTTATGCTGAACAGATTCACATTTATTTATTTATATTTTCATTCATATGTGCCCATAAGTTTTTGCCTTGGCTGTTACTATCATAAGAAGACATGTTTAACCACAAGTAATTGGAATCGAATGGTACAGTTCCCCATAAAATCTGTTTCAATGAAGCAAATGCCATTAATTTCATAAATTTCACTTAGCATTGAACACCTTTTCAGGGGTTTGTCATGCTGATGATTTATTCTACCTTTTTACTGGTGATAAGACTTACTGGAAGCCTCTTGAGAGAGAAGAAGATCTGAGATTAAGAAAAATTATCACAAAACTTTGGTATAACTTTGCTGTAACAGGGTAAGTATCAGCTAGTATTTCCCACCTGTGTATGACTGATCCTTGACATGAAGATGATACTGATGACAGTGCTATAGTCTGCAGTAAAGCCAGATTTTGAGGCTATCATTTCTCTGAAACTATATCAAAACCATCAGAATCACTGTACGTTTTCGTTGTGATTATATTATTATAAACATCCTGAATTTGTTGAAACCATCAATCCAGAGAAAAGTTTCTTGACTCTTGCAAATTGGTCCAATTCACACAAAAGATTAGATGCAAGTTAAATATACTATTAGAAATATAACTCAAGGTCAGTATAAAAACTGTGATAAAAAAAAGTGCTTATGCAATACTATATTCATTTTTCGTTGCAGAAACCCAACACCAGATAATTCACTGGGGTTCACTTGGAAACCTGCTAGTGAAGATTACTTTCTCCATCTGTCTCTTGTGCCATCACCCGTCATGGAAGAGGATAAGAGACAGGAGGTAATCAATAAATGCTGTAGCTCTCCGTGACATCAAGCACCATAGGCAGTCGTATTTGTATATCTTTCCTGAGACTAGGTTTGGTATCGAAAACCCTTACTCCAATTTACAAAATCTAGCGTAATATTCTTTCAGCTTTTCTTTACAACATGATTTCTTGACTCGAGTAATTTAGCACAGGACAAGAACTCTTCTAATTGTGTTCTTTCATCTTCTCATTTAAATATAAAAATCATTCTCTCAGCAGGTTCCACATTTTGGCTCTGTTACCAGTACACATTACCAAAGGGTATGACCAACTAACAAACACAGAATGAGATATTATTAGTATAAACAGCGTAATTACAAATGAAATTAAAGAATCTTACAAGTTATAGAAAATTATATACCATCTTGTTAACTTCCATTTATATATATAATAATATAAAAAGTGGCTTTTGAGGGGTGAGGTGATGAGATGTTTGGTCTCTACAACTTTCTGTAGTGCTTCAGTGCCTGAGAATCCTCAGACAGAATCTAGATAAGAATGCAGGCAAACATGAAACCTTCTCGTTTTGTAGACTTCATAGTAAGAGAGAGCATAAAATGTTGTCTCTCAGATATAAATAACCGGGCGGGGTTGCCTTAAAGTATCTAAACCACACAGGGCAGGCATTCTGAAAGGTCTCCCTTGACCAAATGAATTTCAAACAGACAGGTGGTTGTCTGTTCTAGCAGTAAGAGATTTTTTCAAAAGTTTCAAAAGAACTTTTCAAAATACACATAAGTGGACAGCAAATCAACAATGACACGTGACAGCAACACTTTGTGACCAATGGGCCGATGCGCTTAAGGAGAGCAATGTCTTAATTGACAAGGTTAAAAATGACACTTAGACTAAAGCAGCGATCATAGGCGGACATGTGTATGACCTAAAAACAGTACCAGAATATTGCTTTTCAACCAAATCAGTGCGAGGTGGAAGCTAATTTAAAAATTGTAAGAGGAATTACAGAAAACTAACAATGGGTTAGTTGTTTGCAGTTTCAAGTTACCTAAGGGTTTTTATATTTCTTGAATCTTAAAGAGCTGCTATATAGTCAGTCTAAAGTTATTCATTCTAACAAAATTCTGTGTGCATTGCGCAGCGGTCTGGTTAGACTGCCTAATTATTTGAAAACCAACTTTAATTTTTGTTTGTATGTATCTGTTGCAATATTATTATCAGAATATTCTTTTTCACAGGTACGAAAGTTCCTAGAAAGTCTGCCAACAAAACTCAACTACATCTTGCACCCAGATTCTGTTTCAGTAGAGCAGCTTCTAACGTTGACGGAAGAAAACACTGGAGCGGAAAATATCAACAGTCCCAGGAAATATCTCAGAAAAAATGAGCTGTAGCGATCAAGAAGTGTTCATGTAACAGTTGAAAATGCAGGGAACCAACTTTTATAAGAGTAAAGCTAAAGGCATATGAAGTACTTCAATTTTCTTTTGCTCTGTGATGAGGAATGTTCCATGTGCACCTCCCTTGCTAAGAAAGTAAAATGAAAGAAATAACGGAAGTTGATTTACCGTAATTCTTTTCACAACCTTTCTTTCAATACTTGTCGAGAATTCTGCCGTTTCCGGTAATGAAATAGTATGTTTACAAAACAGTGAAAAATACCTTTACTGTAGTGTGTGTGAAAATAACCCTTCATCTACTACTTTAGAAATATAAAATATTCAGCAGCATTCACTGGATATACGAGTATATTATACTAAAAATACGTGCAGCATACACGCCTGTCCTTGAACAAGCTTCAATTCTCTTCACTAACACCACAGCCCCCACAAACCTGTCAACAAAGGCTTCTGTTCAGGGCACTTTCTCCGAAGACATTCAATTTACATTTTTACACAGTTAATTAAAGCTAAAATTTGTCTTCTATGTTTCTCTTCCTTTATTTCCCTAAACAATGTTTTCGTCTGAGTTTGACTGTCAACAATTCTTACTTTTAAGATAGCCTACTCAGCAAAGCTTTTTCCCATATGTACTGATAATGTAGCATGGGTCAGAATGGGTTCCCTGCTGGAATTCCACATTTGTCACTCTGATTCCAGGGTATTCTTTGAATCTCTTTAAAACAAAAGTACTGAAAGATATTAAGTCTCGAGTTGGTGTGCAAAAGTGGGTCATTCCTCAGCACCATAGAGCAAGCCAAGTAACACAAAACATTAAAATGTTCTTTGTTTTTGTAATGAACACACTGATGAACTAAACTCTTTTCGATATGGATGTAATTACCTTAATCCATATGTAACATGTATTTGTCACTGTATAACATATTCTCCCCTCCCATGTATATAACACTGTATGTTGATAGGTGGCAACTGTATTCTTGCCTCACACATATGTTGATAAGTGGCAACTGTATTCTTGCCTCACACGTATATTGATAAGTGGCAACTGTGTTCTTGCCTAACACATATATTGATAAGTGGCTTCTTGCCTAACAAGTATGCTGATAAGTGGCAACTGTATTCTTGCCTTACACGTACATTGATAAGTGACAACTGTACTCTTGCCTAACACATACTGATAAGTGCAACTGTATTCTTGCCTAACACATATATTGATAAGTGGCAACTGTACTCTTACCTAACACGTATATTGATAAGTGGCAACTGTATTCTTGCCTAACACATATACTGATAAATGGCAACTGTATTCTTGTCTAACACGTATATTGATAAGTGGCAACTGTATTCTTGCCTCACACGTATACTGATCACGGGCAAAAAAGTGATGACATCACAAAAGGGGTAGTAAAGCCCAGCCGCAAGAAACAGATATGGAGGTCAGGGGATACAAAGGAAGTGGTAAGGCATAGGGCTAGGGCTTTACTCGGCAACCTGATAAATTATGATGAAAGCGAAAAGTATAAGTAGGAGTTTTTTCTCAATCAGTATAGAAAGCGTAGGGCTAGGGCTTTACTCGGCAACCTGATAAATTACGATGAAAGTGAAAAGTATAAGTAGGAGTTTTTTCTCAATCAGTATAGAAAGCGAGTGCCACTATAATACATACAATGCTAACCATACCTGAAGAAATAGACACTGGCACTTCTTCAAACAATACAATTTAAAGACATAGCAAATATATCCACTCAGAAGCGTGCGATCATAAACACAACACTTCTTTGTGGGTAACATTTTTTTGTTTTTGTTTTTGGGTTTTTTTTTCTTCTTTTCTTCTTTGTAGTCGAGAATAATATGGGCGGCCTCATTCCGACTGTTGCTGTTGCGGAGACTAGAGTAATGATCAACAAAAATCTGGGCTGGGTCAGTGTTGGGTGGTACTGGAATCAGGCGCTCGGGCATAATTTTCACATCATCAGCAGTAGTTCATCCAAACCGAAGCCTATACAATGTGCCTATTATAATGGCACTAGCTTTCTATACTGATTGAGAAAAGACTCCCACTTCTACTTCTCGCTTTCGTCATAATTTATCAGGTTGCGGAGTAAAACCCTGCAATCTACACCTTCCTTTGTATCCCTTGACCTCCATATTTGTCTCCTGTGGCTGGGCTTTAAGCTCGTGATTTCAGTCCTTTTTTGCAATGTGGTAACAAAGGAATGGGGGTTATTTAGATTTTAGATATAGTTTTCTTAGACCTATGTGGCTTCTCCGTGATTATGGTCAGCTCAGCTCGTTTGCTGCATAATTATACAAATTATTAGACGAAAAGCTTCGACGATTTCTTCGGGGGAAGCCCACGTTCTTGAAGGTAAACGGATCCAACAGGAATCTGTTCAGGAGCTGAACACAGCTTCAAGGATCCTGGAGTCATTACGACGTCTTCAAAAATACGTTTTAATCCTATGGGCGTTTCTCCTGGAGGTGGGAGAATTATGGGTGGAATGATTCTGAAGACAGATTCTGGATTTGTCCAGAGAAATGCAACCCTTACTAGCCCGAAATTTTCAACATTAAGTGAACCAATGGTATATAATAAAGGTCGCAGATTTTTGGCTGAGCTTTGTTATTTTCGTTTCGAAATGAACTCAGCAGGTAGTTTTGGAACAATAGCAGGCATTACTGGTGATGGTTCGGGAGATGAAAACTGATGAACAGAGGGAGCAAAGAATAGCTGCTGGAAAAGCAAAGATGCACAAAGGAGGGCCACGGAAATTGATGAACACTAATGTTTCATGATAAAATAAAATGTGTTGAGGTTGAGCACTATTAACAAAATGTTTATAGATTGTAAGGACATTGTTTTTATAAAAGAAATGTTCAGGTAAGAAATCCTTTTCAAATTCAAATATAACTTGCTTGACCTTTAGAATTTATGAAGCGATTAATTAACCTTATGTGGTACCTATGAACCACCTGCATTATGAGGATCACAGTAAATACTACTCCAGTTGTACACCTTCAATATTAATTACATCAGAACTATTAACAAGAAACTAGCAGATGCTAGTGATAGTGAGGATCTGCCAGTGTATATATACATACATACATATATATATATATATATATATATATATATATATATATATATATATATATATATATATATATATATATATATATATATATATATTGTAAAGATTAGCGCCAAAATACGCTATGAAAGCGCCCGCCTGTCTGCTTTGCTCGGCCGATAGATAGGCCTCTGTCTATTTTGAACCTGTGAGAGATAGTGAATTCTGGTTCGGGTTAGTTTCAACCAGTGGAAGTCAGGGTTATAAGAGACGCTCAAAAGATTTAATTCTCGCCTCGGGCAGTAAACTGGCTTGCGCCGTTCTCTTTGGTACAGGAGAGTGACCCAGGCAGGACATCAGCTGTTTTCTTTGATACAGGAGCGTGACCCGGTCAGGACATCGCCCCCCCCTGTCCAGAAGCAATAAAAGGTCAGGGCGAGAGAAGCTCGCTCTTACACACAGTCGCTAGTTTAAGCCAAGAGGTCACGAGCGCAGACCTCTCCCCCCGCCCTTCTTTCCCTCGTCGCCACGTGGAAGTTAACTGCCCTTTGCTCTGTACCCCCATCCACGTGGCCATCAAAGATTGCAAGTGGGGATTGCAAGTACCAAAAGCAAGCAGAAACTCAACTGCGGCCTTTCATCATCACAAGGGCGCCCTTTTCCGCCCCCAACCTACGACTTGAAAGCAGTTCCTTGGTGAGGGAGGCCCTTTGTCGACGCACACATGTGGACCCTGGCAGAAGACACCGCTGGACGCCGACGTCAGCCTTACGCCTCTACAATGTGAAGGACGACCGTAGCAGAATTCTCCTTGGTCCGTGTTCCTGGCATTCCCAAGCTCCCCCCCCCCCTTCGGGAGGACTTCTACAGCAGCAATTTAACGTGTTTCAGTTCATTTTCCCTTTGATCTTGTGTGTTATGAGAATATACCTATTTTTGTATCCACGTGTTTCACGCACTTCCCTTTGAGAAAGAGCCCTCCGCTCCTTGTACCACTCCTTTTAGTTTGTGTTTTTATATGTCCTGGTTATCTTGCAAGGCCATTTTAGTGTAAAGTAATAAATGTGGAGTCATAAGAACCACCTGCACCAGGAAACATATAAAAAATGGCGACCTGGCCAGTGATTCTCGTAACGATTGCATCCCCCTCTCCCCCTTTGTTGTTTGTGTTGCAATTTGTGAAATCAGCAATTAGCTCAGCTAAGCTGGATACGAGACAGACTACGAACCTTTGAAAAGCCAGCGCAACAGGCCAAGGAAATTCTGCGTAAGTAAACTGTGTTTATTTAGCATGGGACACTTTAGCAAACGTGACTAAACCTAGGAATTTTTTTTTATAGTAGGGCGCATGTCAGAGGAAAACGAGAGAGAGGACCGCCGAAATTTAGCTTTGGAAGCCTTTGCATGCGGCTTGAATGCCATTCAATTAGGTTATTTAGGTGCTAACCCATTAAAGGAATAGTGCGCGTATTCCTCCTGTGAAAACCTGTGATTTCGAAACCGAATCCTTAAATAGGCGCGAGAAATCAACTGAAAACATGTGTTCGAAAGTCAGACTAGCATCGCTGACTCATTTTACTCTCTCTCTCGTTTAGAAAAAGGGAGGCATCATATATTAGGCTAACGCCAAGGACATAAAAAAGGTCAACAACCGTTGTCTCGTTCAGTCCGGGGAAGTCTCGGGTTTGTTTACTTCATTCATTCATTCGGCGCAAACGGCCTATAAGATAAACACACCGGCAGGAGAAACGACCTTGACCGGCATTCGTAGCCCAGTTAGGAATGTGCAAAAATTTGTTTGTTTGATTTTCTTCGCTCTCCCTCGGCTCGCTCTACCAAATTGTTTTGCATTATTGGGGGTCTGACATTATATGTTCTGTATTGTTCTGTTTTTTTGTGGTTGTTTTGTGCTTTTACTACGGCTGTGTGTGTTGCCTCTATTTTTTATATGTTTCCTGGTGCAGGTGGTTCTTATGACTCCACATTTAAAATTCAAGGTATGATATATAGGAAGAAGACACACACCAATTCATACATACATAGGTTCTCCAGTCATAGGAAAGAAATAAAAATAGGATTAATGACAGGGTTGGCCATCAGGGCTTATAGGATTTGCAGTCCCAAATTTTTAGACGAAGAGTTGGATTACCTGAGGGAGAGTTTTAGGAGATTAGGCTACCCTAAGTATTGGTGGGAGTGGGCACATATCAAAGCAAGGAAAAACTATTTTGGGGAGAGGGAAAGGATAGAACAGGAACATTTGGTAGGAAAGAAAATAATTACAGTCCCGGACAACAACTCTATTGCACCCATCAACAGGAAGCTAAATAATTTCAAATTGATAGGCAGCTACAAAAACACCATTAGGAATAAAATAGTTAGAAACAAAAAGTCGGTAGAGGGGGAAGAGATTAGAGGGGGTTTATATGGCAGCGTGCCTAGACTGTGAAGAAGGGTACTATGGCGAAACTGGCAAATCATGTAAAGAGCGAAGCAAACAACATCTGCAGAACATAAGGCATTATAATCAGACGTCGGCAGTTGCCAAACACTGTTGGGAAAATGATCACAGAATAGACTGGGAAAATATGAGTTTTCTGTACAGGAACACCAACAAAACATCTACACTGGTTGTAGAGAACGCCTTCATAACTTGCGCCAACAACACGATGGCAGGGAACACCGGAAACGGCTTTGAAGACAGCACATCTAGAAAAATCGTATACTCCACAGTAGCAAGGAAACGAAGAAAAAACGCAAGAGAATGCACGAAAAACGGACACCTGGAACGAGGGATCAGAGAAAGACCAAGGTCAAGAGGGGGTGGAGGTCACACAGGAAGAGCTAGGCGATTATAGGATTAAAAGTACCCAGCACAGATATAAATACAGCCGGACCACGCGTCTGCTCATTGTACGGATACTTGATAATGTGGACTGTTTGTCAAAGAAAGCTTGTAACTTTTTGAATAAAAACTCCATTAGATACCATCCAGAGGCCCTTTATTTAGGAACGTTTGCGAAAACCAAAACCACATAGGTAAATTCAACGTGTGTAATAATTTTTAATTAAGATAACTGGCAGTAAGTCAGCCACCTTTTCCGAACACCACTTGCTATTAACACACATTAAGAAAACGACGTCTCTTCTAATGTTGTGAGCAGTCTGTACCTGAGCATCAAGAAATTTAAATTTTGATGGCTAATTTGAATGGCCCACTGTAGGCTTTAAAATTTCATCATTTCAAAAAATAAACCCCGAAAGGCACCCCTCCAGAATACGAACTTTCAGAAAAACTAAGTATCACGGCTGTATCTTTTACTGTATTCCCCCAAAATATATATTTTGCCCCTCACCCACCCACCCCCCACTATATCCCCTGAACGCCAAAATTCGATATCTGGATCTCCAGAAAGGCTGAACGGATTTCAATGAAATTTGGCATGATTAAACACCTTGGTGGGAAACCTCTAAACCCAAAGTTCATTCTCCGATCAGTTGAATATTTCCAGAGTTATAAAGGGCGAAAGTCGGGTTTTTGTATACTCCAAGCAGCTGGGCATTACCAACTGTTAACTTCTGTGGTGGTTTTTATATATATATATATATATATATATATATATATATATATATATATATATATATATATATATATATATTATATATATATTATATATATTACATATATTACATATATTATATATATATATATATATATATATATATATATATATATATATATATATATATATAAAACCACCACAGTCGTTGGTGGTTAGTAATTTACCATAGTGGATCTCCTGATGATGTGATTACGAATCATGAAACGTTGGAACGAATGGTTACTGTGTCATCTCAATACAGAAGCAGATGGCACAGCAACCATTTATTCCAACGTTTCACGATTCATAATCACATCACCAGGGAGATCTACAGTATGACAGTAAATTCAATATATTAATATTAATTAATTAAAAGAGATATTTACAACACTACTTTAAAAAACGTAAAAAGAAAGTTAAAAAATAAAAAAACAGAATACAAAAAGATAAAATTGTTAAAAACAGAAAACACACTTAAAAACAAACATACTTAAATACAGACACACTTAAAAAACACTGAAGGCTAACGTACCATTCTAGAGGCTAAGAACGCACTAAGAATAAAACATATAAAAAAATGTTCAGAGAGAGGCAGAGAGTTAACAACAATACAAGGGTACAGCGGTTGTTTGACAGTTCAGTGAAGAAACTCATTGTTTAATATTTAGTGTTTCAAGAATGAATAGTTCAAGTGGATTGTTTACATAACCAATGATTCTAAAATCTCCATAGCAGATATCCGTTTTGCATTTAATGGTATGGCTACGTATATTAGAGGATTTTGGATTAGCCAACTGGCACCCTGTTCTATAACTTACCCCCTGTGGGAATCGGCCCTCACCCTAAGAAGCCGTCTGGTGGATCAAATATATTTTCCTAAATTACATTTAGGGAAATTGTACTCATAAACTACTCCACACGCCATCAAAGGTGGTAGCCGATCCTTAAATCTGAAAAGAAAGCCGATACTTTTTGGGTTCTTTGGTATGAGATTAAGGTCGATGGACCCAATATATTTTTGGACGATTTTAATGAAATCCCTCCAAAAGTTGTCTGCATATAAGAAAGGAAACGTTGCACATAATGGGAGTTTAGGCACATCAAAACACTTTGGCCTGCTAGAGAATTTTTTATTTAGGAGCTTTTTGAGAATCCTGTGAAAAACATGAGTAGGGAAACAATTACTGGTGAAATATTGCTGGAATAAATGGTTATTGTGTCATCTGCTTCTTTATTCCTGCCGTTGATCTGGATGTGTGTGTGTGTGTGTATGTATGTATGAATGTATATGTGTGTGTATATATATATATATATATATATATATATATATATATATATATATATATATATATATATATATACACACACACACACAGGCCACAACCTTATAATTAAAATATTCCCTTGCATTGGGACCAAACACAGAACTCTGAAGAAATGCAAAGGCACTACAAACGAGGGTGGAACCAAGTACTTCATAATACCTAGGGGTTTACCTTGCAGGCTGCACACCTTTGCATAACAGATGTTTTTAATGAAATCCCAACATAACAGTGGCTGAGCTGATAGCAGCAAAGTCTTTTATGACATATGAGACTTGTTGGTAGCCCCTTTCTTAAGTATATATATGTATATTATTATATAAATATTAGACCACCACTGCCTCTACTCCAAGAATCACTAAGGATCAATTTCCCTTAAAGATAGGACAGCAAGACTAGGAGCATAGTAGGGACCCAAGACCCACTTACAAGGTGGTAGATGAACGCAGTTTTGAGAGAAGGGTCAAGGCAGGTAAACGAATTAGCTTAGTCATATGGAGGACAGGCATATTAATAGTCACTTTATACCCTTGTCCCTAAGTCTTATATCACTGTGCTCTCCTTTTTTCTGGTCTTAATTGTTTTCAGGAATGTCAGCACACCTCCCCCATGTAAGTCGCCATTTCCATGGCCTCAAGGCAGATAGATGGACAAACATCCACGAATGAGCCGATGGAACTCAGTCCTGTCTCAGTCACCCTCTAGAGCAGACATTTGATCTACTACTAGGTCCCGAATTTTGGGCCGTATCCCTTTGTCTTGGCACTTTGCCACACTGGCTTTGAGGTCACAAGCGACCTGGCTACAAGCAGCCCTCAGTTGTTAAGGAAGACCTATTGGATCAACTGGAGATTTGGCCATAGTGCATGTTGCAATTTAGATTTGCCCAGTAAGCCTGAAATTAGCAATTTAGTCCAGTGACTATTCCTCTCACTAAATCTCTCATTTCTTTTCCTTACTATTCATCTCCCAAAGTAAAACCCATTGCTGATACCAGTATGTGTGTTCCCCATATGAATTAAGTCTATTAATGAAATAATCCTTTGCTCAGTAACATAGAGTAAATCAGCCCCCATGGTGATAGATTATTGCAAGTGAGAGAATCTTTCAATCATGAAGCCTTACCTGGATCATTCTATTTCCAGGCACGTGTTATATTGCTCAACCTTGCATTCCTGCCATCCATCTTGCTTGGAAGACTCCTGCCTTATTGCAGCAGGCTATTCAATGTGCAACATTTCCTGAAATCAGTAATTGCAAAGGAGTCCCTAGAGGGGACCCAGATTCTGTTGTGCTATAGAATGTAGCAGTAATATATTTATTACAAGCAGAATCAGTATTTTGTGGTGCTGTTAAGACTACCAGTAACTTTCTTTATTGAGAGCTAAATCAGAATTCTTTTGATTGAATTGCTTATGTTGTATGCAATAGAACAGTACCAGAGGAAACATGGAGGAAGTTCGGAAGGTAATTTACTAAGGCCTATGAGATAACCCCGGAGAAATGGAGACACAGGTTTAGGGCTCTCCCAAAAGAAATTGGTCAGACCTGGGCTGAATGGGCCTGTCACAAGACCCGACCTGGTCAGCACTGGCTCGACTCTATGATGTGCACTAAGTTTGAGGACCTGTTTAACAGGATGATGCTGAAAGATTTCTTCCAGTGTGTTCCTGTGCCCTCACTGTATACCTTAATGACAAGCAATCAAAAATACTTAAGGATGGCTGTCGTATGGCTGACGATTGGGAAATCTATAATTCGTCTTCCAGCACGTCTCACCGGCGCATAGTACCACCCACACACCTCTCAAGGCCAGCTCGCCAAAAGAACGGACTCCCTTCAAAACCTCCAGTATGCAATTACTGTCATAAAGTCTGACACTCCGAATCTGAGTGCCATTTTAAAAGGGGAGCTAGCAAGCAGCACCCTCCTAAGCAGACCAAGACCCCAAATGGTACCACTCCATCCACTTCCAAACGAACCTCATCACCTACTAACACCACAGTCAGTCAAGTCCAGCTAAGGAGCCCTTGCAAGGACTGTGGTGCCTTCAGTCACTATAGTGCTGGATAGCATGCCTACCCAAAGCATGGTACCTCTACCAAGCACATCAAATTGATCAGTGAAACATCTGCCATGGCATGGCCTTTTGACACTCCTCACCCCAAGAGGGTGGAAACTCAGACTGTCTCACTGGCACCCCTTGATGGCTCTAGCTCACGAGTTGAGCTGCAGGCTACACTGGACACTGCATCAGACATCTAAAGCCCATTCCCACAATCAAGCTCCAGGTCACGACCCCTTGGGTACTCAACCTTACCGTATTGGCATGGTGAGTAAAAATAGGCACTGAATTGAGTAAAATTAGGCATGGAATTGAGTTTCTGTTGGGACGAGACCTCCTCTGGGGATGTCCTCTCCCAACTTCCCTCCATTGCCTAGCTACCTCCACAAGGCAGGCATCAACTGTAGCATCAACTGACAAGAGCACAGCCACATTGAACGGCGTGCCACCATCAACAGAATCACTTTTGCCTGCCGAGTTGGTCGATGGAAGGGGCACACTCAGTGCAAATCAAAGCTGAGTCCTCCCTCCTCACGAAAGGACAGCCAACAAAGACTTCCTCCCTCAAAGCAAAAGGAAGCTAGCAAGACACAGTACCACTGTGAGACATGCAAGAAGAAAGGGCACTCCACGAATTGGTCTGGATGCCCTAACAAGAAACACACAGCTGTCACCAAAACAGGAAATATTCTGGGAGGCTCTGACCTCCCCCTGAGACAGGGATCTCTGTCTCAGCCCAACTCGGTCTCACCTAGGGGCTTTGCACCCACGGGTTCCCTGTCAGGCACTCCAGACCTAAAATCTCTGCCAGTGCCACATGAGCGCCCTGAGTACTGCCACTCTCCATCCACTACGGATATTGAGCAAGTACTAAAACTGAACCCTGTGCCTGGCTCTGACTTGGTGTCAGTGCCAGTGCCTCCAGCACCCAATAATCCTTCTTCCTTATCAACTTCATCCTCAGAGGATGAGCCTCTGGTTGACACTAATGCTACACCATCTCCGGTTAACCAGGAACTGTCCTGCTGGGACACAGAAGCTATTATGCCCTTGCTTAAGTTGTTGCAGCAGCCAGAGTAGGGGGCCTCCCAGAAGCCGCTATTGTTACCCTTGACTTCGCTACTGATGGCACTCCTGGCCTTTCCCCAGAGTCAGTGCCCTCATCGCCTCCTAGGACTGTCATGGATAGACCCTGGAGGAACCCGGAGAAGAAGAGAAAGGGGTGGAAGAGATCCAATTATCCTACCAGAGCCACGAGATCTCCTCGGCACTCGTTGCCCATTGGGTCACAGTGTCTTTCTATCAGAGTGATCCTGGCACTTACCCAGAGAAAGTAGCCTGAGTGACCTCTGAGTAAGTAACCCCATACAAGCATCCTAGACAAGATCTTGTAAACCAATAGTGGTACTTTTGTTAACAGAGTAATGATAAAAACATTATCCCGTATATCAGAGCTATTGAGCTCATGGCACGCTTGACACAGCGCCTCACTTAGTAGTGTATACCAGGCACCTAAAATCCAGATTAGGTTGCTTGGGTACCTCGCTAATGGGTTCAACTACCAAGTCAATGAGATGGAGGGCGTTAGAACTGTCCTCAAGCCTCGCAAGCTGAAAAACCTGTCCTAGCCACACATGCATGGCATTGCACTCATCAACCCTTCAGGTTGCTTATTCTTTGAACATGTTTGTGTGTATCATAGCATAAGTACATTTGTAATTTGTAACATTACTCCATTCTGGTTACATCACCACAATTGGTGCTGTGGCAGCCTGATAATATGTCGTGTTAAAGATAAGGTGCAATTATGAATCTAAAACTTGCCTAGGAATGAATTTTCACTGTCGTCAGAAAAAGTTGATTAAATATCCATAGACACCTTTGAGTAGCATTAGGGTTTTCTTTGGTAAGTGAACTAGTAAAGTCACCTTTTGCCCCTAGGAGTTAGGTGTATCCCCTTAATTTTGTTACATTGCATAGACAAGATCTATTAAAGGGGGAGAAAGAAAGTAAAGTCATTGAGGTTGGCGACTCTCTTTCAGTACAGACCTTCATGCCCGAAAGGGTGTGGATGGCCTGCTAAAATGGGGAGCTATTATAAATATTAGACCACCACCGCCTCTACTCCAAGAATCACTAAGGACCAATTTCCCTTAAAGATAGGACAGCAAGACTAGGAGTATAGTAGGGACCCAAGACCCACTTACAAGGTTGTAGTTGAATGCAGTTTTGAGAGAAGGGTCACGGAGGTAAACGAATTAGCTTAGTCATACGGAAGACAGGCATACTAATAATCACTTTATACCCTTGTCCCCAAGGCCTGTATCGCTGTGCTCTCCTTTTTTCTGGTCTTAATTGTTTTTCAGGAATGTCAGCACACCTCCCGCATGCAAGTTGCCATTTCCATGGCCTCAAGGCATATAGATGGACAAACATCCATAAATGAGCCAATAGACCTCAGTCCCGTCTCAGTCACCCTCTAGAGCAGACATTTGATCTGCTAGGTCCCGAATCTCAGGCCATATCCCTTTGTCTTGGCACTTTGCCACACTGGTTTTGAGGTCACAAGAGACCTGGCTACAAGCGGCCCTCAGTTGTTAAGGAAGACCTATTGGATCAACTGGAGATTTTGCAATAGTGCATGTTACAATTTGGATTTTCTCAGTAAGCTTGAAATTAGCAATTGAGTCCAGTGACAACTACTCTCACCAAATCTCTCATTTCTTTTCCTTACAATTCATCTCCCAAGGTAAAACCCCTTGCTGAATACTAGTATGTGTGTTCCCCATATGAATTAAGTCTATTAATGAAATAATCCTTTGCCCAGTAACAGAGTAAATCAGCCCTCCATAGTGATAAATTGTGAGCGAGGTACAAGCGAAAGTGCAGGTCTGTATACAACTGATTTATTGATTCAAAATCCAAAAATATCATAGGCCTATGCGGGCTGCAAAGTAATCCCGACCTCTTGACATGTAGAGGAAAAGGGATTATAAGAGGTATCTGTGTTTTCTCACAGATGTAAAAATAGCAAATATACAAGTGCAAAACATATGAATATAAAGGAGATACATATGAACGAATGGATTACATTCTGATCTATATGCTGATAACAATACATGAAAGGTGGCGATAATATTGTCAGAAATATTTACATAAAACAGTCTTGAATGATTTGTGGTTTTTGTACTTGCCTCCTGTCGATCGCATGGTCTATTCCATGAGGTGAGAGCCAATTCATCACCGGGTAAGCCACGTGGTTGATTCATGTGGGGCTACAGGACAACCACCCCCCCTCCCCCGAGAGAGGCCCACTCCTGTAGTCCAGTGTCCAGCATGTAGGCTGGTTTCAATCAGTCAATTGAAACCCATGTCATCCTTCCGTCAACCGTCTTCTGGAATATTTTGGGACCTTGTTCAAGAATTCTATGTGGGCTGGAGTATGCTGGGGAGAGGGGGTTTTGTGTGCATCGATCCGAATAAACACATATTTTACGTTCTTTTCTTTATGTCTTTCGGAATGAATACTTCTGTTTGCTTGGTGTGTCATTCATTCTTGCTGGTAACAATTTCTCTATTGCCTTTCTTGCCTGATGTTGTTGTCAGGGATTTTTTCTCCGGAAAGGAGTCTGCTGGCAACGTCAATGCTTGGCCGTACAGGAATTCTGCTGGGTATGCGTTGAATACTTCGTGTGGTGTTGTTCTTAATCCCAGCAGGACCCACGGCAGTTCTTTCCTCCAACTTCCTCCCTGGCATCTGGCTGTTAGAGAGGCTTTCAACAATCTGTGCAGCCTCTCTATGATTCCATTTGCTTATGGGTTGTAGGCCTTTGTGTGCATGATTTTTGTTTCCAAGCTGTCAGCCAGGGCATTCCAAAGGACGGAGGTAAAATTGGTGCCTCTGTCACTGGTGATGATCTGAAGAATGCCATGCCTGCTGACCAGTCCGAGAGGGCCTTGACAAAGCTTTCTTCCGTTTGTTGTCGAATTGGTATGGCTTCCGGCCATCTTGTGTTCCTGTCTAATATGGTAAATAGATACTTGTACCACTCTGATGGGGGTAGGAGTTCCACAATGTCAACGTGTATGTGGGCAAGTTGTTGGGTAGTTGTTTGGTACTCCTCTATCCCGCTCTCCATGTGCCTCATGACTTTTGATGTTTGGCACGAGATGCACTGTCTTGAGCATGTCTTCATGTCCTTCCGCATGCTATCATCCGGGCGGGTGACCGTCCTGATGGGTGGGATAGGTTGTGGGCAAGGCCAAAAGCTTTCTTTCTTAATCCCTCTGACAAGTAAGGGTGTGGTCATCCGGTACTCATTTTGCAGGTGATGGTAGCCGTTCCTCTGTTGATCGGCAGTTCACTTCATTTGAGGGAGGGATTTATCCACCGCAGTCGTTGTAGTCCTTTGTTGTCCTTCTGTGCCTCTGCTATATCAGGATAAGGTACCCTGAGCTGGATGGTATTGACACAGTTTCTGGATAGGGCGTCCATCACAGTGCTCCATGAGCCCTTAGGTACTTGATGTTGCAGGGGTATTCAGCTATTGCTGGCAGGTGCTGTTGTTGACGCGCTGACCACGCATCTGCTGTTTTTGTGAAGGCGTGCACCAGTGGTTGGTGGTCTGTCTGCACCAAGAACTGTCATCCCTGAAACATGTGGTGGAAGTGTCAGACTGCTTTGTGGACTGCAAGGAGTTCCCTGTCGAATGTCGAGTATTTCTGCTCTGCTGTTGTTAGCTTTTTGCTGTAGAAAGCTAACAGACGGCGACCATCACCAGTGTCCTGCTCGAGTACCGCACCCATTGCCATATTGTTTGCATCTGTTGTCAGCGTGAGAGGTCTGTTGGGTGAAGGAAATATTAGTGTTGTTGCATCTGTTATTGCTTGTTTTGCTAATTTAAATGCAATCCTGCTCATCAGCCCAATTTGATTGTTTCTCGTTTCCTTTTAAACATTGAAAAATGGGGCTCATTATTTGTGCAATTTTGGGATAAAGTGGTGCTAATAATTTATGAGTCCCAAGAACTCTTGTACTGATTCCACTGTTGTTGGTTTGGCGAATTCTGTGATTGCTTTCACTTTTTCTGGTAATGGCTTTACGCCGTCTTGGCTCACTTTGTGTCCTAGAAATTCTACTGTTTTCTTTTGCTACCAGAACCTGAAAATACCCTTTTAATAGGTCTGTCTTGGTGAATGTTCTTGCTCCACTCATTTCATTTGTTATGTCTGCTATATTTGGTAGTGGTTAATGTAGTGGTTATCTGTCCGGTTTCGTTTTCACGTTCAGCTTTCCGTTCGCTTTTGGCACCATGTGCAGGGGTGATGCCCATGGGCTGGAGGCTTTCTAGCATATTCTGTTTTCTTCCATTTCTTTGAATACCTTCTTGGCATAGGTAAGTTTTTTCTGGAGCCAGTCGTCTGAGTTTTGAATGGATCAGGGGGCCTTCTGTTTGTATGTGGTGCTTGATTTTGTCCTTTGCTGGTTTTGTGAGGTTGTGCTTGAGGTAATCCTTGAATAAGTCTTCGTATTCATGCAGCAGTTCTCTCATCTCTGCTGGTGGGACATCCAGTGCAATGGGGCATATTTTTTGTTTCTTCTTGTTTTATGTCTTCTTGTTTTATGTCTGCTTGGTTGTTGGGGAGATGAATTCCGTGATGTTCTACTGACTAGTTCTTTTTTCGCTACGTCGACCAGTAAGTTGTGCGCTGTTGGGAAATTTGCTCTTAACAACGCTATTGTCACGTCTGCTATTATGAATGACTAATCGTAGTCTTATCCTTTGAACTTGACCTTCATCTCCGCCTTCCATACATCATTAGTGGGGCTTCACTGGTGGTTGAGACTTGTAGATTGGGTGGTGAGGCGGAGTTTATCTGCTCCGGTGGTCTTGCTGGGACAAGGACCTACAGGCTCCGATATCCACCAAGAATTCCATGTCTGACCTCCCATCCTTTATGTAGAAGCATGTCTCAGTCCATCTCTCGTACCTGGAAGAAAGACAGCAGTGGGCAGGCGTGATTTCTCTCACAAGGTAACCTGTCTGGCCCCCGCTAACATTAGAATGGTTGGGTCGCTTCAGCGACCCTACTGTGTGATTTTTTTAAAATGTGCAGCCTTTGTCGCACTTCCTTGCCTTGGCCCCAAATCTCCAGTGGAAGAAGCAGACTCCTTCCAGAGGCTCCTGCCTCCTCTGTGGTTGCTTCCTTCTGTTTTCTTGTCTATAGAAGCGTCTCTTGTGGATGGGGGCGGCTGGCTTGTCCTCGTCCGTTTTCATCGCTTCCAGTCGACTGTTTGGTGCGATGTGCTGCTGATGCTGGCTGTGATGGATCTGCCGGTTTGTGTACTGTGGGCTTTGTCCACCATTATTAAAAATGCTTCGATGGGCATGGTGGAGGCTTTCAGCATGGCTGTTACTGTTTGGTGGGGCAGTTTCGTGAGGAGTACCTCCCTCACTAGGTCCAAGGATGACTCTGCTTTGTCGACTCTGGCTGCCAGAGTGATGAGTCGTCACAGCTGCTTGTACATGTGCAACGGTCTTTCGTCGCCTATCGGGGTCCCCACATGATTCAGGAACTTTTTGGCTCTCTTGGCTGGCGTCATGCTGAAGGGTGGACTTCAGCTGGTCCTTCAGGACGTCATAAGTCACTGGAGCGCCTAGTTCCTCAAGCCATGCCGCTATTTGCTTGAAGATGTTGTCTGGCAGGAATTCGAGAACAGCATCTGCTTTCCGTGTCAACAGGTTAATCTTTGTGCAAAAGATTGTCTCTGCCCAAAAAATCATGCTTCTGGGTGGTGGGGTGTGAAGGGCAGCAATAGGACAGAGGCAGCTGCAAGACTCTCACAGATGGTGTGGGGGTCGCTGGTGCTGGCGCAGTCAGACATCTCTCCAGGGTCACCAGTGTGAGTGAGGTACAAGCAAAAGTGCAGGTATGGATACAACTGATTTATTCATTCAAAATCCACAAGTGTCATAGGCCTGTGTGGACCACAAAGTAGTTCTCGCCTCTTGACAGATAGAGTAAACGGAATTATAAGAGGGATCTGTGCTTTCTCACAGATGTAAAAATAGCAAATATACAAGTACAAAACATATGAATATAAAGGAGATACATATGAATGAATGGATTACATTCTGATCTATAGAGTGATAACAATACATGAAAGGTGGCGATAACATTGTCTGAAATATTTGTGTTTTTGGATTTGCCATGTGTCGGTGGCATGGTCTGTTCCACGAGGTGAGAGCTGATTCATCGCCAGGTGAGCTAGGTGGTTGATCCACGTGGGGCTACAAGATTATTAAAAGTGAGAGAATCTTACAATCACCAAGCCTTACCAGGCATGTGTTATATTATCCAACCTTACGTTCCTCCCTTATTGCGGCAATCTATTCAACTTGCAACATTTCCTGAAATCAGTAATTGCAAAGGAGTCCCTAGAGGAGACCCAGATTCTGTTGTGCTATAGATTGTAGCAGTAATGCATTTATTGTAAGCAGAATCAGTATTTTGAGGTGCTGTTAAGTCTACCAGTAACTTTCTTTATTGAGAGCTAAATTAGTATTCTTTTGACTGAATTGCTTATGTTGTGTGCAATAAAGTAGTATCTTGTATTGATCAAAGCTTTCAATTGGCAACCTACCATTATTCTTATACACATAATTTTGTATATTTCATCTATTATTAGGTATTTACAGATGTCCATGGTGAGGACAATTCAAGGCTTATCCTAGTAATTAATTAACGTAATTAATCGTGGACAACTGTAAAAACACACAAACACACACACACACACACACACATATATATATATATATATATATATATATATATATATATATATATATATATATATATATATATATATACATATATGCATATACAGTATATGTATATATATACTGTATATATAAATATATAAATTTATATATATATAGTCACAATGCGTACTAAGTATCATGGTTATTACACAACTAATCTCAAAATTCAAAAATTTACCTCACTTCAGTCAGATACCTGAACTCTCATAACAACAGGAATTACGACTAAGTACTCTAAAGGTAACAGTGACCGATTTAAAAAAAGCTCATTAATCACATGAAAAATCAAACTAAGTTTATCAGGATATGTGTGAGACCTCAACAATGAAACAAGAAATATTCTAGAGTAAAAGGGCATCAGTCCATCAAATAACTTTAACTGTTTCCCTGGTCTTAATTCACTTTAGCAAAACTAAAAGAACATTATTATTATTACTAAAATAGTTTAACCAGACCACTGAGCTGACCATCAGCTCTCATAGGGCTGGCCCGAAGGATTAGGATGGAATGGCAAGTCTAGGCTAGAAGCCTAGCACTGGGACCTAATAGGTCATTTGTCAATGATGATGAATGAAAATAAAATTAAAAGCTGTAAAAAGGCATACACTTTCATACTGGAACACACTCACACAATAAATACATTTAAACTCATGCTTCCATACATACTCACTAAAAAGGTATATAAAAATTCAAAATAAATTAGGTAGAATCATAAAATTTACTTGTTTTAAAATTCATTATACTGTTTGATTGTTTTTTTTTATATTTTTCCAATTAATTTGCAGCTTCTCATAAACATTAAAATGGGTGCTACTGAGAATGTTGAAGATTCTGACAAAATTTCTTTTATCGGTCTATTTCCAAAATTTGATAATCGCTGCAGGTTATATTTTGGACATTCACACAGTATATGCTTAACTGTTATCAGCACATTGCAATCTGGGCATTTGGGAAGAGGGCCACATGGACTGTTCATTAAGTGTCCATGTGCCAAACAAGTATGGCCTATTCGAAGACGTGTCAGAATTACTTGTGCTTGTCTCTCTCTCTGATATGACGAACTCCATTTTCCAACACTGGATGTTTTATCTGTTTTAATTATTATTTTCAGGTTCTTCGTTCCATATATTTTGCCATTTTTTACAATGACTGTTTTTATATATCTTGTATAGTCACTGATAGGGATGTCTACATTTGTTCTTGTCATGTGGACCGCTTCTTTAGCTGCTTTATCAGCCTCTTCATTTCCCTTAATCCCTACATGGGCAGGGATCCAACATATTTCAATATTTTTTCCTTTATTATACAGTTTATGGAGTGAGAACTTTATATGTTGTACAATATTATTTTTTTATTATAGCTTTGAATAGCTTCTATAGCACTTCTGGAGTCGCTATAAATTACAAAATTATTATATGAGACTTCTCTAATTATTTTTATGGCTGATACTATTGCACATAACTCAGCTGTAAATACAGAGGCTTTGTCTTGGAGAGAGAACTGATACGTTTTGTTTTGGGATACCGCAGCATATCCCACTCCGTATTGTGATTTAGATCCGTCAGTGTATATTGCGTAATGTGGACCTTTTCGGATTATATGCTCTACTGCATGTTGTCTATGGTATGCTGGAGTATATGAATGATTTTTTGATAAATATTTCAAGTGTGTACAAATTCTCATTTTATTCATTGTCCAAGGAGGAGGCAATTTTAATATTACAGGTAATTGTATATGTATATTTAGCGACTCAAACAATCTTCTAGCTCTAATTGGGAAAGAAGGTGGATGATTGTTTATAAACACATCTCTCAATCCAAATAATTTTTTGGTTGGAGAATCATTTGTCTGAATTCTCAGAGCACTCTTCATTGTTACTAGCTCTCTATGGAGAGGCAGAGGTAGTTCACCACATTCAACTTGGATGATCGAAAAGCTCCTGAACATATTCTCAGGCCCTCATTATGAACTGGGTCTACCGTTTTCAGCACTGCGTCTGATGCCGAGCCATATATTTCATTTCCATAATCAACGATAGACAGCACTGTTGCTTTATACAATAAAGCAAGGGTATGTCTATCGGCTCCCCAAGTAGTGTTCGACAGTTTTTTAATTAGGTTTAATGCTCTTTTACATTTTGATTTCATGTATGTTATGTGGGCTTTCCAGTTCATGTGAGTATCAAATACTAATCCTAAAAATTTTGCTGTTTGGCCAATTGGTATACTATGGTTTCTGATTTTTAAGTCTATTTCTTCTCCTTTTTCCATTTTTTGTTTTTATAAAACATGATTGCTTGGGTTTTATCTATGGAAAATTTAAAGCCTACAGATAAAGCCCATTCATCTATTTTCACTATGCTTTTATTAATGATTCGTTCTGCATGTTTTATTCGAGATGCTGAATAATATATGGCAAAATCATCCATATACAGGTTACTTTTAATACCAATAGGTAGATTTTTACTGATATCATTAATTGCTAAAGTAAACAGTGTGCCACTAAGGACGCTTCCCTGTGGAACACCATTTTCAAGAGGAAATGTTCTAGACAACATCATCAATTCTCACCTGAAAACTGCGATTTGTCAAAAAATTTTTGTATAAACCTAGGTAAATGTCCACAGATGTTGTTGTTTTGTAAAGTTTTTAATATAGCATACCTCCATGTAGTATCGTATGCTTTTTCTATGTCAAAAAAGACAGCTACAGTAATTTGTTTTCGTTCAAAACCTCTGCGTATATGGTCTTCTAAGTTACAGAGAGAATCTAATGTAGATCTGTTACACTGTGACCCGAATTGAGTGGGAGTTAAAATTTTATTTCTCGAATGTGCCATTTTAGTCAAGCATTTACCATTTTCTCTAGTAATTTGCACAAACAACTTGTTAAAGAAATTGGTCTGTAATTGTTTACATTACTGGGATCTTTTCCAGATTTGGGGATTGGAATAATTATAGCTTTACGCCATTCATCAGGAAATAAATTTCTAAGCCATAAGTGGTTATAAAACTCTAACAAGTATGTCTTTGCCAAAGGTGCTAAATGGCATATCATTTTAAAACAAATATTGTCACCTCCAGGGGCAGATTTATTACTGTTCAACAGAGCAAATTCTAGCTCTTCCATATTAAATTTTCTATTATAATATATATCTTCTACTGTTTCAAAATTTATTGTTATTAATTCTAAATTATTTTTCTTTGTGCAGAAATGCTCATCTAAATTTTTGTTGCTACTTACTTTTGTTAAATTTTCACCTATTACATTACTAATTTCTTTATGATCAAGTATTCTTTTCCTATCTTTTATTATGGCATGCCTAGGTGGTTTAACATGGGTACCATTTATTTTCCTGAATTTTTCACATATTTTTTGTATGGGAGTATTTTTAGAGAGATCTGATACATATTTTTTCCATGAAATGATTCTTCCTTGTATTACTTCTCTTTTAAACTTTGCAGATATTTTATTATACAGAGGTTTTAATGTATCAATTTCTAATAATAATATAGCCAGTTTTTGTAAGGTTCCTTCTAATATCGGTAACGTTTTGTTTAATTTACTGAATTTTCTATTCAAATTATTTAGTCATCTTCCAATTTGGTGTTTTATTTTTATTAATTCTGTTAGTTTTTCAGACCACCATGGGACTTTGTGTTTTGTTGGATGAGATTTGGATTTTGGTATTGCTTTATCAGCAGCATTTGTAATGAAATCAACAAGAAATTTATTAGTTTCATTATGGTCCTTAAATATTCAAATGGTGGGATATTCCTGGTGTGGTATTCATATTGTTCCCAATCTGCTTTATAAATGTTATATCGAGGGGCATGTTTGGTGGGGTTATTTTGTAATAAAGAAATTAATATGGGGAAATGATCACTTGTATGCAAGTCGTCTACCGTATTCCAGTCCAATCTGTCTACTATGTTTGTTGTACATAGAGTTAGGTCGATTGAGGAATATGTTCCATGTGTTTTAGAAAAATATGTGCTGATTTCGTTATCATTTATACAGCACATGTCATATGAATCTATGAATTCCTCTATTTTATTTTCTGCTCTATTTGATTCTGTACAATTACAGTCCCACATTGGGTTGTGGGCATTAAAATCACCTACTATTAACGTTGGTTCCTTAGTATTATTAAATAATTCTTTGAGTTTGTCAACGTCATAATTTTTATTAGGTTGATTGTACAAATTATGAATTACATAATTATCGTTTTTTATTATTCTAATACTCGACGTTTGCAGATCGGTAAAGTTTACAGGTACTTTGTCATAACATACTTTGTTATGTACATATATAGCAGTACCTAAATTTCCTTCTTCCTCTCTTGATGCAGATGCTAAGGTATATTTACCTATCGTTAATATTGTTTTGTTGACATGTTGCAAACATAATATCATTGGTTCATATTCTTTTAATAACCGTTATATTTCTCCTAGGTGTAATCTGGTCTGTAGACCATTTACGTTCCATTGCATAATATAACTATTGAAAATATTTTTTTTATAGCGGTCGAGTTTTACTCTCTTTTTTTGTATTATCAATTTGGAATTTTTCTAATAATTTACTCACGACATTCATCTGTTTTTCCTTATAATAGACTAAGTGCTCAATGCACATGCACCCTTTTTCATGGTTACTCAAATCTGTGTTTTCTTTTTTCTATATTTCACAAAATTTCTTATAATGTTTGTTAAAACATCTTTTGTTATGTTTTTGTTGTTATTGCATAATTCAATGAAACAATCATTACATCCACAAGTATTATCATGTGTATTTCTCTATTCATTTGCTCTTGTACCAACTACTGGAGAAGGAGTAATCTCTTCTCCCTTGACATAATCATTATCATCTATGGTATGATTCTCTTTCACTTCTTCAGTGTTATCGATAATTGCCTTCATAGGTTCTATTATTATTTTAGGAGATAAAGGTATATTCTTAGCTTGTTTTTGTTTTTGTTCCTTTTTCATCTCCTTTATCTTTGGTTTAAATGATGTTTCTCTAATAATAATTGGTTTCTTCGTTTTGGGTGGTGTTCTCTCCAAAGGCCTTTTTTTATCTTTAATTTCCTGTCTATCTCTACCCTCTTCTGTTACTTTAGTAGCAGCATCCTCCTCTGTTTCTATTTGCATTAATATTTCAAATGAATTGGATAAAATATTATCCATCTCATTTGTACCTGTTTCTTTATTCTCTATTTTATTTTTTATTTCTAAATTATTAATTTTTTCTTGAGACTTACTTTTCTGTGCTCTGTTACTTCTATCTGTTTGCGTTTTTGCTTCATTTTTTGCTCTTGTTATTGAAGAATATGTGTTTCTTAGACGGATCTTGAATTCCTCTCACTTTTAATTCTAGCTTAGCTTCTCTTATAGACATCCCCGTTCGTTCTTGTAGTATTTTTAATTCCGTATTGTATATGTAATACATACATTCTTTGGATCTTGCATATGATTTTGCCCACAGTTTACACACTTAGGTTCACTGCACTTCCACTGCGTGGTATGATCAGTAGATCCACAATAAGCGCATACCGGTTCATTTCTACAATTTTTGTATGTGTGCCCATACTTACTGCAATTTTGACACTGCAGTGGCTTTGGGACATAGGGTCTCAACTCTCTATTTTGGCCTAAAATTTTTATTTTTTGAGGTAGATCTTCACCCTCAAATTTTATTTTTGCTATTTTTAACGTCTGTCTATTGCTGTTTTTACTTGGTACAGCATATACCTCACAACCTTGGACCTTTGGGTATCTTTTTTTGAGAGTCCAATAACATTTTCTTATCGACTGGTTCGTTATTGTTTTCAGGAAGTACAATGGTACCCTGAATGCTGTTCATAGTTTCGTGTTTTTTTACTTTAATGTTAATACTGTCTATTTTTCTCAAAGACAAATAGTCATCGGACTGACTTTGGGTTGTGGCTTCTATAAGCCAAGTTTTTTCCTTTACTTGTCTAAACGACATATCTGTCGTTGGATGTCTATTCAATAAATAACTCTCTAGTTTTAGAGCTGAAATATTTTGGTCAGCTTCCATGGTTAGAAATCTTGACCAACTTCCACTCCCAAAGAGAGAGTCGAAGTGAGTCAAGGTTGGGTCAAGACGATATTTATTTCTTTTTGATTTGTTGAGTACTGGAGTATAAGGTTCCAGTGTGATTACATTTGGATTCTTGTTTGTTTTTTCCAAAGAAAGGTTGTTATAGGAGGTTCCAGTGGTCGTCATCTGTGCCGAGTCACTACCATCAATGGGCCCAGGGGTACTCGAATCTTTAATTTCACTTACCATAAAGATTTGAGGGAGGAGAAAAAAAAACTGTAAACCTTAAAAAGATATCATCAGCTTTTCATGGAGTTTTAATCTTCCACTAATGGCATAAGTGAGAACTGACTCCCAAATGTCCGCTCCCTACCCTACCCCAAAGGGGATGGCATAACATGATTAGAGTGGCCCAAGTGTAAGCCAAACCCGCTTGCTAGGACTGAGAATATTACAAGAATACAATCATCCCCACCCTAATCATGGTATGGGCAAACCGGATAGAATGTTGAGAGTCCTATCTATAGAACCAGACCCCCCTGGAATCCGTGGTCCAGCCCTAACAAATAGTTCCGCCTTTGAGCTACCAATCTGGTAACTCTCGGGTCTGAACATTATCGGGCAGTTGATGGTCCTACCACAGTTCTCACTATTTAGCTTCGGATATAAACCCATTCCCAGCTATGATATCTTTTCCTGTTTATCAGGTCCAGTAAATTTTACTAAAAGTGGAAAATTCCACAAATTTAATCCAAAATAATATATGATAGTATATGAGACTCTTGGACTCAAACCCAGAAACAAATTCCTGGGGTTCA
Source organism: Macrobrachium rosenbergii (assembly GCF_040412425.1). NCBI lineage: Eukaryota > Metazoa > Arthropoda > Malacostraca > Decapoda > Palaemonidae > Macrobrachium > Macrobrachium rosenbergii. Next base: position 22,020,846 of record NC_089750.1, read on the forward strand.
AAAACAAAACATGCTTATCACTTTGCCTTATGCATACACAATTAACCCTATTCACTGGTGGTCAATAAATGAAACACTCTTTTTCTGAAAATATTAAATACAAAAATTTATTTTTGAATTCAAAATTTTTAATTAGAATTCACAATCTGAAAAATTTACCATTACTTGAAAAAAACAAAAAACTTAATTAACTCTTAAATTAAATTATGAAACAAAAACTAACTCACAAAAACTTTATCAGGAATTTAAATTAATCAAGAAAAATTTAAACTATCAACAATCACTTAAGATTTGAAAAGAAAATCTTAATAAATGAAATTTAGATCAAGTATGCAATGTTGAATTACCAAGAAATATTTAAAATGCTACGTAAATAAAAGTTACATCACAAACATAAAAAAATGTGAAAATATGAAGACTGCAAACACAAGAACACACACAATTCCACAAAAGATTTATCAATAATAATTTCACTAAAGCAAAAACACAAGAACACACACAATTCCACAAAAGATTTATCAATAATAATTTCACTAAGGCAAAATTTCCCTAACTTATTATACCATGGTATTAATAAGTAAAATTCACATTACCTTACAGAAGTTTGTGAAAATTTTTGTAAAATCACTTGCTGCAGCTGCTTTTCCACAAAACACACTTTTAATAAGGCGCCGTTACACTTTTCCTATCCTCAGATCTCAAAAAAGCTAAGACTAACACCAGTGACCAAAATATTCTATGTTAATTAATAACTTCTCTCTTGTGAAGAAACAGAGAGAGAGAGAAAGAGAGAGTGAACCAGACAGGTCGGTCTCAAGAATAAGAATGAAACAGATTTCAGAATTCCAGTAGCACAAGAGACAATTACATGATGCCATTAAGGCATTTTGGAACGAGATACCAAAAGAGAAATTTCTAGAAGGAAGGTGACGTCACTCCCACAAAACGTTTTGAATGCAATCTTACAAAACATGACGTAACTGATCAGGAAATGTATTCTTTCTCTCAAAGTGGCGTACGTGACTCGAAATATGCACGTAACAATGCGAAATCACTTGTCTTATTCTCGTACGGGACAAATCTTTTACAAAAACCTCTGCACGATCGAAACATACATCAATCGGCTAATTATGATTGATGTGTTTTATAAACAAGACGAAAAACTGAGTTGATTTCCTGAACGAATCGGCAATTGTTATTCTAAACTGTCCTCACGTTAACCCAAAAAAAAACTCTCTCTTATGTCAACTGATGACAATTGAAATGAAACAAGTTCTCACTAGGACACACGTGTTCCTTATACTATGATTTTATCAAGAAAGATATCATTCATTCTAACTTATGTTATTAAGTTATTTTAATCATTAGTTTTTTTGAGATCTGATGCCAAATTAAATGCGACACTTCAACAGTCACTGTCATTACACATCACACATGATAAATAAAAGAGTAAATATATCAAAATATTGCATGATATACATATTGCAAGGCAACATCATGAAATTCCTCCCCCCCAGAATATTAGTTATCCAGGGTTTGAATCCAACAATTCGGAACAGGATAAATAATCGACAATCACATTGTTCTTTCCAAAAATGTTCTTCATCTCTACACTGTACGGTTACAAAATCAGTCAGGGGAGCTACTATGGCTGAGAAATTTGGGCAGAATCGACGATAAAGTCCAGCCAGGTCCAAAAATCTTTGTAGCTGTTTCCTCGCAGCAGGGGGTTTAGCCTTAGGGGTACCTTCTGCTTTAGCAAGAAGGACTTTTCCAACTTCAAATCCTAGATAGTGAACAGTTGCCTTTCCAAACTCACTTTTTTGTAAGTTGATTATTAGTCCTGCTTCCTGTAGTTTCTTGAACACTTTCCTTAATATCTTCAAATGTTCTTCCCATGTATTAGAATAAATCACAATGTCATCAAGGTATACACCCACTCCTTTTATTGACCCTAGCAGTTGATCCATCACTCGCTGGAATGTTGCGGGTGTATTCATCAGACCAAACGGCAAAACAGTGTATTGGTACAGTCCAAAAGGAGTAATGAAAGCTGACAGCAACTTGGCATCCTCATCTAAGGGACTTTGATAATATCCTTTCAACAAATCTATCTTGGAAACAAATTTGGCTTGCCCAATATTATCAAGTAATTGATCAATAAGAGGCAAGGGATAATTGTCAGCCAACTAATGGAATTCAGTTTCCTATAATCAGTACACATCCTAAATGAGCCATCTGGTTTCTTCACTAACTCACAAGGAGAACTATAATGACTTAAACTGGGTTCTGCTAATCCATGCTGCAACAAATATTCAACTTCTTTCTTCAAAACATCTCGATGAAAAGGTGATGAATGATAAACTCTCAGTTTAAAAAGCTTTCCATCTTCTCTGATCTTTATCTCATGCTTTGTCAGACTGGTACGCCTAGGTACATCTGCAAAAATTTCAGGGAAACTTTGAATCATCTCACTTAATTCACTACTTTCTTCAACACTCAGATACTTTAGTTTATCTTCCAAATTTTCCAATACTGAAGAATTGTTCATCTTGCTTTCAGCTCCCAATTCGTAGCCATCATCATCCTCTGTAGATGAAGTTGTCTGTGTTATTGAAACTGTTTCAGTTTTAGTCTCAGAGAAATAAGGTTTCAAAAGATTCACATGTATCTTCCTCTGTCGTTTCCTTCTTCCTGGTGTTTCAGTCACATAAGTTCGATCACTTAACTTCTCTATTATCCTATAAGGACCTTGAAACTTATTGGTAACGGGAAATCTTTTCACTGGTAAGAACACTAGAACTTGCTGTCCAATACTAAAATTTCTTAGCTTCGTCTTAGCATCATATTTCCTTCACATTTTCTCTTGACTTATTTTCAGATTTTCTAAAGAGAATTTTCTAATTTCTCTTAACCTTTTCCTCATGTTCTTCACATATTCGCTTTGGATTTCTTCTTGATTTTCTTCCCAATTCTCTGCAAGAATCTTCAATGGACCTCTAACGTCTCAACCAAAAATCATTTCATTTGGTGAACATCCCATACTTTCTTGATAAGCATTCCTAACTTCAAATAACATCAAGGGTAAACCAGCATCCCATTCTCTTCCTGATTCATTACAATGCTTAGTTAACATGCTTTTCAATGTCTGGTGGAACCTTTCCTAGGCTCCTTGAGTCTCTGGATGATAAGCAGTTGAAAACTGTTGTTTTACTCCTAACAAGTTCATCACATCCTGGAACAATTTTCAAGTAAAGTTTGTTCCTCTATCACTTTGCACAATTTCTGGTATTCCAAACTTGGAGAAAAACCCCACCAACTTATATTTCTTACGGGGATCTCCTCAGGATACCTAGTCACTGGACACATTAATGTTAACAGATATTCATTTCCTTTCTTTGTTTTTGGAAGCAGCCCAACCACATCTATAATCACCTTGCTAAAGGGTCCTCCTCTGAATTCTATGGGTTGTAGGGGTACTTTCTGAATGGTTTCATTTGGTTTTCCAGCTATCTGGCATGTGTAACACTCTCTGCAAAACTTGCTAACATCCTTGTGAAGTCCGGACCAGAAAAAATACTTTATAATCTTCTCAATAGCCTTCCTGATTCCCATATGTCCAGACTCGTGCGCTACTGCTACAACTTCCTTCCGCAGTGGACATGGAATCAAAATTTGATGATATTCACCCCCATTCAGCATTTCCTGGTATATCTGCAGGTCGATGCTTCCTCATTCGTAATCCTTCCTTTAGATAATAACAGGTAGGAGTTTGTTGCATCTCTTCTCGATCAACAACTCTGAAGAACAGATCAGCCAACGTTGTATCCCTCTTCTGCAATTCCATTAGCTTCTCTCTTGTCACTTGACCTACTTCAAGGGCTGAACTCTCCATATCTGCTAACTCTGCTTCTGTAGTTTCACTACTATCTTCAGGAACACTTTGACTACTCAGAGTCTCTTCAATAACAACAGGATCCTCATCTTCTTGGGAAATCTCTTCATTACTAACACTAGGGAAAACTTCACTTTCCTAGAACAGCTCTTCTAAGCTCCAAGATCCTTCACTTGATCCTTCTGTTGCAGGTAAATCCTCAGTTTCTTCACTTCCAAACATAGTTCTCTTCATACTCCTGGTAGTTACACAACTTGGAAACAGGTGGGGGTTTTTCTTCTCTAAATCTACCGTAGGACTAATCCTCAATGGTTTGTCTGTCACTATAGGACAAGGAAATGGTATACCACCAACTTCATTACCCAGTAAAACATGTACATCTTCAACAGCTAGTGAGTCCTTTACAGCAAAATCGACATTCCATGTTATCAATTCACAGGACAGGTGGAAGCGGCATATAGGAATTACCTCTTCTCCTCCTATACCCTTCAAAATAACTGAATCTCCGGTGAGATTCTTCTCCAACTGTGTGTGAGCACCACGAACAACCACACTATGGTTACTCCCCATATCACCTAATACCTTGACTGGTACATGCACACTCCCTCCTTGAGTTGTCAGCGTACCTTCATAGATATATGGCTTAAAAGCCTCCAAACTGCTCAGCCACTCACTGCTTGAAGTTACATTTCCACTGGTTGCTAAACACTTCTTGTTTAGTCTCAGTCTTCCCAACTGTCTCAGTCTTTCCCACACTGCTCTTCGTAGTTTGCTTCACCTGGTTACCTTTAACCAATTGCCCAACTGGTTTGGTCTGCTGTTGTGTCTGATAACAATCTCGACTGCAGTGCCCTACTCTTCCACACTTGTAGCAGACAACAGTAGTCTTCTGTATCTGTCTTGAGAACAGACTGGATGATGAGGATATAACATTCAATTGCTGAGGGGTATTACCTGGCTTTGTATTGGCATAGCCACTAGAAGGATTTCCAGTTGTAATGTTCCTGAAATTTGGATGAGACCTGAAACCTGTGCGTTGTTGGTTCTGGTACTTGACATTATAATTTCTTTTGCTACAAATATAATATTATAATCTTCACTCAATGTAGCAGCTTTGTCAAGTTTCTTAACCTCTCTCTCTCTTAAATAGGCTCTTATGTGTTCAGGAATTCCTCTAAGACATTGCTCTAGGACTACTAACAACTCAAGCTTGTCCATAGATTTAACTTTAGCAGCCTCCAACCATCATTTAAAATATCTTACTTTGTAGGCATAATCCAAGAAAGTCATCTTATCATCCTTTCTCAAAGATCTGAATCTTTCATTATAATATTCAGGGGTCATCTGGTAAACTTGTAACACATTATGTTTGAGAACCTTGTACTCTTTACACTGATCAGCTGATAAGGCTAAATAGGCACTTCTTCCTTTACCGATGAGAACACTCTGTAACAAGACTGACCATTTATCCTCTGGCCATCCCATACCTAAAGCCACTTTTTCAAATCGGTCAAAAAACTCATCTGGAGCTTCTTCCGTAAACTTTGAAATTAACTTCTGCACTCTTGCTACGTCAAATACAGGGTCTGAATTACCTTGAGTTGGGTTAGACGATGTTACAGGTAACTTGGAGCAAGCTTCTATTAATTTCCTCTCTTTCATAATCTTCTTGTTTCCTTGCTCTTTCTCTTTCTGCCCTTTCTTCTCTTGCTCTTTCTCTTTCTTCTTCTGCTGCTTTTTCTTCTTCTCTTTCTTTTCTATTTCTTTTTTCCTTGTCTTCTCTTACTCTTTCTGCCTGCATTTTCTCTCTTTCAGCCTGCATCTTCAACTTAATCAAATTTTCTTCTGCTTCTATACATCTAAGCTCTGCTTCTGCATCACTTTTCTCTTTCTTTTGCTCATGTTTATTTATAAATTCTGCTTCAGCTGCATTCAGCAACTCTTGTGCCTCCCTAACTCTTCATCTATTTTACCCGAGTCCATCAATGCTTGGATTGCAATACATTTGATTTGTGCCTTAATCATACCACTAGACACATTACCCCAACATGCCACTGGTAAAGTAGTCCACTGTGCGTTAGTCAGGTTGGATTCAGATAACTCTTGGATGGAAGGAGCTGCTAAAAACTTCTGGACATCGAACAGAGTCAGATTCTGTAGGTTACCCAACTAAATAATTCGCAATACAAAGCAAAAAATAACTATATGGTCACTGTCCTATCAAAATATTTCCCTAACACCACCAGTATAAACCGTAAACCGGAGTGATTTTGTTTTGTTCCCGGGTCTGGGCACCAAATAATGCTGTCATGATGCGTACCAAGTATCTGGTCATTACACAACTAATCTCAAAATTCAAAAGTTTACCTCACTTCAGCCAGATACCTGAACTCTCATAACAACAGGAATTACGACTGAGTACTCTTAAGGTAACAGTGATCCCTTTGAAAAAAAAGCACATTAATCACATGAAAAATCAAACTAAGTTTATCAGAATATGTGTGAGGTATCAACAATTAAACAAGAAATATTCTAGAGTAAAAGGGCATCACTCCATCAAATAACTTTAACTGTTTCCAAGGTCTTAATTCACTTCAGCAAAACTAAAAGAACAAAATATGCTTATCACTTTGCCTTATGAACACACAATTAATCCTATTCACTGGTCGTCAATAATTGAAACACTTTTTTTCTAAAAATATTAAATACAAAAATTTATTTTTAAATTAAAAATTTTTAATTAGAATTCACAATCTGAAAAATTTACTATTACTTGAAAATATCACAAAACATAATTAATTCCTGAATTAAATTATGAAACCAAACTAATTCACAAAAACTTGATCAGGAATTTAAATTAATCAAGCAAAATTTAAACTATCAACAATCACTTACGATTTTAAAAGAAAATCTTAATAAATGAAAATTAAATCAAGTATGCAATGTTAAATTACCAAGAAATATTTAAAATGCTACGTAAATAAATGTTACATCACAAACATAACAAATTGTGAAAATATGAAGACAGTGCAAACACAAGAACACACACAATTCCACAAAAGACTTACTGATAATAATTTCACTAAGGCAAAATTTCCCTAACTTATTATACCATGGAATCAATAAGTAAAATTCACGTTACCTTACAGAAGTTTGTGAAAATTTTTGTAAAATCACTTGCTGCAGCTGCTTTTCCACAAAACACACTTTTAATAAGGTGCCGTTACACTTTTTCTACCCTCAGATCTCAAAAAAGCTAAGACTAACACCAGTGACCAAAATACTCTACTTTATTTAATAACTTCTCTCTTTTGAGGAAAGAGAAAGAGAGAGTAAACCAGGCAGGTCGGTCTCAAGAATAAGAATGAAACAGATTTCAGAATTCCAGTAGCACAAGAAACAATTACATGATGTCATAGCATTTTGGAACGCGATACCAAAAGAGAAATTTCTAGAAGGAAGGTGACCTCACTCCCAGCAAAAAGTTTTGAATGCAATCTTACAAAACATGACATAACTGATCAGAACATGTATTCTTACTCTCAAAGTGGCATACGTGACTCGAACAATGCACATAACAATGTGAAATCACTTGTGTTATTCTCGTACGGGACAAATCTTTTACAGAAACCTCTACCTGATTGAAACATACAGCAATCGGCTATTTATGATTGACGTGTTTTATAAACAAGACGAAAAACTAAGTTGAATTCCTGAACGAATTGGCAATTGTTATTCTAAACTGTCCTCATGTTAACCCAAAACAAAGCGCTCTCCCTTATCTCAACTGATGACAATTAAAATGAAACAAGTTCTCACTAGGACACACGTGTTCCTTATACTACACTTTTATCAAAAAACATATTATTCATTCTAAATTATGTTATTAAGTTATTTAAATCACTAATTCTTTTGAGATCTAATGCCAAATTAAATACGACACTTCAACAATCACTATCATTACACATAACACATGATAAATAAAAGAGTAAATATATTATAAGGCAACATCATCATGAATATATATATATATATATATATATATATATATATATATATATATATATATATATATATATATATTTTATAATAATTAATATATATAGGCATACATATATATATATATATATATATATATATATATATATATATATATATATATATATATATATATACAGTATGTACTCAACACCAGAGCTGCAGCTCTCGAAATCATATTCGTAGGCGTCCAGGAAAGGCACTCAATACAATTGATAATTTATTACTAATGCCGACATTTCACAGCTACATTGTTGCATCTTCAAGGCTGAAATACAGCGCGCTGACTCTCAATAATTATTCATAAAAACCTTTATTATAAAACTTAATTAAAAACACTACAGTATTATCTCATTTAAAACGTTAATTCTTTTTAAAAAATATCAGACACCATGACACTAAAAGAATGACCTACCCAGACAGACGCTAAAATGAAACTATTGAAACAAGTAGAGAAAAATACAAAATAAAACAAAAATAGTTAAATGGGAAAAAACAAGGTAACGATAAGGCAAATAGGGCCATCAAGCAATAATCAGTTGAGTAAGTGATGTTTGGGTGTTTAAAGATCGAACAGTTAATTTTATCATTATGGACTCTGAAGTTGTTAAGTCACTGTCTTTCTGTGTGTGTCCAATTATTAGAAAATCTTTGTTGTCTATGGATGTTTTGTATAATTTGGAATGGTTCCTTATGTTGGATTGTTCTGGGTTGGACAATCTGCCTCCGGTTCTGAAGCTAAATCCTCTATGGGTGTCTATGCGTACCCTTACCAGTCTTTTGGTACATCCAACTTAAGTCCCCTGGTTACACCTGGGGCAAGTATACTTGTAAACGACGTTGGATGTAAACAACGGACTAACTTTGCCCTTGAGCTTGAAAAAGGACCCGATGGTGCAAGGATTTTTTGGGATTAATTTTCGATTCAAGGCAGGCGGTTCTCTCTGAAATAAATTTAGACATTTTTTCCTAAAATTATCTTCGTATAAGTAAGGGAACGTTGCAAACATTTTCATTTTTGTACAATGTGGATGACAGTGGGTTTTTCCACTTTTTTTATTTAAAAACCTGTTTAAAGTTCTGAAAAAGAGCTTTTGAGGAAAACAGTTGTTTTTGCAGCAGTTAGCCAGGGTTAAAATCTCTTCATGGAAGGTCATCCAATTTGATGAGTGTGTAAAGGCCCTGTAGAGGAGAGTAGAAATGGAGTTTAATTTAAAATTGAAATGACAGAAGCTATAAAAATTCGTACCCAAACCTGTAAAAGTATCTTTCCTATAAATCCCTTTTTTAAAAGGATTAACATTTTACATGAGATAATACTGTAGTGTTTTTAATAATTTGTTATAATAAATGTTTTTATGAATAATCATTGAGAGTCAACTCACTGTATTTCAGCCTTGAAGATGCAACAATGTAGTTGTGAAACGTCGGCATTAGCAATAAACTATCACTTGTATCGAGTGCCTTTCTCTGGACGCCTACGAGTATATATACAGTATATAAGACCGAATACGCTGGTGCAAGCGGGCCACAACACATAGAAGGCCAGGGTGACAAGGAGATAGCTGGTCATCAAAAGGTGATATATTTATTGCCAACGTGTTTCGTAACGACATAGTTACATCATCAAGGCTAAGAGAGAAAACAACACAAATTAAAAATACATGGAATATAAGTTAGTGCTCAAGTTAAACACTAACACCACCTCTGTACAGTTGTATCTGGCTTGAACCAGATTTCTTCAGTGCTTCTCCCTCCTTTCCGAATCATTCAGCCTTCAACTTTTAGTCTAGCAGGTGCTTTTTAAATGATTTTATTTTAATGTAAGTTTTGTATAATTTGTTGAGACTCTTAAAGTCGAAGTTATATTCCATGTATTTTTAATTTGTGTTTTCTCTTCTAGCCTTGATGATGTAACTGTGTCGTTACGAAACGAGTTGGCAATACATATATCACCTTTTGATGATCAGCTATGTCCTTGTCACCCTGTCATATATATATATATATATATATATATATATATATATATATATATATATATATATATATATATATATATATATATATATATATATATATATATATATATATATGTGTGTGTGTGTGTTTGTGTGTGTGTGTGTATCACAGAATGAAACATTTGTATGTGAACAAAAGGAAAGTGAAAAATCAGTAGAAATATTTTAAACATATGCCCAAAACAGGGATTTTCACTGCCTACCCCCAAGGAGGCAGTTAACCCCAAAACTGAGCTAACGCAGCAGCCACAAATAGCAGCCTGGATATTTCAGTAATTAAAATAAACTTTGTAAATATCCTACATAAAAACTCAGGTATCAGTTTCACTGCAGTAATGCCAGGGCTAAGTACATTTAATTATAGTAATATTCATTTGTACTTGATTGTGAATCATATACCAGCGTAGCAAGTTTTATGTAATGTATCCAATTACACAGTACACACACACACACATATATATACAGTATAGTATATATATATATATATATATATATATATATATATATATATATATATATATAGTAATACCCCAAACTTGCGCTATTCAAGTTGCATGAATTCACAGATACGTGAACTTTTCATTGAAACCTATCTAGTTGCAATACACGAGTTTTTCACAGACATGCGAACATTTGCGAATGCTGAGAAACCCTGCAAAAGTGTTTATGTTTAATTTTTTTATGTAATTTATAAGTTTTCAAGCTTTTATGTGTAAATTGAATAACATTAATTAATAAAAGTAATAATTTCTCTCTCTCTCTCTCTCTCTCTCTCTCTCTCTCTCTCTCTCTCTCTCTCTCTCTCTCTCTCTCTCTCTCTCTCTCTCTCTCTCTCTCTTTTATTGAGATGGGAGAATTTTTATGGTACATGTATATGTTTATTTGTTTTGTATGATAAATAAATTTTTACCTAATAATAAGTACTAATTTTCAGATATTAATAACATTAACTAATAATAATAATAATAATACTAATAATAATAATAATAATAATAATAATAATAATAATAATAATAATAATAATAATAATAATAATAATAATAATAGAACTGTAATTACAAAATTTGTATGTGATAAGTATTTTAAACAAACAAATATCTTTCCCTCATCTTTTGAGAAGAAGCTCAAAGTCAAAGCTGTCAGACATGTCACTTTAACATGATAAGAAGGGGGAGTGTTGCTGATTAGCGGGTCAAAGGTTTCTTACGTAATTTTTCTCTCTCTCTCTCTCTCTCTCTCTATCTCTCTCTCTCTCTCTCTCTCTCTCTCTCTCTCTCTCTCTCTCTGTGTCCGTAATAATTTATAAAAATTTCACTCTCTTAAGTAAGGACAACTGTTATCTCTCTCTCTCTCTCTCTCTCTCTCTCTCTCTCTCTCTCTCTCTCTCTCTCTCTCTCTCTCTCTCTCATTTGTAGTTAGCCCAACCTACTCATTACTGTTTCTCTGTATGTCTTTACCTGTACAGTAGATAATTTTACATTGGTCTAATTTTACCTGTACCATCTATAAACTGTAAATGCGCCGTTCTAAAACATAGACATAGAGCATTTCAGAACAAAGAGAAAGAGACAGAATAAAGAAGTTTTTAAAAACAGGTTGAGGAGACTTCCAAAAATAGATCGGTGGAATGGAGGAAGAGAGAAATTATATACTAATCTTCACTCTCTCCTACATTCTTACGTCAACCATTTATTTCTTTTTTTTTAAGGGTAATGCATTAAGCTAACTTTTAAATGAAATTACAGTAACTTTAATTTCATTTAAAAGTTATTTTAATACTGAATTTTCATCTTTTGATATCTAATGTAAGAATAACTTCTCTCTCTCTCTCTCTCTCTCTCTCTCTCTCTCTCTCTCCCTCTAGATCTGATCATCTTTAATTGCGAATTCCAACGAGTAGCACAACCTGATACTAATTTTCTTTCTCCTTCTAAAACATTTGCTGCTATTGTTGATTTATGCACATAAGAAACCAATTTTGATGCTTTGCTCAGTGTAACATTTAACTCTCCAGCTTCTTTGAAGCCATCTTTCACAACCAGTTGCAATGTATGTGCAAACCAGGAATTATGCTCAGCTGGTAAAACTTCCAGTAGTTCAGCAGAATCAGTACCACTGCCATCCAAATAATCGAGATCCTCTTCTTCCTCATCAGTGTCATCATTTACTTCTGAGATAGCATCAGGAAATCCTGGCAGAGAATATGCAGTGATCATGTTAGTAGCATTGTCAGTTATGATGTTTGTAATTTTGGAGCCTATATCAAAATCCTTGTTGATCTGCCCGTACTCTTCGTTGATATTACAAGCTAGCACTACATTTTCAAATGACCAGTTTCTAATGCAATGAGCTGTGATTCCCAAGTATGAGTTCATCTGATGGCTAGACCAGATATCAAGCATTAGGCATACTGTTTTGCACTCCCTAGACTTTTTTATTTTCCTTCACCTGTGAGAATTTGTCATGTAGCAATTTGTTGACAAAGTGCTTGCGTGTAGTCATTCGATAACGAAGGTCAGCTGAATTAAGTAAGCCATAAAGTAAGAGCTTTCAACAACAGAAAATGGCACAAGATCGCACGCCACAAAGAGCACTAGTGCATCATCCTGTTGCTTTTGTAGAACATCATGTGCTCCATATTTCTTTGGGTCTGAGGTCTGACACTATAACGAAATCTTCCATGGTTGACTGGCTTGTCCCAGGAGACTCAGTAGTGTTACCACAAGCAATGAATGATGGCTAGTGAAAGACTAAACTACTGTACTACAAAACTGATCATGTTGCCTGCAGATACAGACAGGAAGTTAACAGGTTGTCGCAGGTTCATACTTGAATTCATTGCATGAAAATTTATTGATATTCTGTTGATACACAACAGTAGAATTTAAATAATTTGAATTAAACTTGGTATATCTTTATTATTGACATACATAATTCATTATAACAAAAAATCCACATATTATAGTCAGGTTGTTGTCACTACTAGTGCACTTTTTGTTGTACGATTAGTTATGCAATACAGCCTACTAAGTATGTAATGTACTTAAAAAGTGCTTAAAAGTACTTGATTTTTTAAGTACTTTTTGGTCAAGTACAAGTACACTGAATTTTAAAATCCGAAGTACACGTGCAAGTACTCAGAATTTTGTACTTAAGGCCAAGTCCAACTACAAGTACTTGTACTTGGACCCATGCCTGATATATATATATATATATATATATATATATATATATATATATATATATATATATATATATATATATATATATATATATATATATACATATATATATATATATATATATATATATATATATATATATATATATATATATATATATACACACTGTATATATAATGGCAATGTCCACCAGTAGCCTGAAGCGTGCAATAAAGTTGGCATCGAGCAGGGGAATCTGAAAATTGGCAACTATGAAATCCCACTTATACGTTCTTCCCATTAGGTGGATGTTGAACTTCCTGTGATCATAAGATGGCATCAGCCTGCATATGGCCGCCACCAAGTGCAGCTGGGTGTCTGGTGGTCAGCAGCAGTTGTCCTTCAGTGTGAGCAGTACGGACATGAAGGCTCCACTGCCCATCAGAACCCTCCTGCTGGAGGCATGTCAACAACGTAGAATCGGGTGGAACGGGAGTCTGCTGGTGTTGCGACGACCACCATTATTTCTTGGACTGTTGCCTTGCTTGTTTTTTTTTTTTTTTTTCATCTACATCCAGAGACACAGCTTTTGACTACTTTACCAAACTCGCAGTGGTAGATGCGCTCTTAGGTGTGCTTTTTTTTTTTGTCATGGTTTATATAGCCTCTTCTGACAGTGTTGGCTTGCTCATCGTCTTGGTCCTGGTCCTGGTTGTTTCTGGCCTTGCAGATGGCATAGGGACTGTGTTCGTGTGTGCATTTATATATATATATATATATATATATATATATATATATATATATATATATATATATATATATATATATATATATATATATATATATATATATATATATATATATATATATATATATATATATATATATATATATATATATATATATATATATATATATATATATATATCATGGCCTCTACCATTTGATGATCATTATCAGATTTATTCATTTTATAACTTATCTAAACATAGAGCTGAGTATTGAAATCAATTTGTACACATTGAGCATTATGTAACGTCGTGTTATGCTTCAAATGTGAAAAATAGAACGTAACTAACACAAAGAAAAGGGTTTGTCCCTGAATTACAAAACAGATGATAGAAATCTTACAGGTTAATGAAAGCAAATCTAGAAAAAAAAATGCTTTGAATCTACACTGCTTACTGTTTCTTTACTTTCCGAATACATGTAGGAGGGAGATGTCAAGTGAAGCAAAACATCTTTTTTTTCAGAAGTTTCCTCAATGAACGAGGCTGCTGTTCCTGCAGGAGCCAATGGTACCCAATCCAATGCTGGTGTTGAATTTGGGGATGTTTTCCCAGGACCTGAGTGCAATGGATCTTAATACAGCCTGGCGTCAGTTTATGCAGCTCTATAAATTTTAAGAGATTGTGGTTCTTGAAAAGAGAAATTACATTACTGTAGCGATTCTCTGAGGCACTGAGGAGACTGAATATAATTTCTGCTCAGTACCAGTTTACTCAGCCCTAAGAATCAACGAAAGAACAGAGAACTGGGTAAAGAGAGTAGCAACAAATGCTTTACAAAGACCTGCTCCTGTGCCATTCAGACACTCCCAACACTCAGGGTGAAAACAAAGGAGAAAGTCAGTTTGTTGGCAACTTCAAAATGCTGAAAATTACCAAATCAGCTCTCCCATAACAAAATGACAGTGCAATGGGAACCTGACCACTCACATTTGACCTGCCGATCTTTTATGGCCAAGCAACCCTGCTCATTTTGCGATGACGTTTTGGTAACCTTTTACTCTGCAGCATTTAGAGACTTGATGTCCCAGTCATGGGACTTGGGGAGCATTGACCTCTGCAGTGCCTTAATTAGTCATGGAGCCTGGTAGGGTCCCGTATGCACTAAGATGTACCCTAAATTTGACTTCAGATCTTGTTTAAGGGTTGTTTAGACATAAAAAAAAAAAAAAACCTGGTTACATGTTCCACAACTGGCCTGTTTTCCGCCATTTTGAAATCTGCTTTGATTTCCATATCAACGAAACTTGCTGTATTCAAGGCAGCAGAGCAAGGTGGAGTAGAGTTAATCAAGGATTTTGGAAAAAATAAAGAACCTTCTCATGATATGGAAATCAAAGCAGAGCAGTTTCTTGCCCGAGCCATTGGTGGAGTCAACATAGATACATTCAATGAGCTGCGATATTTTCTATATCATCATAAAAGTATTAAAAACAATTTTGAAATACTTGTTCCAACTTCAAATAGCATACAGCTTCATATTAGGTGAGCTTTTTTGCAATGTTATCACTGGACAAATGCCACAAAAGCTACCACAGATATACTGAATCGACTAGATTATGGTTACATTTTGAAAGATGGCTTCCTGGTACTACTTAATTGTTTCTGAACCTAATCAACCCCCGATTTTCCATGCACCTGTAAAAAATGCTTTAGGTCAAATGTATATCCTTGCCGTGTAGCAGACATTAGTTGCTGTGAATTCTGTAAGAGTGATGTAAGTGGGCAGTGTAGCAATCCACATAATACTATAAGAAAGAGTCATAATGATTCCAAAGACAGTGAAGATGATTTAATGGTGGAATATGAAATGAAGGTTTGAGATTGTGATTTTTTCAAAACAATTAATAGTTCGTTACACAAGTGTATGATTTATTTGATTAATTTTACTGCCGCAAAGTACTGGGAGACATAGATAAACAATTATGTATGAATAAATTTCTTTTAATTTTTTTTATTTATATCCTTATCTGATGAAAATTCATGTCAAACCATCCTATTATGTATTCTCATATTCAAGACCTTTGAAATAATATGCATATTGAGTATATTCTGGTCATTTATTGACTTTTATAATTTTTGTCAGGCGGCCATCTTGGATTTCAAAATGGCGAAAAACAGGCCAGTTGTGTAACATGTGACCAAGTTTTTTTTTATGTCCAAACAACCCTTAAACAAGATCTGAAGTTAAATTTAGGGTACATCTTAGGGCATACGGGACCCTACCAGGCTCCATGACTAAATGGGTAGGGTAAATGCCGTTTCTCCATGGTTCTTGAAGAGGATGTTGCTTACAGGACAAGGGGAGCTCTTCTCATGAAATTTGCTTCTTGCTGTTGTTAATTGTCATCTAAGTGCGTCATAATTGCATGCTGTAAACGGTGATCAACCAAGCTGATTTAGAAAAAAAAAATAGTTTCTCTGTTACCATTAAATTTTATATTCCAAAAACACCTTACATTTCACTGATCACATATTCACATACTAAATATTCAGTTAAAATCAATGAATTCTGTTGTTTTTAATAATAATATTCGTAATAAATACCATAACTTTTGTTAATTATAACTAAGTACTATTTTTGCAAAACATGATATCACACTGTGCCGAAGCCTTCAGAATCAAAACACTTTTAACACATCATGATTCAGCCGTATGTCACTGTCAATTGCAGTCAAAATAGCATGCTTTATCTATCTCTTTTTTTTTTTGCACAGAATTCAAAATGCAATGCCCAGAACACCGGTAAGCAATTGAGTGATTTAATACTGTTGTGGCGGAATTTAAAAAACACAAAAACAATACACAACACAGATACACAGAACATATAACCACATACAGTACTCACTCTGATCCTCGGTTGCTGGGAGATGGATGAACTTGTCCACGGTCGCCAACACAGTAGACAAAATTACACAAACAAAACCGAAAACTGACTTTCAACCCAAAAAAAACCAGCAAAAAGGAAGAGACACATGCACAGACAACAATGACATCCAACGGAAAACACACGACTCATGAAACATACAATAATCCACCATCAATGTCCGCCTTGCACAGAACTCAGCTCAAGACTCACTCAAAACCGAAAAAAAACTCCCTCGACATTTGCACAGACAGACAGCACCGTAAACAAACTCGAACTAAAGACCCTCATCCCTCTTCCAACAACCGAAGCACTCACTAACGACAATTACACTCGCTCTCTCTCTCTCTCTCTCTCTCTCTCTCTCTCTCTCTCTCTCTCTCTCTCTCACAAAACGTTGGGAAATGCTAAACACAAACAAATTTATTCATCCCTCTATAATTCTCCCCCCTTTTAGCATTTCCCAACCAACACCTTTCACACTGCATTCAAATCGCCTTACGTAACACCCACGGATGCTCACTAGCAGGTCCTCTAGATCGCGTTCGCGGGCACACAATCATTCTCTCAGAATCATTCTCTCTTCTAGCAACATTCAAATTCACATCTCCATTCTCTCTCAGATTCACGCTATCTTCTTCACTATTACCACTCTCAATTTCATCCACAATCTCATCTATACCCTCTAACTCGTTCCCAAATACCTCCCCCAATTCCTCAACTAACCCATCCCATTCGCTCATTGACCTTTCCAATTCTTGCAACGATTCATTCATGCTTTCAATCACTCGTCTATCGCTGCTACGCTCTCTTACTCTTACACTTTCGCTCACCTCCAACCGTTCACTTACCCCTACACGTTCAGTCAACTCAGTTATATCAAACCCGCATATGCTATACGTTCTATTCATACCATCCCATTCATCCGTATTACACGCTTTATCACTCATTTTCACTTTGGCACTCACACCCCTATCACACAACTTACGATCATTCCGTTCACTTACGTTCTTCCCTTTCTTACGTTTTCTGCCATACTCTATCAAAACAAATTGCTTCATGCACTCGTCAGTCTTTCCAGCAAAGCCTCCCTCATGCAACAACCCCTCACGTACATGCATCACACGCACCGCTTGCATCCTGGAGGATCCACCCATTTGAACCCCCTTCACACTCAGTTTCCCGAATTCTCTGTCACAGTCACCCTCTGTCGTCTACATACACTTGACACATGCCCTTCCATTCCACATTCGACACACTTCGCTCTCGGTTCTGAACACATTCTCGCATAATGCCCATTCTTACCACAGTTGCCACATATTACATTCACTCGGGTACCCCTACAACCATTAGCAATATGACCCACCTGTCCGCACCTGTAGCATTTAACCCCCCTATCTTTCGTACACTCCCTTACCAAATGTCCCGATTGCCCATAACCGAAACACGCTCCTAAAGCCCACCTACACTCATTCTTTGTATGTCCTTCCTTTCCACATCTAAAACACTTCGCTCGACTTCCACTCACCGACCTTCCCCTTTGTACACTACTATCCCTAACCCGTCCAACCCGTTGTTCCCTTTACAAACCCACCATTCATCCTCACTGGCACCTCCACATTACTTGCTCTTACACTCCTATCTATTACACTATCGGCCATTCTCATTGGGCCCCTCAACACTGCATCCCTAAAGCTTCCAAACTCTGGCACTCTCTCATCTACCCCAGCCCTTACACTTACACTTCTGCTCTCTTTTATAACCCTGTCAAGCTCATAATCTTCTACAATTTCCAAAATTTCTCCCCAAGTCAACCTTTCATTCGTCCATCTTTCTTCTCCTTCCGCTTCAAGTTCACAAATTCTCTAACTCCATCTGGCACTGTCCCTAACAACTTCCGTACTAACTCCTTACATTCATCTATCCCATCATCCCCAAACTTCTTCCTTGCCAACGTCTCCAGCCTACAAGCATACAGTGACAAGGTTTCCCAGCTTTCATTCTTGCCTCATCAAATTCATTCTTCCTCTTATACTTAACACTCGCTTTCATACGCCTCGCTTGCTCAACTAGTCTAGCTTTCACCTTGTCATACTCAACATCTCCCACACTCATAATAACCCTATACATATCAAGCAAAACCCAGTCAAATATTCTCCTAATTCTCGTGCCCACACTCTCTTACTTTCCCCATACTTACCCTGACAAAACCTTTCATACTCCCTAAAGAAATCATGCACATCCCTACTTCCATACTCATTATACCTTTCACACCAAAGGGGTACCTCCCTCACATACATAGCCTTTCTCACTTCTTTCTCACTTTCACTCTCACTTTCGCTACTTTCACTCTGTCCTTTCATACCCTCTTCCGAATACAAAGAGTCCACTTCCGCACTTACATTCATCTTACTCATTACACTCTTCTTCCCCCTCTTTTTATCCACTTTTATCCACTCACCTCCATCCACCTCACTATCACTACTGCCTTCACCCTCTCCCTTCTTTCCTGCCTTTCCCACTTCCTTACCCTTCTTACCAGTTTCCTTTCCCTTTCCCTTCTTCTTCCCCTGACTTATCCTTACTTTCCCTCTGTTCCTTCCCTTGCTTTTCATTCCCCTTTTCCTTACCCTGCCTCTCATTCCCTCGTTTCTTACTTCCTATTCCCATATCACTTTCATCACTCACGCTTCCATTCACTTCTTCCTCCTTTTCTTTCTCTCTTGCCCCTTCACACGTTCCAGAGAACCTGCCTCCAACAGCCCCTTCTCCAAAAACACCCTTGAACATACCTTTCACCATTTCTTCCACACCTTTCATCATTCCCTCCAACTTTTTATCCACCCTCTCTTCCATTCTCTCTTCTGACTCTTTCATCTCCCCTTTCATTTCTTCTTTTGCACTTCTTAGCATTCCCCCCATCTCCTCCAACTGACTCCTCAATCTCTCATTCTCACCCCTCAACCACGTATTCTCCTCTCTCAACCTCACCAGTTCCTCTTCCATCCTTCTCTTCAGTCACACTACCAGCCACCAATCTCAATTGCAGCTGCAATACCAGCTGCCCCACGTTGGGCGCCAAATATTATGTGGAGGAATTTAAAAAACACAAAAACAATACACAACACAGATACACAGAACATATAACCACATACAATACTCACTCTGATCCTCGGTTGCTGGGAGATGGATGAACTTGTCCACGGTCGCCAACACAGTAGACAAAATTACACAAGCAAAACCGAAAACAGACTTTCAACCCAAAAAAAAACCAGCAAAAAGGAAGAGACACATGCACAGACAACAATGACATCCAACGGAAAACACACGACTCATGAAACATACAATAATCCACCATCAATGTCCGCCTTGCACAGAACTCAGCTCAAGACTCACTCAAAACAAAAAAAAACTCCCTCGACATTTGCACAGACAGACAGCACCGTAAACAAACTCGAACTAAAGACCCTCATCCCTCTTCCAACAACCGAAGCACTCACTAACGACAATTACACTCGCTCTCTCTCTCTCTCTCTCTCTCTCTCTCTCTCTCTCTCTCTCTCTCTCTCTCTCTCTCTCTCTCTCTCTCTCACAAAACGTTGGGAAATGCTAAATACAAACAAATTTATTCATCCCTCTATACTGTTAAGAATTCTCATTAATCATAGAGCAATCTCATGCCCTTTGCAAATGTACGAAGTATGCATAATAGTATCCTCTTCCTTACAAACAACTAAATTGCTGTTTTCTGTTTCGTTAGCTGGCAAGATTTCACCGTGAAAGGTAACTTTCATTACACACACACACACACACACACACACACACACACACACACACACACACACATATATATATATATATATATATATATATATATATATATATATATATATATATATATATATAAAATATATATATATATATATATATATATATAATATATATATATGCATATTTATTTATTTATCTATAAATATATGTATATATATACATATATATATTTGTTTATTTATAAATATATTTATGCAGATATATATTTACTTATTATAAATATATGTATGTATATATACATATATATATATATATATATATATATATATACATATATACATATATACATATATATATACATACATATATACATATATATATATATATATATATATATATATATAGATAGATAGGTAGATATATAGATATATGTATAAGTACATACATATATATATATATATATATATATATATATATATATATATATATATATATATATATATATATATATGATGGATAGGTAGATATATGTATAAGTACATATATATATATATATATATATATATATATATATATATATATATATATATATATATATATATATATATATATATATATATATATATATATATATATATATATATTATATATATATATATATATATATATATATATATATATATATATATATATACATAAAGTGCCCATAAAGTTTGGCTACATGGTAAAAACACATACTTCTTAAAACAAAACAATTTTATTCAATTTTAATGTTGATAATCAATATTATCAACATGATTTCCTCCATTTTCAATGCATAATTTGATGCACTTTGCAAAATTCAGGTGAACTCAATGGAATAAGTCTGCAATGCCATCGATTTCAGTGCACTGACTGATAATGCGTTCTCTCATATGGTTTTAATCTGTAATCTTCATCGAGTACACTTTCTCTTTTAGCATACCCCAGAAAAAGAAGTTAAGGGGAGAAAGGTCTGGTGAACGAGGGGATCACTCCACATGACCTCTTCTTCCAATCCAGTGAGGAAAAGTGTCATTCAGCCAATCTCTAACAGCTGTAGCAAAATAGGCAGGGGCCCCATCCTGCTGAAACCAGTCCGGAAGTCCCTCACCTAGGCGCTCAATTTGAGGTATTAATTTGTCTCTCGGCATGTTCAGATACATCTCACCCGTTACATGTTCATCAAAGAAAAAGGGTCCTAGCACATGAGCTTTCCACTAACCACACCACACTATCACCTTTTGGGTACCTTGCTGTTTGGATGAATCCATCCAATGTGGATTGCCTTGAGTATCGAAGATTCTGTCTTTTGACTTCACCATTTACATAAAACATTGCTTCATCACTGAACAACACAAAGTCTTTAGTAAAATTGATATTTTCATCCAATTTATCTGAAAACCATTCACACATCTGCATTCGTCTATCAGGGTTAAAAGCTAAGTATATCTTAGTTTAACCAGACCACTGAGCTGATAACAGCTCTCTAGCTGGCCCGAAGGATTAGATTTGTTTTTACGTGGCTAAGAACCAATTGGTTACCTAGCAATGGGACCTACAGCTTATTGTGGAATCCGAACCACATTATAGCGAGAAATGAATTTCTCTCACCAGAAACAAATTCCTCTTGTTCTTCACTGGCCGGTCGGAGATTCGAACTCGCGACCAACAGAGTGGTAGCTGAGAACGGAACCCGCTCACCCAGCGAAGAACTGTCTATCGGGGTAATCTTCATTTAAGTGATGCAATATCTGTAACTTGTACGGATGAAACTTCTCCTCTCCCAGGATTCTGTGGATGGTTGACCTTGGAACACCAAACTCTGTGGATGTCCGACAAAGTGATTTCTTTGGGCTAGCATAAACTTTGGGCAAGACAGCCTCTTTCGTTTCGTCTGAAGTCTTTGGTCGTCCGGAACGGGGTTTGTCCAAGACATTGCCTGTTTCTTTAAACTTCTTGACCAATTTCCCGAAGGCAGTAAAACAAACAGGTTGCCAATAAGGGTGTCGAAGGTTAAATTCTTCTGCAATTTTGCGATAAGACCATCCTCGTCCACTTAAGAGTACCAAATCGACTCATTCTTCTTTAGACAGAGCCATCTTCATTCTGAGGAGGAAAATAATATAAATAAATAAAATACATAGTAAACTCCTCTATGTACCCAGACTTTATGGACACCCTGTGTATATATATATATATATATATATATATATATATATATATATATATATATATATATATATATATATATATATATATATATATATATATATATATATATATATATATATATATATATATGTAGTATATATATATATATATATATATATATATATATATATATATATGCAGTATATACATACATATATATATATATATATATATATATATATATATATATATATATATATATGAATGTCTTTTCCTGTAATACTACAGTGTAATATGAAAATAAGGAGGCCCATAAAACACTATTTAAACGTTGAAACCATATATTTCAGGCACTTGTTTCTGTGCCCTGTTCACTGGTAGAATATGGACAGGTGGAAAGTTACAATGGTATATATACAAAAACATGAAGGTGTGGCCTTAGGCCTCCGATGTTAAGGAGGTGGCGTTTCTTCGATGTTAAGGAGGTAGCTGTCCGTACAAAAGAAAGATGCTGGAATCTGCTATCATCAATCAAACCAACAATATGAACCTGTCAGGAGGACATTGGAAATCGGACGCCATTGACACCTTTAATCCTCAGACCCCTCTTGAAGAAGATGACCCAAGAAACGCGACCGCCAGATCCATCGCCAAACGGGAGCTAATGAGGCCAAAAACCACTAGGGAATTTGGTCAATCTCCTCCTTCTTAAGAAACGCCACCTCCTTAACATCGGAGGCCTAAGGCCACACCTTCATGTTGTTGTATATATACCATTGTAACTTTCCACCTGTCCATATTCTACCAGTGAACAGGGGCACAGAAACAAGTGCCCGAAATATATGGTTTCAACGTTTAAATAGTGTTTTATGGGCCTTCTTATTTTCATATATATATATATATATGTATGTATAATCACAACAGGAGCCACTGCTCAAAACCACATCGACGGTGTAACGAGGGAAAGCACAGGGCATTTTCATGATTTATTGTGCCGACGTTTCACAAACCATCTCGGTTGCATTTTCAATGCTGTAAAAATGTGAACACCACATTACTCGTAATAACTCTTAGAATATTTCGACAAAATATATAGATTTATTACATTGACATCCTCAGTTTTAAGTTAAACTTAAAACTGAGGATGTCAATTAATAAATCTATATATTTTGTCGAAATATTCTAAGTAAAAGCAAAATATAGCAGAATAGTGAAATTTACAAAACCACATCAGAATACAAAGAGATATAGGAAAAAGCTCAAGAACGTAAAAAACTTAAAAAACTTTAAAAAAAAACTTTAAAAATGTAAAAAAGACGTAAAATAATCTTGATATCACTGGTTACATCAATGTATTTAAAGTGAGACAAAATAAAATTAGTAAAAAACCAGCAGAAAAAACAAAAAAATTAAAGGTCAAAATAAAATTAATACAGCTAAAAGAAGAAACATAAAAACGCAAAAAAACTACGGAGTAAAACACCCACCCAGCGGGCAGTTTCAAAGAAAAACTAAACAGAAGAACCTTCAGAGACCGAGAAATGAAAGAGAAAGTGCAACGGCCATTAAACTCGCAGAATTCCTCCATCCAATTGTACATTGCGTAATGGGCCGTTGCACTTCGTCTTTCGTTTGTCGGTCTCTGAAGGTTCTTCTGTTTAGTTTCTCTGAAACTGTCCGCTGGGTGGGTGTTTTACTCCGTAGTGTTTTTGCGCTTTTATGTTTCTTCTTTTAGCTGTATTAATTTTATTTTGACCTTTAATTTTTTTGTTTTTTTCTGCTGGTTTTTTACTAATTTTATTTTGTCTCACTTTAAATATGTTGATGTGACCAGTGATGTCAAGATTATTTTACTTCTTTTTTACACTTTTTAAGTTTTTTTAAAGTTTTTTACGTTCTTGAGTTTTTTACTATATCTCTTTATATTCTGATGTTTTTTTTAAATTTCACTATTCTGCTATATTTTGCTTTTACTGAGGAGGTCAATGTAATAAATCTATATATTTTGTTGAAATATTCTAATTTAAGAGTTATTACGAGTAATGTGGTGTACAAATTTTTACAGCCTTGAACACGCAACCGAGATGGTTTGTGAAACGTGAGCACAATAAATCATGAAAATGCTCTGTGCTTTCCCTCGTTACCCTGTCGATATATATATATATATATATATATATATATATATATATATATATATATATATATATATATATATATATATATATATATATATATATATATATATATATATATATATATATGATATATATATATATATATATATATATATATATATATATATATATATATATATATATAAATATATATATATATACACATATATATATATATATATATATATATATATATATATATATATATATATATATATATATATATATATATATATATAATGTTAGATCACAATCCTGTCATATGATGCATTTATCTTCTAGATGGACGAGTAAGGAATCTAATGTCAGAATAAATGAAGATAAACATCCGCTTAAAACTGGCCCAGTGAATTATACTTTTCCTGTGCACCACAGTGGAGTTTCACATAAATTTGACTTGTTTCATAGCAGCATAATAACGACATTAAGTAACGGTCTCCAGAAACCTCTTCAGTCTTTTTTTTTTAAGTGCAGCTAACAAATGAAAATAAAATTGACTTTAAGTCAAGATCAATATAATTTTGACATTATTCTTCACAAGGAAACTAAAGATTATCGATAATTAATGATACGGTCCTTAGCTTTCCCTTGATTAATCTAGCACTAGTGTTAACCAAAGACAGTTGTTCCTTATCTTATGATTAACCTCATACTTAATTATATCTTTTATGTATTAAGTGGTTTTATACTCCGTCAGTCTTAGCTATGTATATTGAAACCGTGTTCTTCATTGCGATTTTTTTTTCTCGCTGTGTACAGAATTCCTTCGAAAGATCATCAAGCAGACAGTGCAGTAAAGCCTTGTCACGAACATAATTATACTTTAAAATAAGAGATTAACACAATAACATAATAACAGTCGAGCCTGCTGCAAGAATCGTGATGAATATAAATACGTAGAGTTGCATCATGGGTCGGCAGTGGTGCCAAATTGAGACCATTTCGCTTTTTTAGAATCCATCAGTAACCGAATTGCTCTTTAACTATGGATTTTTTCTTACTGTGCAAGTAACATAAAGTTGTGATTATTTTTAATTTGCAGTGATTGCTGATAGCCGATTTTGTTTGTAAATGAAAATTAAAAACTGGCATTTGCCTTACTTGTGACCGGAGAAAGCTCAATGCCAACGCTAAATTTCTCGTTTGACGGCCCATTAATTCATAACAGCTAATATCTTTACTTCATCTCGCATGATTTCTGATGCCTAATCATTTACAAATGACTCTTCAAATGAATGTATTAATGAATCTTGCGTCTACAAAGCAATAGTTGGCAGGATAGTGGTGAGAGGCATCAAGCTTTCACGCGCGAGTCTTGCTTATCGTTAACCCCCACAGCTAGAATTTTCGATGCCAGAGAAGGGCTCAGACCGCCGTATTGACAGTGTGTCGGTGCTTGGATGTTATCATAGCTCAGTGTTGCTGCTTTAGGTGAGAAACTCTTGCTGTAATAATGGTCCCTTTTATCTTGAAATACAGAAAACACACGTGACCTACGTTAAATACCATCTTTCGTCTGCCTTTTGACCTAACCCATTATCGTCGTTTTCAGCTGTCCTGAAGCAGATCCTTCCCATTTATTTACACAAAAGTTCCGTTATTTGAGCTGTCTTCCTTTTTGTTGTTTAGAACCCTTCCTTCTATTTATATGTTCTCTCTTCTCGTAGACACGTTTCCTTTTCTCTTATCTCCTCAGTCAAGACCACTGGTCAATTGGCTACAATTTTTTTTTTTCCCGAAACGTTGCAGTCTGCACAAGTTAAGGTTACAAAGTAGTTTTAGTTTCCCTTGTTGCTAATGACGAATACAACACTTTGTTTAAATATGCCAGGGTTGTCTTGATATTAATATGAAATAAGGAGGTTCATTTTTTTTCATTATTCCATAAAAGTGGAATCGAAACATTTACAGATTTATATATATGCACCCATTTAGCATGCATTATCCATCTCACATGCATATATTCTTAAACCAAAACACATTTTTCTTAGATGAAACGTAAAAATGGGAGTCACTGGATTTCTGCTAGTGCTCATGGCTACAATACTTCTGTCTGAAGGAGATAACAGTGTGATCGTGTCAACTCGACTAGGAAAGATATCTGGTTTCAAGGAGCAATCCACGGAAGGAAACCCATTTTATTCTTTCCATTCTGTGCCTTATGCACAGCCACCGATTGGAAGTCTCCGACTAAAGGTGAGTTCGTTTGTTTGATTTAAAAGAATTTAGAAGAAATAATTTTACCTTATCCTTCTTGATACATTTAAGCCTGGATCCGAAAAACTCCAAAACTAGTAACACAGGTTCTTAGCAAATGTTTTTACACACTGTGATACAACAGCGAAGCTTGATGGAGATACAGAGCACCTCAAACTATTTGCGACCGCATCACAAAAGTTTCCATCTTGATCAGCATCTAAGGAACTGAACTTTGCCCTAGCTTTTATCATACTTGGCGAGTGAGTTTCAAAAGATCGTCTTTTAAGATCACATCGAAGTTTGTTATTGTTCAACTTTAGTGCACAAGATTATTACCATACTACTTAAGTTCTGTTAAGTCCCTTTCATTATCACTTTCCTCATCAAGTCTTGCAACTTTGAGAGTTTCGAGTTTCTGCCAATTAAAAAAATTTTCTTAATGACAGAAAATTGTATAATAATTAGGTATCAAATAGATATCCTTAACAAATGATAAGCCACTTGGAAGAAGCTGGGATTCACATGTGTGTTTAGAGCACTGACCCATGTTAAGGAAGCATTGTAACCTAGGAAAGAAAGTCAGCAAACAATATTGTTTTCAGTTATGCTACCCAATAAATTATGAACACTTCAAGATGACAAAAGAATTGTTACTTCATTAGCCAAGTGTGCACTAGTCACGCGCTATAAATTCACTGACAAATATTGGGCATCTTGTGGCTGAAAGTGGAATTACTGCATATCATTGTTTGTTGGTTACTTGCGTGAGCCCATATGCAGCAACTTTTAGAACAGAAAAGATCTGATGAAAGTAAAGCCATTGGTGGTTGCATATATGATTAATGTATAGGATCCCATAATGGCAATTTTTGGAAGAGAGAGATGGATCCCGCTAGCGGTTATTTGACCCAAGAAATGTTCTGATGCGTCAGATTTGCCAAAAGTGGTCTTCCGGAATCACAGCATTACTTTGTTGTTTATGGGGGACAATAATATCTACAAAAAAGAAAAATGTTCATCTAGAATTTCACTATAGGAACGACGTACTGGCCTCAGATCTGAAGAAAGTGACATTC
The DNA here is from genome assembly GCF_040412425.1 of Macrobrachium rosenbergii. NCBI lineage: Eukaryota > Metazoa > Arthropoda > Malacostraca > Decapoda > Palaemonidae > Macrobrachium > Macrobrachium rosenbergii. The sequence continues at coordinate 22,049,004 of NC_089750.1, forward strand.
CTGGTGCCTGATGGTGGTATCGCTACACCTCCAGTAGGGAGCCAAGGTCCGACATTGGAAAACATAAGAGAAATTTATACAAAAGATCGAAATGTAATTACAAATTGTTATCATATTTAATTTCGAGTCAAATTAACGAAGTACATAAAAGTTGAAATTTTATCCTTGCCCAAAAGTTGTCTTCTGTGCGCAGAAACTCACTTTGAACAATATTTTAAGGAATCTGGTTATGGTGGTGTATCAGTTAGCCAAAATTAGCAAGCATTTCTGAAGAAGCGCAATAATAGAATAAAGCTGGTCGGTGAACTAAAGTAATATTCGTTCTCTAATAATTTAGAATTTTTAATAGTTATTATAAGCAGCGATTTCTTATATTTACAGTGAGCCTATATTGTCATTTTTTAGTATGATGGAATAACATTTCACCAGGATTAGCTATTATTTCTGAAGTAATAGAATTCTGAAGTCAAATTGTTGCTTGACCTAGTCATTATTTACTACTCCAAGATATCTCGATTTTTTCCTTGATAACGAACAGGCTCTCAGACAAGGATGTCTTTTAATTTACAATGAACTCCTGTATTATTTTCCTTCATTTGAGCGCCATATTTGCGGAATCTACAACTCCCCTAAGTCTTATGCTTGTACCACATCATTAACAATTCTGCTATGAAAGGAATACAGGAACTTTCCTGGGGCCCAAATGGAAAACCCACCACATTTTGAAATTGGCAGCACCCTACGTACAGGAAAGATTTGAGGCTTTTATATGAAGGAATGGACCCTAAGAAGTAAATTCAAGGGGGATGTGGTCATCTAAGCTTTTCCATATCATGTAATACTTGTCCCGGTAAATATGCTGAAATGGTGTGAAACTTCAGTCGACTTTCACATTCACATACTTTTAACATTTTTTGCATCCTAAACTGCTATAATTTACATTTAACAATTATAAATATTTTCTCTGCTTAATTGTTTAAATATGTCAGTGGCACCTCCAAAAGTTGAGAAAACGGCACACTTAGGGATAATGTTGTACAACTGTAAAATATGTGATACAGTATTATCTTTCACCTTCAGTATTTCTTGCTCTTTTGTGTGTGTGTTTGTGTGTGTCTGCGCGTGTGTGTGTGTTTTGAGAACTGTTTTCATTCGTATTTTGCTAACATTGTAGTATATGGGCAGTAAAATGCTCCTTCTTTATTTTATTTGTGCATTTATTTATTTTTGGTTTATTTAATATATTACATTTTTACTATCAGTGGATAACACATAGATTCGTTAGTACAGACAGTAAATCAAAGTCAGTGTTTTGTGTTTTGACTGATGATGCTGAGATATAGGAAGGGATATTTGCTCAAAGTGAAAGTCAAGGTATTTATGAATGATAAATGATGAATGATGTAATAACATCACTTGGTATGTATCTGCATCAGCTCGTAATCTGAAAATGCAATATTCCAAAACTATTTGGTCAAACAGGATAATAGAATATAACATTGCGTCATATGAGCTAAGGAGTGCATATGTCATATATAAGTTTGTATTTTGCTAATATTTTGGAATGTATGCATTATATGCAGTAAGATATACTCAGATTTTGTATAATGTATAAGTTTTGTTATTAATGAATAATAATGTGTGTATTTGTCAATACATGCCATGATCTGCATACTAGACTATATTTTTGCATGCCTTTGCAAACCTCTAAATTTGTTCACCTAATGAGGTCGACATGTGAACAGGGTACTTCCTAAAAGTAAAATGCAAAGGGTATCATAAATGACAAATCATAAGAGTACAATTTCATATCTGTTTGTATGAATTAGTCATTTGAATATGTGGTAACGTGATCATCCGTTAGGTTAAAGAAGTGCGTTCTCAACACCTTCAACTCCCCATATGTACATGGGTAAAACACTTGAGTAAAATCTTGATAATATATTTTATCATTTTTCCACATGTACAAAACCTTGTTTTTCGAAAGAGGTACAAAAGTCTGACTTTGTCACCATTGCTGCCACCTTAGAAGCCTACATGCACCCTAAATAATTTACCAAAGGGCACATCTACCATCCAAAAACCCGGCCTGGGCCCCAAGACTGCTTGGGCTATTACCTCAAAATTTGGTTACAGGTTAACAGTCTGTCTTTCAAGATATTATCAAACTTGGTCTTTCCCCGAGCAGTCATATTTTATGCATTTTCAATGAAACTGAAAAATGTTATGCTTCACTAAAATGAAATGTGCTTGAATGCTTTGTTTACAGTATCACTGAATGATGTAATACATCATTTCATTATTCTCAGAATTATACATCGTATTTCTTTCCCTATTTCTGTGCACTTCGAGACAAAAAATTCTTTACTGAATATTCTTAGGTCATATTCTATTACTTGCTTTTAAGGTTAAATAAGATACAGTACTACTTTGTTCTCTCGGTGCGGAAATATGTGTTTTAATCATATTTTTATTTGTAATATGTACTAAAAATTAATAATCGTCATTTCAGGACCCTGTCCCTGTCAAAAGTTGGAGTGGTGTAAAGAATGGATCGGTAGTTCCTGAAACTTGTTCACAAATATCATTCATTGAAGCTACAGTGAGGACGATAGTTTATGATGGAAATGAAGATTGCTTATATTTAAGCATATTTACCAGCAAGGTCAGTTTTGAAAAACTGAGGTACAAAATAAGATTAGTGTATGAAATAACATTAATTTTGAAGGAACAATATCACTGGACTCGACACAAGAAAAACTTTTGATTGTTATAACTTCTGTGCAAATGGTTTCATTGTGATGTCTTTACCTTCCCTCCAGCCAAATGAAGAAGACGCTGCCTTACCAGTGATGGTTTTTATTCACGGCGGAGCCTTTTTTTCTGGAGGCATCAATTGGTATGCACCATACGTTCTCATGAACGAGGGCGTTGTGTTCGTTATCATTCAGTACAGGCTTGGAATTCTTGGTGGGTATTTGTTTTTCTGTTGTAGAAAAAATTTCCACATCATATGTGAGCGTAATGACCTTTTACAGCCATTCCCTTCAGTGTCTTTGGGAAAATATTACTAATATCCTTAAAAAAAAATTGCGATAATCTGAGCATAAGTAATGTGTCCACACAGGTTTTCTGTCCACCGAAGATGACGTCATCCCAGGGAACTTTGGTGTGAAGGACCAAGTGTTAGCTCTGCAATGGATACAAGAGAATATTCATTACTTTGGTGGTGATAAAACTCGTGTCACTATATTTGGAGAAAGCGCTGGTGGAGCCTCTGTCCATTTTCATGTTCTTTCGCCTTATTCCAAAGGTATGATAAAACTAACTGAAATCATTAAAAAAAAAATTCTTGATGAAGACAAACTATGGTTCTATGGCATGATTATAACTAAGAACATTATTCTGTTTCATGTTTGACTCTAAATAAGTAATTTCTGACAAAAATTGATATAAATGATTTCATCTTAACTCATCAAGAAATTAGTCAGTTTGCAAGTGGATTTCTCCTCTCACGCTAGTTAAGGATTTGGAATTCCAGTGTTACTGACAGACCTTTTGCATTACTGCCAGACTTTCTTTCCTCTCACAGGTCTGTTTTCTAGAGGAATTATGCAGTCTGGAACATTATTTAGCCCCTGGGCAATGGGTGGTGCGTTTTGGGAAGTAGCAATGCACACGGGAAAACGCTTCGGTTGTCAAGGTTTCAGTGTACCCAGTGAGCAAGCCAGCGAATCTCTTCTTTCTTGTCTTCAAAGGATTGATGTTGTTAATCTTACTCTTAGTCTTCAGGACCATATTGTACGTATTAATGTTATAAGTGAATTTGATCCAAGTAAGTCGATAGTACGAGTATATGAGTCCACATTAGTCAGAATTGTTTTTAACATAAAATTTAGCATTTGGAACAACAATATTGCATGATTTTTGTAACAAAACAAGACATTAAATGAACCAGTACTATTAACTTAGCGCATCCTTCAACCTAGAATAATCACTGCAATTTCACCTGAGGAGAAGCCTAGTGAGGCTCAAAACCGTAGTGATTATTCTATATTAATAGATGCCTTAAGAACCGGTTCATTATTATAAATTTCTTGCATGTATAGATTGTACTTCATCCACATATCAGATCATGACAAAGGGGTGCATCCATTGAAAAACCAGTTAAAAACAATCGTAATCTACTACAATATAGCTTGCCAGGAAAAAACCATAAGCATTACAAAAATAATTACACTCACACAAAACAGCAACTCAAGGTCTTCAGTTACTTCATCCTGATTTCTTCTCCAGTTATGGGAATATTATTGCCAATAGTGCACTGAGAACCTTTTGAGAATATATGCTTAGGAAGTGATTCTACGACACTATGGGAAATCTACAATACCACAGAAATAAAGATACAATCGGACACCTTTAGCATAACTATGTATAATAGTGCTCAGAATTTTAGGCATGGACCTAAGGTCAGAGCAACCTTAAATCCCACAGGCTGTCCTAATTTCTCTATGAAAGCCTCTAATTATCATACAGACATTCTCAAATTATATGTTGCTTTCTACAGATAGATCGGAACTGGTGAATAAGAACACAGCATCCAGTAATATGTAGAAGCATCAGTCGTGAAGACTGAATAACTAATTTTTCATATAAAACATTCTTTTTATCAATGTGTGAAAAGTTAAATGAGTCTTTATCTTCTGCAGGAGCGCCATGCTCTGACCAGTTTCTTGACTGTGAGGAGTGATGAAGCCCAGGGGTTAGAGTTCTTCCGGCAAAGGCCCATCTGCCCCATTTGTCAGATGGCTTTTTTAGAAATGAGTAGTTTCTCATGTGGCAGGTAGCGGAACTTGGAGTGGACCAGGGACCTTTGTTATGGTATGATGGAAGATACCGTTTTCATGGGTGCCCTGGATGTTTGACGAAGTTATGGCTGAAAGACGTCAGAGAACTCCTGCAAGAGGTGGCGTACGTTGGTGATTCCTACCTAAGAGATGGGCACCTGTTTAGGCCCCAAAGAGAACTGTGTTGTTTGGAAAGTAGTTAAGTCTATAAGGCAGTAGTGGATCACGTTCACAAGCAGCCTGTAGTGCCCAAGAAAGTCGGCACTAAGCAGGGCATTTGGACAGCAGTGGCAATAAATTCCCATCCATATTTTGTTTACATTTAGTGCAAGATGAGGCTTCAGTGGCTATAGATTGCCCTACAAGCTGCAGCCAGGTATTGGACAGCCACTGGAGGTTGATTTCTGACACTGGCACTATCAGCCTTAAGGTGCCCATGTCACCAGGAACTTCTTGCATGAGGTGCTGAAGGTGACTTAAATCTGGTGGAGTAGGACCATGGACGTGTCTTAGCAATCACTGTTACTTCTTTGGGTGGCCATTCTAGATGAAGCTTGAGACAGTTTTCTTGCTTTGTTTCAAATCTATGGTGATAGCTGCACAGCACAGGCAGCTGGGGCATCCCTTTCACCACACCTTATACAGACATCTTTATAAGCTTGTCCTTCGTCATTTTGTGGTGGTCATCACTGGTCTCATAGGTGGCTGGGGTTGTGTACTGCAACGCTATGGAGGCACCAGTAATCTGCCTGCCACTTTTAAAAGGTACACTGTGGGTATATCTTTGCTGGTAAGAATGTTGGCACAGATGTTAAAATGTAAGTAGACAGTGCAGCCAAATCTCACTAGTGACGTCGACCTGTGGTTTGCCATCTGCATCAAACTCTGTGTTCCCCAGTGGCATGCCAAGGAGATCAAGGAACTGTCTGGCATGGGTGAGTGGTGAAAAGGAAAATTCTCTGATGAAAAACTGGTTGAGTTCTTTTCAGGCAATCTTTTCCCCCGTGTGTCCAGCCAGCAAACAATGCCGTGGAATTGAGTGTCGAGGATTACCTCAAGGACATAGTCTGTCTCATGGACATAGTCTGCTTCTTTGTTGAACTAGAGATATTGGAGGTGGAACAGTAACTCTGCTCTCCAGGCCCAGACAGGTGGCTCAGTTGTCGAGAAAGGGAGCAGATAGAAACTTAGAGTGTTTAAGTTTGTGCTTTTGTGTGATTACATCTCATATATGCTTCAGGCATTGCATGATTATTTCTCATCGGTAGATTCAGCCATATTAAGTCTGTTAGTCACCAGGGTTTGGTTCAAGAACTGAGTTTTACATCTGCCATGCTGCAGAAATAATCTTTTGGCACTCTCAGGGAGAACTAGACAGGAATATTGTGCTCAGTATTTGGTTTTACTGGCCATGTTTTAGTTTGGGAGGGACACAAAGTTGTAGGGCAGCAATGGAAGGGGGTTTATTGTTTGTTATCAACTACCTACATATCTCTTCCCTTACACTGAGGAAGAGAGAGGCTGAGAGAGTCATGCATCTAGTCACAAGGATGTAAGCACCAAGCCTTGCTGCCAAAGCTAGGTTTAACCACCAGATTCAGCAGTCAATCACGGAGCAATTTCCAGTCACCTGGGTAACACCTGACAGTGAGTGCCTTACAACCAACTGACCTACCTGTATTGATCGCGAGGATAAATCAGTTGACTCCAGGACACGTTTGCATCTTAACCTTAGTAGGCCATTAGTCAATCAGAAGTGGTGTTTGTGATCAATAACCTACTATTCTGCTCTGATTACAAACATTTTACCAACCTATTTATGTTATGCAGAACACTCAATGATGACTCAGAGATGTGCACATCAAACAATTGTCTCTGCTTACAAGCAAAAAAAGAAATAATCTCATCTGTCGGTCAAGAAAATCTATATATATAGATATATATATATTTATAAGTCTACTAATAAATATATATATATAAATATATATATATATTTATATATATATATCTGTATATATATATTATATAATATATATATATATATATATATATATATATATATATATATATATATATATATATATATATACACAATGTATGTGTGTGTGTTAGGTAAAGTCCACAATGAAATTCCTGTTACAGAACATAGTATATTAAAAATATAAATGTATAGAGGTTATAACTTTCGTCCATCTGCTGTGGACTTTATCACTAAAATGGAGTACATATACAACTCAAGAAACAAAATAAAGCAGGAAACTATAAATGCACACAAACATTACATAAAAATAAAACTATTTAATCAGGTTGTTGGGCCCTTGTCAATTCTAAAATTCTACGAGGTCTTCATGGCGGAAAAAACCTGGAGTCTTCCGCTAAAGAGCCAACAAGGTGATTTTGTTCCAAATTATGACTTTGATTTAGGGAAGAATTCAGCTGACTAGGTATATTTCTATAATTACGAATACCAGCACATCTACAAATTTCTTCACTTATATTACTATTTTCAACAAGGCCCAACTTTCCATCAAAGGTATTATTTAACGAAATGAGGGCTCCTTCAATACATCATCTGGTGGACCATTTATACACAACTTGACCATTTTTACAATTTATATTCTATGATCCTTTTCCCAGGCGTGTCTAGTTATAGAGCTGTAATTATTCCCAATTTACATGCTGAAATATGTTAATTTTTCCGTTTACCAAACGAACGACCACTTTCACCGATAAAGCAAGAATCACAATCTAAGCAACAACAGCATAAACACCAATATCTTCGGACGATTTTACAGGGTTGCTTTTATGATTTTTCTTCCAACTGTGTTAGGGTACTGGAATACAATATTGTACCCATGTTTTTCAATATTTAATTTTTGAGGAGTATCTTTAACCTCCTTGTTGAAAGGGAGTGATATTTATATATATATATATATATATATATATATATATATATATATATATATATATATATATATATATATATATATATATATATGTATATGTGTATATATGTATATATGTATATATATATGTATATATAATATAAATATATATAAAATAATATACAAACAAACTTCTAAGGCACAAAGCTTTTACTGCTAAGCAACAGTTGTGTAGTGCTCAGTATTTCTATCTTTTTACGGCTTTTTCCCTTTAGAGTGTTAATCCTGGCAAGAATACTTTCTTGACCAAAAGAACAGTAGCCACGTAGAAAGGTGCGTGTGTATGTACTTTTGTTAAAAACTGCGAGATATTTCCTTTCAAACATGAAGATTTTTTATGTTTTTTGATTCTTCTTTACTCCCTTTCATTTTTATTCAGATCTTTTAGTTAAAAGTGTCCATTATTCAACTAGTATTTCATGACATAAAAAGATTAAAACCAACTAAACCATAAACTTTGGCAGGCATTAATACTTTGTAATGCAGAATCTACCTGAGAAACCAAGTGGTAGATGTAGATCTTTGATCTCAGTGAAATGTTTCTTTTTTAAAATCCTAATATAATCAGAAATTTGAAATATCTTGAGAGGCTATATTCCAAAACTACCTTCCTTAACCTTAATATAACTTTCGAATTAAGGATACCGTATGAGAGGCAATTACGTCACTTAAATTTAGTTTCCGTCTCTGGGTAGCTTTACATGCAGGTATTTCAACTATGCTTGTTATGCCTCACCATTGGATGTCTACTAAAATACACTTATTCGAATATGATTGAAATAATATTAGATTAAGCTCTTTAATTCCACAGGAAAAGAAGATATGGTATATTTAAACTGCATTATTTCAATTACTATGCACCACCTTATTTTTCGTTCAGCACTGGAACTTCAATCCTGTCCTACTAGGTCCAAGAGTGGACGGAGATTATTTACCAGCAGAACCAGAAGTCCTGGTGAAAGAAGGCCGTTACAACAAAGTAAACCTCATGTCAGGTGTTACTTCCCACGAAGGAGGACTCTTTGTCTTTCGTGAGTACACAAATTAAAATTTAGAAAATCAGTTTTGTGGTATTTGTTGTTTTCACATATCATCATGGCTTTATTAGTTTAAAACTACATCCCACGATTTGCACAATGCTCTAGTTTTATTATGTATTTTACATCTAGATAGCCACCTTTTGGAATCTTAATTTGATGAGATAATTTTCCTTTAACAGTTGTCCTTAGTAATCATGGCAACTAACTTTCAACCGGTATTATCTGAAAATTAAAAAAATTAATTTATCCTAGACCAAGCTAATATTGCTGAGCACCAAACCCAACGGCTAAACTAAAGTAATGTCTAAAACCAATCTATTCCTCGTCATGAACACATTTCCTAAGGGAAGTTACACGAAGCCAGGTGTGATTTTTTTTATAAAATTGTAATTATAATCCTACTGACTCCTAGGAACTGTATACCTAAACCACCGCTGATAACTAGTAAGTGCTACCCTTGGATTTTTATAAGTCCAAAAGAGTTTCTTTTCTTGTAAATTACTTTTGTCGAAACTTATCGGTATTACTTCAAAATTCCAAATGCGACAAAATATAATTCAAATAAACCTAAAACCTATGTATAACAATACACTTAGAATTAACACACATCTTTTTCTTTCCAGCATTATTTTCGAATGAGGCTCTCAGACAAGACCTCTTGAATAACTTCAAGGAGATGGGACCAGCCTCACTAGATATCCGTGATGGAGATGCATCACCAACACAGTTAGCTCAGCGGATTTTTTATCATTATGTCGGTGGGGTAAAAGTCAGTTCTGAAGACGCTGATAATCTTTGTGAAGTAAGTGGAATGGTTTGTGCTTTTCCTGTTGCATACCCTTGAAGAAATAGGATTAATATTTCTTCGTGGAAATAGGATTAATATTCCTTAGAAATGTTGCCACACACAGTACTTGGTCTCTCACATTTTAGCCTACAGATATTTGAATGATCATGTTACGATGGACGGAATTTGTCTATGCCTTACCAATATTTTCAGCAAAATAACATAAAACAGCTATATTTTGGTAACCTCTACTCTTCCAGGCATTCCCTTGATCCTGTTGCAATATTTAGGCTCAACTGTTATTAACGTATTCAAAGGGTGAGGCTAGATCTTTAATTAGCTTTGGGATTTCATTTTACAGATGTATGGTGACTGGCAGTTCGTATTAGGACATGATCTGGTTGCCAAGTTCCACACCAAAACTTCCCCTGAAGTTCCCATTTATCTGTATGAGTTAAACCACAGAGGACAGCGATCCCTCGGTGATTACTACAGTGCAGGTCTTGGTGAGAAATGTAAGTGTAGATACTGGAATCAAAGTAGCCATTATGTGTATACATTATGGAATAAGTTAAACGCCATGAACTTGGATGACAAGCTCACAAAAACTGAATACCTACATGGGATGACAAGCTCTCAAAAACTGAATACCTACATCGGATGACAAGCTCTCAAAAACTGAATACCTACATGGGATGACAAGCTCTCAAAAACTGAATACCTACATCGGATGACAAGTTCTCAAAACTGAATACCTACATGGGATGACAAGCTCTCAAAAACTGAATACCTACATCGGATGACAAGTTCTCAAAAACTGAATACCTACATGGGATGACAAGCTCTCAAAAACTGAATACCTACATCGGATGACAAGTTCTCAAAAACTGAATACCTACATGGGATGACAAGCTCTCAAAAACTGAATACCTACATGGAATGACAAGCTCTCAAAAACTGAATACCTACATGGGATGACAAGCTCTCAAAAACTGAATACCTACATGGGATGACAAGCTCTCAAAAACTGAATACCTACATGGGATGACAGGCTCTCAAAAACTGAATACCTACATGGGATGACAAGCTCTCAAAAACTGAATACCTACATGGGATGACAAGCTCTCAAAAACTGAATACCTACATGGGATGACAAGCTCTCAAAAACTGAATACCTACATCGGATGACAAGTTCTCAAAACTGAATACCTACATGGGATGACAAGCTCTCAAAACTGAATACCTACATCGGATGACAAGTTCTCAAAAACTGAATACCTACATGGGATGACAAGCTCTCAAAAACTGAATACCTACATCGGATGACAAGTTCTCAAAAACTGAATACCTACATGGGATGACAAGCTCTCAAAAACTGAATACCTACATGGAATGACAAGCTCTCAAAAACTGAATACCTACATGGGAAAGACGAACACCAACAGTAAAGGAAAGGGGGATGAAGGAGAAATCGAATTAATGTTTAGTTAATATCAAATCTATGAATGAATAGTTAGAAAACTAGTTAACGATTAAATAATTAAACCCACAAACAAAAATGGACCTCAGCGGAACTTCAAACAAGATCATTCAACTCGTGAATGAAACGTGTATCAAAATGTCATCCTATCAAATAATATATGTGATCACAATATAAGACTTGGTAAGGAAATCGTTTTTCCATAATGTCTTGAAAAAAAGTCTTCATTTGTACAACTGGGTATCATGTTATGGTCGATATGTAATTAAGTAATAGAATGCACATTAACGTAATAATATGCTGAAGGCAGATGAATGAACTATTAAATCAAACAATTTATCGGTTAAAGTAGGTGTTTACTGCTAAACTTAGAGAAACCTTAGCTGTGCTGTAATCAATGCAGTGGACCTTACGACTAACAGGATAACTGGTTCGTGCTTCATCATTCATAGAACAGAGGAGAAAAAAATGGGAGTTATTTCAGAAATCGACTGACCAGTCCCCGGCAAACACTAATCAAATCATTAGTCAACTTTATTAAAGCCTCTGAAATAGATTGTGACTCTGGGAAGCTCGGAGCCCCTTTCCAGGCATATTTATGAAAAGCTCTTCCGTGTTTTCATTTAAACACTGTTCTCACGTCTTGGGAGACTTTTTATATACCTTTATAATCGAATCCTTCTTCTTCTAAGATCCGTTCTAGAAGGGTCACTGATTTTAATGAGCCTCCTCCATCTCTTTTTTCTCTGGAACGGCTAATTTCATACCTAGTTTTGGCAGATGTTTTAGTAGGGATGCCCTTCCTATCTCTATCCCTCCCTATTTGTCTAGGTTTGCCAATGGCATTGAGTAGGGCTGGCATAGTTAGGTTCATGGTAAGTCGAATTAAGGCTTTGTGATTATATTATTATAAACATCCTGAATTTGTTGGAACCCCCAATCCACAGAAAAGTTTCTCGAGTCTTGCAAATTTGGTCTATTTCACGCAAAAGATTATATACAAGTTAAATATACTATTAGAAATATAACCGAGGACCCAACCCTTCCTTCCAGCCTGGATTCACTTCACCTTTGTAACTTCACTGCCTACTGTTTGGTCTGTGCATGTTAGTTTGGATATTGCTCTCAAGAGCTTCATGCCAACTCCACATTCGCGATTAACGCAGCACATGCCAGACTCAGAAGCTCAGAGACTGTGAGCAGCCTGATCAGTTCTTCCATATATATTTTACATATAAGAATATCATTATCACAATTTGATGTAGCTGGGATATTCTAGACGCCATATTTAGCTTCGGGCGATGAACAAATGACTATATCTTCAAATCATGAGTTCTACCATAGATTCTGTACCTTGCACTCTAACAGTCTTGGGTAATTGGTGCGTTATTTAGGTCCGCTTTCCTGTCATTTGCTACTTCCAACTTTCTTTTCAGAGTAATGCTGAACAAAATCATTCTAGGTGAAAAGATACATTCACCCAGCTTTGCTTAGTCTTTTCCCTGTTCTTTGCTTTTTACTTTAAAATTTCAAATATTTGATATACTTCTCCATGCCACAGCTTCTTTTTCCTTCAATGGCAGACTGGTTCTCTTATGCTGAACAGATTCACATTTATTTATTTATATTTTCATTCATATGTGCCCTTAAGTTTTTGCCTTGACTGTTACTATCATAAGAAGACATGTTTAACCACAAGTAATTGGAATCGAATGGTACAGTTCCCCATAAAATCTGTTTCAATGAAGCAAATGCCATTAATTTCATAAATTTCACTTAGCATTGAACACCTTTTCAGGGTTTGTCATGCTGATGATTTATTCTACCTTTTACTGGTGATAAGACTTACTGGAAGCCTCTTGAGAGAGAAGAAGATCTGAGATTAAGAAAAATTATCACAAAACTTTGGTATAACTTTGCTGTAACAGGGTAAGTATCAGCTAGTATTTCCCACCTGTGTATGACTGATCCTTGACATGAAGATGATACTGATGACAGTGCTATAGTCTGCAGTAAAGCCAGATTTTGAGGCTATCATTTCTCTGAAACTATATCAAAACCATCAGAATCACTGTACGTTTTCGTTGTGATTATATTATTATAAACATCCTGAATTTGTTGAAACCACCAATCCAGAGAAAAGTTTCTTGACTCTTGCAAATTGGTCCAATTCACACAAAAGATTAGATGCAAGTTAAATATACTATTAGAAATATAACTCAAGGTCCGTATAAAAACTGTGATAAAAAAAGTGCTTATGCAATACTATATTCATTTTTCGTTGCAGAAATCCAACACCAGATAATTCATTGGGGTTCACTTGGAAACCTGCTAGTGAAGATTACTTTGTCCATCTTTCCCTTGTGCCATCACCCGTCATGGAAGAGGATAAGAGACAGGAGGTAATCAATAAATGCTGTAGCTCTCCGTGACATCAAGCACCATAGGTAGTCGTATTTGTATATCTTTCCTGAGACTAGGTTTGATATCGAAAACCCTTACTCCAATTTACAAAATCTAGCGTTATATTCTTTCAGCTTTTCTTTACAACATGATTTCTTGACTCGAGTAATTTCGCACAGGACAAGAACTCTTATAATTGTGTTCTTTCATCTTCTCATTTAAATATAAAAATCATTCTCTCAGCAGGTTCCACATTTTGGCTCTGTTACCAGTACACATTACCAAAGGGTATGACCAACTAACAAACACAGAATGAGATACTATTAGTATAAACAGCGTAATTACAAATGAAATTAAAGAATCTTACAAGTTATAGAAAAAGATATATCACCTTGTTAACTTCCATTTATATATATAATAATATAAAAGGTGGCTTTTGAAGGGTGAGGTGATGAGATGTTTGGTCTCTACAACTTTCTGTAGTACTTCAGTGCCTGAGACTCCTCAGTCAGAATCTAGATAAGAATGCAGGCAAACATGAAACCTTCTCGTTTTGTAGACTTCATAGTAAGAGAGAGCATAAAAAGTTGTCTCTCAGATATAAATAACCGGGCGGGGTTGCCTTAAAGTATCTAAACCACACAGGGCAGGCATTCTGAAAGGTCTCCCTTGACCAAAAGAATTTCAAACAGACAGGTGGTTGTCTGTTCTAGCAGTAAGCGATTTTTTCAAAAGTTTCAAATGAACTTTTCAAAATACACATAAGTGGACAGCAAATCATCAATGACACGTGACAGCAAAACTTTGTGACCAATGGACCGATGCGCTTAAGGAGAGCAATGTCTTAATTGATAAGCTTAAAAATGACACTTAGACTAAAGCAGCGACCATAGGTGGATATGTGTATGACCTAGAAACAGCACCAGAATATTGCTTTTCAACCAAATCAGTGCGAGGTGGAAGCTAATTTAAAAATTGTAAGGGGAATTACAGAAAACTAACAATGGGTTAGTTGTCTGCAGTTTCAAGTTACCTAAGGGTTTTTATATTTCTTGAATCTTAAAGAGCTGCTATATAGTCAGTCTAAAGTTATTCATTCTAACAAAATTCTGTGTGCATTGCGCAGCGGTCTGGTTAGACTGCCTAATTATTTGAAAACCAACTTTAATTTTTGTTTGTATATATCTGTTGCAATATTATTATCAGAATATTCTTTTTCACAGGTACGAAAGTTCCTAGAAAGTCTGCCAACAAAACTCAACTACATCTTGCACCCAGATTCTGTTTCAGCAGAGCAGCTTCGAACATTGACGGAAGAAAACACTGGAGCGGAAAATATCAACAGTCCCAGGAAGTATCTCAGAAAAAATGAGCTGTAGCGATCAAGGAGTGTTCATGTAACGGTTCAAAATGCAGGGAACCAACTTTTATAAGAGTAAAGCTAAAGGCATATGAAGCATTTCAATTTTCTTTTGCTCTGTGATGAGGAATGTTCCATGTGCACCTCGCTTGCTAAGAAAGTAAAATGGAAGATATAACGGAAGTTGATTTACCGAAATTCTTTTCACAACCTTTTCTTTCAATACCTGTCGAGAATTCTGTCGTTTCCGGTAATGAAATAGTATGTTTACAAAACAGTGAAAAATACCTTTACTGTAGTGTGTGTAAAAATAACCCTTCATCTACTACTTAAGAAATATAAAATATTCAGCAACATTCACTGGATATACAAGTATATTATACTAAAAGTATGTGTACATCATACACGCCTGTCCTTGAACAAGCTTCATTCTCTTCACTAACACCACAGCCCCCACAGACCTTCTGTCAACAAAGGCTTTTGATTAGGACACTTTCTCCGAAGACATTCAATTTACATTTTTACATAGTTAAGTAAAGCTAAAATCTGTCTTCCTACGTTTCTCTTCCTTTATTTCCCTATACAATTTTTTCCTCTGAGTTTGACTGTCAACAATTCTTACTTTTAAGATAGCCTACTCAGCAAAGCCTTTTCCCGTATGGACTGATAATGTAGCATGGGTCAGAATGGGTTCCCTGCTGGAATTCCACATTTGTCACTCTGATTCCAGAGTATTCTTTGAATCTCTTTAAAACAAAAGTCTCGAGTTGGTATACAAAAGTGGGTCATTCCTCAGCACCATGAACCAAGCCAAGTAACACAAAACATTAAAATGTTCTTTGTTTTTGTAATGAACACAATGATGGACTACACTCTTTTCGATATGGGTGTAATTACTATAATCCATATGTAACATGTATTTGTCACTGTATAACATATTCTCCCCTCCCATGCATATAACACTGTATATTGATAAGTGGCAACTGTATTCTTGCCTAACACGTATTGATAAGTGGCAACTGTATTCTTGCCTAACACGTATATTGATAAGTGGCAACTGTACTCTTGCCTAACACGTATATTGATAAGTGGCAACTGTACCCTTGCTTAACACATATTGATAAGTGGCAACTGTATTCTTGCCTAACACGTATATTGATAAGTGGCAACTGTACTCTTGCCTAACACGTATGTTGATAAGTGGCAACTGTACTCTTGCCTAACACATATATTGATAAGTGGCAACTGTATTCTTGCCTAACACATATATTGATAAGTGGCAACTGTATCCTTGCCTAACACGTATATTGATTAATGGCAACTGTATTCTTGCCTAACACGTATATTGATAAGTGGCAACTGTATTCTTGCCTAACGCGTATATTGATGAGTGGCACCTGTATTCTTGCCTCACACATATATTGATCACGGGCAAAAAAGTGATGAAATCACAAAAGGGATAGTAAAGCTCAGCCACAAGAGACAGATATGGAAGTCAGGGGATACAAAGGAAGTGGTAAGGCATAGGGCTTTACTCGGCAACCTGATAAATTATGATGAAAGCGAAAAGTAGAAGTAGGAGTTTTTTCTCAATCAGTATAGAAAGCAAGTGCCACTATAAAACGCACAATGCTAACCATACCTGAAGAGATAGACACTGGCACTTCTTCAAACAATACAATTTAAAGACATAGCAAATATATCCACTCAGAAGCACGCGATCATATAAACACAACGCTTCTTTGTGGGTAACAATTTTTGTTTTTGCTTTTAGGGTTTTTTTCCTTCTTTTTCATCTTTATAGTCGAGAATAATACGGGCGAGCTCATTCCGACTGTTGCTCTTGCGGAGACTAGAGTAATGTTCAACAAAAATCTGGGCTGGGTCAGTGCTGGGTGGTACTGGAATCAAGCGCTCGGGCATAATTTTCACATCATCAGTAGTAGTTCGTCCAAACCGAAGCCTATACAATATGCATATTATAATGGCACTCGCTTTCTCTACTGACTGAGAAAAGACTCCTACTTCTACTTCTCGCTTTCGTCATAATTCATCAGGTTGAGGAGTAAAACCCTGTACTCTACACCTTCCTTTGTATCCCTTAACCTCCATATTTGTCTCCTGTGGCTGGGCTTTACGCTCGTTATTTCAGTCCTTTTTTGCAATGTGGTAACAAAGGAATGGGGGTTATTTAGGTTTTAGATATAGTTTTCTTAGACCTATGTGGCTTCTCCGTGATTATGGTCAGCTCAGCTCGTTTGCTGCATAATTATACAAATTATATATATATATATATATATATATATATATATATATATATATATATATATATATATATATATATATATATATATATATATATATATATATATATATATATATATATATATACATATTAATTTCCTTGGCTGCCTTTCTGCCTCTGTTTGCGTGTCCGGAGCCTCTGGGAATTTTGGAGGTTTCTGGGACTTCCGAAGGCTTCAAGACAATCTCCATGCTCTTCGAAGCCTTTCATCTCTGATTTCTTCTCCATAAAACTCTGTGATTTAGTATTGTGCAAGAACGGGGGGAGCCCACGTTCTTGCAGCTTAATTCAAAAGGCTTCTGGGAATTCCAAAAGCTTCTGGTCCTTCCTGCCGACGAAAAGCTTCGACGATTTCTTCGGGGGAAGCCCACGTTCTTGAAGGTAAACGGATCCAACAGGAATCTGTTTAGGAACTGAACACAGCTTCAAGGATCCTGGAGTCGTTAAGACGTCTTCAAAAATACGTTTTAATCCTATGGGCGTTTCTCCTATAGGTGGGAGAATTATGGGTGGAATGATTCTGAAGACAGATTCTGGATTTCTCCAGAGAAATGCAACCCTAACTAGCCCGAAATTTTCAACATTAAGTGAACCAACGGTATATAATAAAGGTCGCAGATTTTTGGCTGAGCTTTGTTATTTTCGTTTCGAAATGAACTCAGCAGGTAGTTTTGGAACAATAGCAGGCATTACTGGTGATGGTCCGGAACCGCCAATGGCACTTCGGGAGATGGAAACTGACGAACAGAGGGAGCAAAGAATGGCTGCTGGAAAAGCAAGGGACGCACAAAGGCGGGCCACGGAAATTGATGAACACTAATGTTTTCTGATAAAATAAAATGTGTTGAGATTGAGCACTATTAACGAAATGTTTATAGATTATAAGGACATATTTTTTTTTTATAAAAGAAATGTACAGGTAAGAAATCCTTTTCAAATTCAAATATAACTTGCTTGACCTTTAGAATTTATGAAGCATTTAATTAACCTTGTATGGTACCTATGAACCACCTGCATTATGAAGATCACAGTACATACTACTCCAGTTATACAACTTCAATATTAATTACATCAGAACTATTAACAAGAAACTAGCAGATGCTAGTGATTGTGAGGATCTGCCAGTGTGTGTATGTATATATATATACATACACACACACACACACACACACATATATATATATATATATATATATATATATATATATATATATATATATATATATATATATATATATATATATATAATTATACATACATACATATACACACACACACACACATATATATATATGTGTGTGTGTGTGTGTGTGTGTGTGTGTGTGTGTAATAAGGCCGATTCTGAGGCCTATACTTTATTTAGGTCTCCGTTTTAAGAACAGAGGTTGGTATCTTGCTTTTCCTGAGACAATGTATGATAGCTTGAGCCGACATCATAAGTTATTCCTTGCCCTAGCTAAATTCTAAGGTCTATGAAATGAGATACTAGGTACAAAACTAAACCTTTATTGACAAAAAAAAAAAACGAAAATAACTTCAAAAAAATTACGAAGAATGAAATCGAATGATTCAACATAACTATGAAATTCTTCTAAAAAATAAGGTCCAAATCATAGTCACCCAATTATTTAAGGAAATACAGAAATAATTCATCTGTCATTCAAATTATAAAAAGGTCAATTAATACGTTCAGGTCATTTCATCATTAAATGTCACACTACTCCCTTCCTTGAAGAGGAACGTGAAGGAGGGAGGAAGGAATACCTGTAAAAAAACAAGCGTTATATTAAAAACCAGAAAATGTAAAAAAAGTGCAGAAACACAAGATTTCACTGGAACAGGGAGAACGTCTTTGCCCATAGTCTGAAAAAAATTTAAAATGTTTATGAGCAGTACTCACTTCACCATTGTCCTCTGGAAACAGTTTCAATCTGGGTGTTTTCCTTGTTACCCCGAGCACACAATCATGTCACTGAAATACGGATCCCACTGTCCACTCATTCGCATTATATGGGTTTGTCAACGCACATATGAACACACTCTCGTAACATCGTTCAAGGTCAAGGTACGGTAAGACACGCCTCCTGCAATGTAGGGCGTCATGAGGCACCTGGTCACACACGTACTCACGCACTCCACTGTAATGTTTTCTTCAAATCCGGATTTATAACAGGGTCAACCTTCTCGAAGGTTCTTTTGCTGAAATCGCATTTCCGCTCCTCGTGTCTTGTCACCAAGGGTCTCCGAGCACGTTGACTTTTTGTGGTATGCGAACGACACTCATCATTTTCTTACATGCTGTGTACAGTATAGTCAAATGATCCCTCGAACAGCTGATCTCATCTTCTCAAAGGTCACCTTCGTGACCAGTTACAGTAGCTCGGTCCACGCACCACTAGGTGTCCTCACCTAGTTACGATAACTGTCTAATCGAAAGATCTAGATGCAAAACTTATATGTATAGCATAACACAGGTATTATGTCACAATCAGTTCTTTTAAGAAACGCATCACTTGAGGTGATTGCATTCCTGGTACTGCCTCACGCTGAATGGCCTGCGATTGCGCACGCCAACGGTGAAGGTATTTCCCAGTGATCTGACCAAGATGAATGGCTTGCGACTGCACAAGCCCATGTTGAATGTGGCACTCGCGAATCCTTTGCGCCAACCCAACATCTCCCCGAAACTCCAGCGACATGTAGACGTCCATCCCGAAATCTCTCCAAAGCCCTGGATCGTTTGACAGCTTTCTCATACACTGAGGACAGTGAAGCTATTCCAACAGCTCCGTTAAGAGGAAGTGGTGTTTTTCGTAAGTCAGTCATATCGACAGTCATATCAAAAAGTGACTCATCTATTCCCTGTGTCATATTATTACTGAACCAATAAGACTACTAGTGCAAAGGTCATACGTTCTCAATGTGAAACAATTCCAAATTGCTACCTGGAATTTCCACAGTCAACCCACTATCATGTACACTAACTCTAAGGAACTATTCATAAAAACTCTACCCAATAAAAAAAATTACCCGAGACCCTATCCATATACTGAATTCACGAAAAGCAATCCTAAGCATCTGAAAGGTATCATATCTCGTAAAAAACATCAAGGTTCTACTCTGGTTAGCAAATATTGCTCAATACCCGACTAATTCTCAGCACAATAGCAATTGACATGTTGGCAATCGCTCCTACGATCCTCACAACTACAATTACCCATGGCACAGCTCTCTTAATTTTAAAAGAGAACTGAAAAATCCCAAAAACTAAATTCGATATCCCTATTAAAAACTTCATAAACCTCTCCTAAACCCTAACTGACATATCCCAACCTGTAAAAGATCAGACCCATTCGGTCCGATATACTAAATACCTCCCCAAAACAAAATCCTAAATAACAAACCGTTATTCTGTAAAAAGATATTGCATCAGACGACAAATACACATCATAACATTCTTACATAATATCACACAGGTCTAACCTCTTATGAAATTAGTCCACGTCACCATTCCCAAAGTCATGTGAATACAAGCCAATAACTCAAAGTAACCCATTACTATCGCCAAATGCAAACGATGAAGTCCCTAACCGCAGATGCAATCCATAAAAAAAAAAACTCAAATTCATATATCTACAAAACTCTACGGTATTCTGCACACAATTTTCCTAAGTACTGCAGCTTACATCAGAATCATAATGAACCCGAACTACTAAAGATCTGTATAACTCTACCGACTAACGTCCTCCCCAATTACAACAAACTACAAGTCATGCCCATTTACAGCCCATTAAAACCCGAAAGGAAAAAAACCTGTAACATACCCATTATCATAACAATACAACCCAGGAATGCATCCATGCTAATACCCCTTAACCCAACTTTTTGATCTTAGAAATATGTGTCAATCGTAACACACCAGTGTTTTCATCCAGAACAACAAATCTATTCCCCTTCTTTGCTTCAACAACACGGAACGGAATTTCAAACTTAGGACCCAGCTTATAGTTTAGCTAATTCCTGACATTTATCTTCATATAAACCCTATCTCCAACAGCCATTTTGACTCTATCTGGCTTTGCATTACTCCTATCTACCATGTCTCGCGTTTTCATCTCAAGATTCTTAGCAAGGCGCGCATATCTCTCTTTCGCAGTTGAAATCGGCGACTTTACAGTATCGTCACCTGTTGGAATGGGCAATAGATCAAATGGTATCGCTAGCCATAGCATTAATGCTATGCTGAACCTGTGGAAGATAGCGGTCCCAATTTGGGTCATTACCTCCCACGGTCATTCTAAGAGCTTCAATGACCTTTCTATTTGCTCATTCGCACAAGCCATTCGCTTCCGGTCTATGTGGAATAATATTAACCTTTTTAATCCCCATTACGTCCGCAAGACATTGCATCGTACGATTTACAAATTCACGACCGTTATCTGTAATCAAAACCTCTGGTGCTCCGTATCTGCAAATATACCCATGAAAAAATGCAACTGTCACCTCTTCCGCTGTTTTATGCCTCAACGGGAAAATCTCTACGAACCTAGTTAACTCGTCAACGACCACCAACAGGTGCCTATGGCCATAATCAGATTCACAGAAATTACTCAAGATGTCCATGTGGACTCTTGCCGCGGGTCTGGTAGGAATCGGGAGTGACCCCAGTTTGCAAGACTAAACAACTTCTGACAAAGTCTTCTATTTCCTTGGACATATTTTTCCAAAAGAATTGTCCTCGTACGTTCTGATACGTCTTCTCAATCCCTAGATGAGGACTGCTAGACCTACTGTGAACAATATCTAACACCATAGGTACTAAACTCGTAGGAACAACTATTTGCGTCGTATCGCCCTTATCTTCACTATTTCTCAGCCTGTATCTAATCTTCCTAACTAACAAATTACCCTCTAGTTCAAGTCCTGCAAAAGGCAGCTTATAACCCTTCCTAACAAATTCCCCTCTCAGAAATGCTTTTGCATCTCTCAAAATCTCATCTTCATCCTGTTGTTTTTCTACCAGACTAATATCCCAATCTATGCTATCTCCCGATACATAACATACATGAGTACCTTGCTCGTCAGAAAAACTTCTACTAAGGGCGTCTGCTACAACATTTTATCTACCCTCTATATCCTTTATTTTAGCATCAAAATCCCAGATTGTCAGATACCATCGGGCTCTTTTGGGAGAAAGATCCGGCTTATTAAAAAGATCCACCAATGGCTTATGATCCGTCAAAACCTCTACTTGATTACCCATAAGAAGCATCTTGAAATGCACAAGAGCTGATACCACGGCAAATGCCTCCTTGTCGACCACCGACATGAGATGCTCATTACTACCTCGTGTCTTAAACTTCCTACTGTAAAACGCAATCCGGTGGAGTTTTCCATCGAACTTCTGCATAAGGCAGCCGCCTATCCCATTATTACTCGCATCTGTTGCTAACGTGAATGGACGTTCTAAATCCGGAAACTTCAACACTGGGAGATTTGTTAAAGTATCTTTGATTGTCTGAAATGCTACTTGCTGTCCCTCTCACCAAACAAATTGCACATCATCCCTCAGAACATCTGTCAAAGGAGACGCCAGAACAGAGAAACCCTTCACAAATCTATGGAAAAATCTCGCCATGCTTAAAAACAACCGAACCTGCTTCTTAGTCTTGGGTGAAGCAAACTCTACAATTGCCTTAACCTTACCATCATTTACTCTGACACCCTCTTTAGAAATGACATGCCCTAAATATACTATCTGCTTCTTGAGAAAATTACACTTAGCTAACTTTATCTTCAAACCAGCTAACCTAAGTCTTCTGAAAACTTCCCTAAGAACTTCTAGATGCTCCTCTACTGAGTCAGTGGCAACTAAGATATCATCCATGTAGATATGGACTTTATTCCCTAACATGCCATGCAAAACCATATTCATCAACCTAGTAAAAGTCATCGGACTGCCTGTCAAACCAAATGGCATTCGTGTGAACTCATAATGACCCTTCGGCAAAGAGAAGGCCGTGTACTTTCGACTCTCCTCACTCAGCAGAACCTGCAGGTAGGTACCCTTGCATTAGATCAATTGACAAATAAATGCACTTTCCGCCTACCTCATAAAAAAAATCTGGCAAACACGCCACAGGGTAGCGATCAGGAATGGTTTTCTCATTCAATTTCCTAAAGTCTACACAAACTCTGACTGAGTCATCTTTCTTGGGGACTGCGAGCAATGGAAAATTGAAGGGTGATGAGCTAGGCCTAACAATACCTTCTTCTTCCCACTTATTAACTTCTTGTTCTACTTGTTCCCTAATCTTGAAAGGAATCATATATGAAGGAATAAAAATATGCTTAGTCTTGTCCTCCAACTGAACCTTGTGTTCTAACACATTCGTTAATCCTAACTTATCCCCTTTGAGTGCGACTATGTCCGCAAACTATGCTAAAACATCTTCTACACCCTCAGCATATTCTTTGTAATCGGCATTAGCTAACTGATCTCTAAAAACTTGCCTTCTAGCTTGTAAATCTGCCTCTGAAAAAGAACAAAAATCCCCGACAATGTTCACTGAATTATCTTCATCGACCCAGTCAACGAAATTGATTGCATAAGTACCCTTCTGGTAATTACAAACTGTATCGTTACAGTTTAGCAACTCCACCCAAGTTTCCCCTGAACTCGTTACATTATTTACAGAACTCATACACTAAACTCCCTTCAACTTCTCACTGCATTCATCCACACACATCTGTCTGGACTTACGGACCCCTTTCACTCGCACTTTCACCATCGCAACCATACCTGGACCAAACACCACATCATCAGTTAAAACTCCCTTATAGTGCTTCTCATCCCCCCGACACATGTTCATCATTCAGCCCCGGATGCATATTCCTGAAGTCTGGACGGAAATAGACCCTCTCGGATATCAGAAACAATCAGAGCGTGTTTTGGAGCGGTGACGTTGTGAGACTCCGCCCTCCTAGTGTTACCACCTATAAACTTTTCTTAATTCTTGCAAAAGCACCAGTTTTGAAAATATTAACCTTATATATATAATACGTTATAATATTGGTAAATATATTAGTTATTACAGATGCATACAGAATATATGTATCAACTATGCTGTACCAGCTAGCATTTACGCTGGCGCTTATTATTATAAAAAGGTACCGAGAGTCTGAGCACGCAAGGTATATGGCACCATTGCTCAATGTAAACAAACTGCATGTGCTGTTCCTGTTCTTTAACTTCTGTCAAATTGATTGAGTCTGTAGTCTATAGTCCTCCTAGTCTGTTGTTTTCGTTGTGTGTTACTTGTACTTTAGTCACTATGGAGTGTACAAGAAATCCCGAGTTGCTAGATTGTGAAGGGAGTGGCTTCCATAATATTATTTTGCAGAAAAATCAAGATTTCGTGTGCTTACGAACTAATGCTAAACCAAGGGAAGATTTCGACAAGTGGAGAGAAATATTCAACATCAAGAATTGTATGTGTTTCAACTCCTATAAACTGTACCCTGTTGGAGTGAAGAAATTATTTCGTCAAAAATTACTCTGCCATCACAGCAACAAATTCAAACACAAAGGTGTGAAGAAGACTGTTACTGGGTAAGTAGTATTTTTCCATGTAATTTTACTCATTCATATTTAAGAAGTCTAACCTAAAACCTAGTCTTAGGGTCTTAGGCCATACCTGAATAGGCTTACACGTAAGAGGCACGCCTTACCCAAGACCAAAGGGTAAAACTTTACAAAGCTTGCGTGACCTATGTATAGCCAAAAATAGCTACACCCGAAAAATGTATGTTTGGGAGTGGATTCATTTTCGAAAACATGCAGTAAAATATTATACAAAAGCCTATACCTACAAACAGTAAGGGGGACCTTTTCAGGAAACCTGGGTGGGGGAACACAGACAGAATAGGCTAAAGGGCAAAAATCGGAGTTTCTGTCGTAATTTTCGTAAAAAGGTAAGGGGATCCCTGTTGGGAAACCAGGTTTTTTGGGTGGGGGGAAACAGAGATGAACGCAATTAGCCTAACACAAGGAAATTCATGAAAATGGCTGTGTGGCTAACCCCCTACCATACATACAAGCTCCTGTTGCTGAATAAACACTGGTTCTATGCAACGTAAAAACACCATACAAACAAACAAATACATATGCGCTTACTCCCTACCGTACATACGGCACCCTGGCCAAAACGATCTTTCATAACTTTGGATGATCGGAATGCTGGGGGGAGAGTAAAATGGCCTTTGCTGATGTACAGTCCTGTTCAAGTGCAGGATTGTCATCAGTTTATCATTTTCATTTCATTTCTCATTTTTCCATCTAGCCATACTTTCATTTCAGCGCTGAATGATCTTATAGGTCCCAGTGCTTGGGCTATGCCCTAAATTCCATAATCCATCCATCCTACCTTACATACAAGCTGACCCCCTACACTGCATACAAGGGGCTACAACCGTTCGGTGGTCTACACTACTTTACCTATGGACACAGCTAGCCTAGGCTATTGCTTGACTACCTAAGAAACAATACTCGTTATAGACACATTGACCCCAGCCTCTGCAGGGTGACATTACTTTTTCAACGATCATTTTTGGAACATCTGTTACTTGTACATTGGGACCTGCCTGGCCTAGGCTACTTCTTACTTCGGAATTCCAGAAGGCCGCACAATCTTGATAACGTTTTACCTACCAAAGTGCTGAAATATGGCAATTTTCAGTCGTCCTCGGGCAGCCCATAAGTTTGGTACTCAGTCCACAGGAACTAAGGCTTTAAAATTATATAATTTTATGCTTACTGAAACTAGATTTGAGTGGAGCAGACCCCTGCACCCTCCTAATTGATTGCTAAAATAGGATAAATAGGGCATCCATATTGTCCCCCAGGACCAAAATTCCAAATTTGTGACACACTGCTAGGACAAATTGTGGTGAACCTAAGGGTAGCCTATGCCATTTGGATGCATTTCTTTCAAGCTCCAAATATCCAGCCCTTCAGTCGCTAAAACAAAAATGGGTCTAATTAGTAATTGGGTGTAAAAGGAACTAGGCCTAGCTAGCCTGACCTATTTATAGACTATCTAAACCACTTAACCTCAGGGGCTCCCCCGCTCCCCCCCACCTAATGATAGGAGACACCTATAATGCCCTACCTTAACATAGGGGGCTAGACCCCCTTTGAGGAAGTTGAACTGGTTGTTTGGGTAAGCCAATTCCTTCTAAGCATGAACTCATGAACTCTTCCCCGATGCACAAGAAGTTTTTTTTTTTTTTTTTTTTTAGCATAATTGACATTCAATAACTGCAGTTGTGAGTAGATATGTGAATTCTATTTTTAAGATTGCTCTTAGTGGTTTATAGAGACGCACACGGTTCTCTCTGCTTGTATATTTATTAAAACTTTGTGCCATAAAATATGCAGCATTATTTATGTATATAATATATATGCTAATTATATTTATTTATTTCATTCTCAGTTGTGAAGTTTTCGTCGATGCCACAATTAGGAGCATTCATAAGCAGCCCCTTAAAAGGGACAAGCTTATGGAGTCTTTTCCATGTTTTACTGAAATCCATGGGTGGCATAATCATCCCCTTGATTCTGCAGATGCTCTTAATCAACTGAGAGTAACATCAAGCACCCGAGATACATTCGAGAGATACTTTGAGCAAGGTAAAATAACACTTTTCTTGAAATGCAGTCAAACTTAGTGTAATGTTCTTGTATTTACCTGTTTCAAAGTTTTTGTAAAAAGAATTCTACTATAATAATTATCTAGTGGAATTAAATTCAGCTAGAAAACCTCAATGTCACAAATTATATATTGTATGTAAAATTTCACGTGGTAATTTTATATTGATTATACTGAACAAGTAACGTTAACTCTGCTGATAATGTCACTATAGTGAATATAGGCCTTTATAGGAATGTAGAAATTATAGTCTGTTTGTGTTTACTGATGTATAATGTTATCCCATAATTCATGTCCTTTTTTCAGAATTTCTCACTACCGGCACACATGCAACAGCTCTTTCCCTTGGAAGTCGTGAACAAATTAAGTACTGTACTTCCTAAGACATATGCTTAAGGCTGATATCACAATTTTGAGGGCTGCCCTTTTTCAAAATTTGTAGTGTCGATATATATGAAAGTAAATTAACTGCCTTTTACCATCTAAAACTGCAAATGGCATAACTAATGATTTATTTACATAATTGGCTACTTCAAAAAGATTTGCCTTGCATGCATTCATGAATTTTTGTGCTTTTAATTCGGTATTACTCCCGAATAGACTAACTAAAAATGTTATTAATATACAATAAAATTCATTGACTCAGTACTATGATTGAAATGTAAGTAGTTCTTCAATAATATTCATGTTTGGGGGCCTCAAAATGTGATTTCCTTGATCACCGGATCAGTGATTGCAGTGTATACTAGGACAATGCAGTAATGATGTTACTGTAGTTACTATTATTTTAAAATGATAATCTTAGCCACAAGTATGCAGCTGATAACCCAGAAGT
The DNA here is from genome assembly GCF_040412425.1 of Macrobrachium rosenbergii. Classification (NCBI taxonomy): domain Eukaryota; kingdom Metazoa; phylum Arthropoda; class Malacostraca; order Decapoda; family Palaemonidae; genus Macrobrachium; species Macrobrachium rosenbergii. The sequence continues at coordinate 22,076,716 of NC_089750.1, forward strand.
ACAGATTAAAGTTTAGCACAACGATGAACGATTCTGTGTGGTTTTGGTAACTCCCTTCATGAAGAGGGTTCATGAACATCTAAGAGAAGCCTCGGAAGTTGTTTCTGTAGATGCCACAGGATCTGTAGACCAACTGAACACAGCTGTCATACCTTTTATTTGTGCAGGACCAGCTGGTGCTGTTCCTTTGGCTGTGTTGTTCACATCATGTCAAGATCAAGTAACATTGACCACAGGTTTGTAGTTTACATGAATGATTTTATTCTTTATTTTATTTTTGCGTATGTTAACTTTTTCAGAGGCATGTTGGGAAAATTTTTATGACTAAATAGCATGCTTTCAAATACAAAATCCATGCTCACTCACGAGACCCTGGGATTTTGGGGGGAGCCACTTATGACTTATTGTATTGCATATGGGTCTGCTCCATACTTTCATCCTAATACTGCACTTCATTCTAACTACTACAGGTATTCTATCACTAGATTCCTACCTTCACTCAGAACTCGCCTAACCTCTTGAAAAATCTTTTCTAATTGTTGACTTTGCTTTGATGGTATGGAAGCTCAGTACACACAATATATATTTTCCTAAGCAAAAATTTAATTTGTATTCCTCTTTAAGTGATACTACTTTCCTGGTGCCAAGCACAGTCACCTCCAAGAATTTTGTTAGTCTACTTTTTTTCCTTACTCTTCTTTGGTAAACAAAATTTAATGAAGTATTTGCACAATGTTTTACACATATACAGTACAATGTGTAAATGCATTTAGTAAGAAGGTATTTGTGCCCAGCTAGGCAAATATGATGATTTAATTTATAATTCTGTTTGTTAACATCCATACCAGTAATAATATTTTCTATAAATTATATTTAACGTTCTGTTTTGTGCCTGGCAGGCTTTGGTATGATTAAGTAGATGCTAGGTGAATGTGCTTTCTATGGCAGAGGAGCTCCACAGTCATTCATGACTGACAACTGTGAAGCTGAAAGAAAAAGTCTAGCTGCAACTTGGAACACAGCAAACCGTTTCCTATGTATTTTCCACCTGCTTCAGCAGGTATGGCGTTGGCTATTGGATTCTAAACATAGTATTCAAAAGGATAATCGTCAAGACCTTATGGCTGCCATGAAAAGTCTTGTTTATGCTAGTTCAAAAGCAGAGTTTAATAAGGTGTGGCAATCTCTCCAAACCTGTTCTCTCATGGCTACATATCCTATTTTCAAAGGGTAATGTGAAATAGCCCAGTTTTAGAAGCATTCAGTGCACTATTGCTTCAGCTATCTGTCCCTATAAATGTCCTTTTTTTATAGTTCATTAAAGTGTAAAGTCAGTCACCATTGTTTATAATTCAACAAGTTGGTATGAAATCCAAGGTCTTTGATCCTTTTGAATGAAGAGTTGAACAGAATTGAAAAGAAAATTGATTCTATCACTAAGTTTACTTTTCAAATTGCAATGTTGTATGTCCTGCTGTTTAATTAATCATTTTAATTTCCTTTTGACATATTTAAATCTTGTTTTAATGAGCATATTTTCTTAACTTTCAGTTATGTGGCATCCTTGGTTGAAAGGAAGGAAGATTGGGCAATTGCTTTTCGAGCTGGTACATTGTTACGAGTGTTGTGGTGTAGAATAGATAGGGAAATTAGATAGAAAAGAGAGAGAGAGAGAGAGAGAGAGAGAGAGAGAGAGAGAGAGAGAGAGAGAGAGAGAGAGAGAGAGAGAAATAAGAATAAAGAGAGAGGCAAAGAACACAGTGATAATGCCCAAAAGCTGTTGTTGTATCGTGTTATCAATACGCTGATCGAGGCTGGGTGTTTACATGAACCATGTGCAGTATATCGTGTTGAAGCCATAAAAACAGTCGTAAAAGTGAGAAATAATGGCCTCACGATTAAGCTAACAAAGTCATGAGTCAGCACAGCCTAAATGATTACAGCAGCTGGTTCTATAGCACCGCCTTCTCAGGGAGGCGTTTTCGTGGAAGTTCCAGGAATTTGGGGGCTGGCCCAAGTGATGTACTTCTTTAACCTCCAATCAATTATGTTTGGGAGGGGTCTTTCACACACCCTCCTAAGATCACCTCCAATCAAGTCCTCTAAGGAGAGATTTGAATCACACCCACTACAGTCCTTCCAATCAGCTACTTGAAGGGGAGGCCTTGCTGATTAATCCTTCCAATAAAGCTAGAAGGAGGTGGAGATTGCAGATAAGTTTTCGAGGGGTTCAACGAGTTAGAGACCGACGAGGAGGGAAGAGTTTATAACTGTGTCCTTCAAGGGAGAGTATGTCTCCCCTCGCTTCAGTGTTCCCCATATAGACTGAGTCAAGAGTGATTCGTTTTCTATCATTGTAACTTGTTAATTTTGTACTGATCCTTATAATACTATATACTAATTAAAGTGAAGAAATTACCGATCTCGTCTCTATACGCCTTTCTGAGAGATATCAATACTTAAAATAACTAACTACAGAAGATAGCACATCATCCGTAAAGCGATCTGAAGGACACATCGAAAAGAAACCAAGGTAAGAAGAAAAAGACTAAAAATCCATACAAACATATAACAAAGAAGATAAAAAGGGAAAGATAACCCACAACAAATGGTGACAGCTTACTTGGATCCAGAAGGCGAGACGAAACAAACGAACATGAATGAAATTATCAGTGTAATTATTTAAGTTACAGTGAAACGAAATTCTACAAAACAAACTTAGATTTTTTACGACGATGACCAAAATATATCTGAAGAAATAAAAACACTTTCAACAAGATTCCGAAGGCGGAAAACTACAGCGAAAAACATCGCCTACGCGGATAAGGCGGCGAAGCACTCACCGCGGAAGGCACAACAATTAGCGATATCACGATATCAGCAAAACAACACAGTAAGTTGGCGATAAATGAAATTACTGTCCGCTCTCTCTCTTAATAAATAAGTGAAGATATATTTTTTTCGCATCTTGCTATAAGATTGAAAATTAAGAAAACTCTCTCTAGTGAATAAAATTCTTTTTGCATAAATACCAGCATTACTCTCTATGATAATTAATTATTTAGTAAATAATTTACATAGGGAATTAGTTATTTTTTTTTCCTTCACTCAGTTGGTGATGATTATTTGAGAAGTTATATATATAATTTGGTGTACTTATTATGATGAATTTTGATGATATGATGCCCAATTTCATATAAGAATTTATTTTGTGTATTGAAAAAGGTTTTAATTGTGCACTTGAACTCAATAGAAAATTTAATTTTTTTTGTGACAATTTGACAAATTGTTTTAATTTTGGTACAATATAACAAATTTTTTTTATGATTGATGTACTCTGAGTGAATAATTTTTTTGTGTGTGGACATGCAACGAGCGTTTGAAGAATTACTGAACACCGCAATTAGACGAAGTTGAATTTCAAGACTAAATTCCCACTCCGCTGTAGTGCAAGGAAATACTAACAATAATAACACAAATAACCAGAACCAAATTAGTGTTAGTCATTCTAATACTAATAACAATAATAGTAATAGTAACAATACTAATAATACTCGCACCTTACAAATTTATAACATGAACCAGGCGGCCGTCATAACAACCGCCACACGCTTCTGTGGGCAGGTGGATGATTCCAATCCTGACAAAAGCAGACTCGAATCCTGTACTGTAAATCATTGGCTAGCAGATGCAGACAGTCGTATATTTTCAGGGGGAATAACAGATGAAAGAGCTAAAATAAATGAAGCCTTGTTGCTCGTCAGCTCAGAACATGGAGACACACATAAAACTTTGAATTCCACAAGTTTTAGCAAACTTAATAACTGTGTAAAATTTAAAGAAATTTGTTTATCACTCTGGGAACCAGTAAATAAGACTGACGGTTTATATAACCTAACTAGATTTCTTAACCCACAATATAAAACAATTGCTAATTTGTACGCAAGCGTGGAGAATGCAATAGAGAAAATAACCGAAGACTTAATGGAGACAGGTATTACTGTAGGAGACAAGGATCAGTTTGGGGCTAGTGCCCATAACTTAGTTGAGCTACGACATGTATTAAATTACGTGTCATTTGGAACCATATATAATATTCTTGGAGAAGAGGAAAAGAAGGCTTTCAGAAAAATAAAACTTGATCCCAAGAAAACAAGCCTTCAAACATTGAAGACAATGAGAGAAGAAATCCAAAGGAAAGAGATAAATCTATCCAAGGAATTCGTAGGAACAACAGAAGCACAAAATGAAAGGAAAGTCAAAAATAATCATCCTAATTTTAAAATGAATAATAAATTCTATGATAATTCCAGACAAGTAGGAAATAGACCCAATACCTTCCAAGGGAAATATGCCCAAAATACTAAAAGAAAATGGAATCCAGATCAAAGGGGAAGAAACAATCTAACAAAGAGTGGACCACACAAACCTTATAGATATGGTCAAAACTCAAACTCAAACACAAACACTTCAACCCAAGTGAACTATTCCGCTCAAGGGGCGAGACCAAAGACAGCCTGTGAAAACTGCGGGTATACAAATCATTTTACAAATGAGTGTAGAAAACCTAGAATCTGCACTGTTTGTAAGAAAGTAGGACATTTAACAAAGAATTGCTGGTTTAAAACACAAGAAGGAAATAAAGAAATAGTTGAATTAAGTAGTAACCGCTCACCATCAAATAAGTCTTCAAATCAATGACAATTTATCCCTACACAGAATACCACAAGAAAGTCCCTTCAAGAAGATAAATTAAGAGTAGAAGAATTAGCAAAAAGGAAAAGTGAAGGTTCATCCGCACTATCCACACTGCAGAGTAAAGTTGTATTTTCCATGGATGAAGAAGAAATAATCAGAAAGGATTTACCTATCATTAAAATTCCAATACAGAATAAATTATGCACTGTCCTTATGGATTCAGGTAGTACTGTAAGCATAATTGATAAACACACATTAACAAATTACTTAAGCGCTAAAGAAACGCTAATTCAGGGTCAAAGCAAAATAATAAAAGGAGTAGCGGGTAAACAGATTAAAAGTTTAGGAAATGTGAACTTAGAAGTAGACCTTTCGTCACATAAAACTGTTAAAAGTTTTATAGTTCTAGAAGACAGATTCTTTCCCGCACAGGTGTTGTTCTCATATAAATTAATGAAGAAATGTGGAATTATACTGAATTGCCGAGAAGGAAGAATTAACCTTACACAAGATAATAAAAAGAGCGTATGCTTTACGCTTGAAGAAGAAAAGTTTCACCCAAATCTGATCAAATTGTCTGAGACGACTTCAACAAGCGAGAAAGACATACAGAAAATAACTTATCATCAAGAGAACAATCAAATTAAATTGAATGGTAATGGAAAGGAGGAATTTCCACAATTACAGACTAGAAATTTAAGATGTGTGCATCCAGAATTAATACTTTCCAACAAAGGAAGTGACCCAGAAATAAATAAAGGTGATCCCCAATATTCTGAATATGACGAGGAACAAGACATGTGTGATGATAAATATATAGAGATAAATACAGAATATTATAGCAATGTAGTAATCAGTTGTGATAATGAAGGGAAATTAGTAAATGAGGTACTGTTGTTAAACAAAATAAATAAAGTAGATATAAATGATATAATAGCAGTAACTGAAGACACTAGTATAGATGCAGAACATTGTTACTTTGCAGAAACAGAAGATGAGGAAGTATGTTGTGTAAGCACTGCTGATGATAATAAAGTACAATTTATACTAAACAGACAGGTAATTTTGCATCCAAAGTGTTTAACAAAAATACATCTAAGGGGAAAAGAAGAGATAGGAGTTAAAGACGTTCTTTTACTAAATGAAGAGTTACCAGAATTTGTCAGAATGGATAATTCTTTAGTCCACATGAAGGGTGATACTTGTGAAGTTTATGTCCAGAACTACTCAGATAACAAACTAACACTATATGCAGGCATTGTCTTTTGTAAAGGAATACCTATTAACAATCCATTACTAACATTAGAAGAGGAAGCATTTTTCTCTGTAACTGGTCAAACATCTGAATTAAGCAAAGAAGTGAATAAAACAAATTTCCCAGAAACCAAAGATAGATTAATTCAAGTATTAGAAAAATACAGAGATGTAATAGCAATAGAAGGAGATAAATTAGGTAGAACAAATGTCCTAAGACATAAAATTGTATTAGATGATGGAACAAAACAATTCTTTATTCCTAATTATAGATTACCAATAAGCCAAAGACCCACAGTTGATAATTTGATTGAAGAAATGAAGAAAGATGGGGTAGTCATTCCTTCTAAATCTCCATATAGTTCTCCATTACTACTTGTTCCAAAGAAAGATGGAAATTGGAGACTTGTGATAGATTATAGAAAGTTAAATTCCAACACCATCCCAGATAGAATGCCAATGCCAGTGATTCAAGATATGTTAGCTCAATTAGGAGGTGCAAGGATATTTTCATCTTTAGATTTACTTAGTGGATACTGGCAAGTACCTTCAGACGAAGAGTCGAAACCATTCACAGCCTTCAGCACACACAAGGAACACTTGCAATTTGAAGTCATGCCATTTGGACTCACTTCGGCTCCTTTAACGTTTGTTAGATTAATGCTTCAAATACTAAGGGATATAAAAAATGTTGCAGTTTACTTAGATGATGTTATCATTTTTAGCAAAGATTTAGAAAGTCACCTCAAAACATTAGAAATAGTTATGGAAAGATTAAGAAGAGCAGGATTAAAAATCAAATTAAAGAAATATCAATTCTTAATGAAATCTTTGGAATATTTAGGACATGTAATTAGTGAATATGGTCTGCGAATGCAAGCAGGCAAGATAAAGGCAATAGTTGAATATCCAGCTCCTACCAATTTGAAAGCATTGAGAAGATTCCTAGGAATGGTAGGCTACTATAGACCTTTCATTAAAGGCTTTGCTACAATAGCCAAACCATTAACAGAATTAACAAAGAAAGATGTCAAATATGAATGGAATAAAGAACAAGAGACAGCTTTCCAAACATTAAAGAGTAAAATGACCAGAAATCCCGTACTAGTCTACCCAGATTTCTCCAAAGACTTTTACTTAGCCTGTGATGCCTCAAGTACCGGGCTAGGGGCTGTATTATTACAAAAGGGCAAAACAAGAATGAGAGCAGTATATTATGCCAGTAGAGTTTTGAATGCTGCAGAGAGAAATTATAGCACAATAGAAAGAGTGTGTTTAGCATTATACAGGGGTCTAAGGAAATTAAGACACATAATTTTAGGACATAAAGTCAATATACTTACTGATCACAAACCAATTTGTGATTTGTTTAAGAAGAGAACTTTTACAAATAACATGAAGTTCAATAGATGGTTCATTAGTGTGCTAGAATTTACACCAGAATTCAGATATATCCCAGGAAAATTTAATACACTAGCAGATGCATTATCCAGAGCCCAAGAAGAAACAGAGTAATATATTACCACTAATACTTTTTGTTTTAGCTGTCAAGTGGTAGATTTAGATTTAGAAATTGTACAATTACAACAAGGAATGGATACAGAAATCAGGAATATAATAGGACAACTAATGACAGATGAATTTCTACGAGTCAGCAATGTGCATAATCAAGGATATTGTTCTCAGCAAGTAAGGATTCATAAGCACATTATACAGGTAATATTTGTCATTACATCATTTAAGAAAGTACATATACTGATACTTAATGAGTCTGCATATGTGTTTAACTGATGCTACTTTTTACTTTCCTTGAGAGTTGCTGAGGGTGGGTTGGAGTTGGGTGGATGTTATTGCTATGAAATTTCACAAAACTGAAGTTCTCCCACTAAGCAAGTGATGACACTGCCTTGATAGTTGCCATGACCTCTTGCTGAAATTGGTGGGCTCTGATCTTAGTAGAGTGTGTGTGTATCTCTCTCTCTCTCTCTCTCTCTCTCTCTCTCTCTCTCTCTCTCTCTCTCTCTCTCTCTCTCTCTCTATATATATATATATATATATATATATATATATATATATATATATATATATATATATATATATATATATATATGTATGTATGTGTGTGTGCGTGTTTTAGACACTACATAATAATAATAATAATAATAATAAAAAAAATTATATTGGCATAAAAATTTTGAAAAACTGCTCAATAGTATGCATATTGAAAGGAACAGGAAAGAACAAGTGGTATCCAAATAGCTGAGAGTTGCTCCAGTTTAATTAAAAACCTCTATACTGCAATGAAAATACTATGGGTCAAAGGTCTCTGGATGTTTTGCAGTTAATTGTATTGATTGATCTGGCAAACATGATTTGTCAGTAAGTGTAGAAAGTCATTTTTTATGGAAATGTCTTACCTTGAAAGAGAGGCAAAAGGGACATATTTAAACCCATGCTGGCAAAATTTAAGAAAAAAAATTCTGTATATATTTAAAACTATGCTGGCAAAAGTTCAGGTTAAACTGCATTAATTTTTGTAACAGACTGCCCTAGTTTTAGTTTTACTTTATCAAACAGTTTGGATTGCTTCTTCATTTTTTTTTTCAGATGCAAGGCATACAACACGGCCCAGCTACTGATGTTTATGGTCGAGATTTTCGATGTATACATGAGGCAACGATTGGTCGATGTGGCCTTGAGTAGGCGGCATGTAAAGCCAATAATCTCGACCAAGGATGCATTAGACAGCGTTGAATTGGTTGGCAATTCTAAATATAAAGTACAGAGCGAATCTGATCCAACCATAAAATATGATGTAGACCTTGAAATTGGACTGTGCTCTTGCATGCAAGGCCAAACTGGTGCTATTTGCAAGCACCAAATTGGATGTGCCGAGTTTAGCATGACAGCTGTGCCCCAGCAATTTTTAAGTAACAGTGAAAGTCGCCATCGATTAGCAGTTTTGGCTGTTGGCCAAGAGAAGGTCGCTGATGTGGCATTTTTTAGAAAGTTGAATGAGGATGGCGGCTTTGAGATCACTGGCAAGGCAGAGATAAAAGAAATTGTTAGTGAGAAGACAGAAAATCTGGGTATGGAAGAGGAGCCACAGGATCCAATTTCTAGAACAGAGACAATGTCATCTTCAGATGATGATGATTTTGCCTCTAGGAAAATATCACATGATGTTGCAGATGCCATAGTTAGAGTCAGTGCGCGCTATGGAAATAGCAATACAGACCTAGCACTGAAGAAGTTCCTCAGGCGTCTGGATTCCGTAAAAACCGCAAACCAGTTGAATAGTTTGCTGCATTGCACTGGAAGTGCAATAAGGAATGGTGGAGCTGGGCGAGGTAAGATACCTTGTCAGCCAACCTCCATCGCAAGACGCTCAACTGGCAGCCAAGGGGAGCTGCACCGCTGTGTAAAGGCCGTCATGCGACATGTGCTGTGTCTTCACAACCTAAACGTCCCCGTAATTTGGCTCACAACATTTCCTGCAACGTGGCCAATGGCAAATCTCATGGCACAAATCATTAAGTGAAAAATAGTGATATTTATGTATTTTTTTATTGGCATATATTTGATTCAAATGGAAAATAGGAAACCTATTTTCGAATTCATATTTCTCACACTTCACAATAGTTTTTGATTAGTGTTAAGGCAACGTATTAATTTTATGTATTTATTATAGCTCTTAAGACATGAATTATTCCATTTTTATTGTATCTGGTTGACAATGGAACTGTGCAGTTTGGAGTCAATCAACTTTGTATGATGTACAATGTGAGTAATCTTTTGTATAAAATAAACTTTTGTATAAAATAATCTTTTACAAAAAAATTTTTTTTCCTTATATTCCAAGCTATGCAGTTGATTTTAAAATTTACAATGAAATATCAGCAAAGGAAAGCTTTTTGGTATCCGAGGCTGCAATGGTAATATGTATAATATAAGCAAAGCAAAAATTTTGCATAGTTTAAGATATCTGCACAACAAAACCTGAGCATGGCCTTGGTTGTAATACACAGCGTAAATTTGTGCTTTATTACACATCTGTGCAAATTGAAAATTTTTTCTGGTATATTTTTCTTGACTAGAATGAATTTGCTACTCATTTCCGTTGGATATTATTAAAAGAATATGCTTTTTTTTATTGCAACATAGATTTACCCTAGCAACTAAAATAAAGGTCTATATTTCCTGTCTCACACCATGTATACTTCCGAACATGAATTAACATCCGTATTCTAGCCTAACCTGACTAAATATGTACATTTCAAAAACACTGAGTCAAAACTACAAAACAACAATAGAAAATATATATGTATATAAGCAGCAAAGAACAAATCAACTTGCAGAAGAAATATATATGATCAACAGGGCAAAATTTGTGCATTTTGAAGGGTACAATGATTCCAAATAAAATTCAAAGTAACAAAAATTTTAAACTGTCAGCCTACTTCATGTGCTAAATGCCTAAGTGTCGAGGCCAATATGAGTCATTTTTTCAAAGGGTGAAGTATTACGTAACGAAACAGCTGATTGCCAGGGGATCATAGTTCTCTTGTCGAGGCCAATATAAGTAGTTAAGTCATTTTTCAACGGGTGAGGTATTACGTAACGAAACAGCTGATTGACATGGGATCATAGCCCTTCTGGTGTGTTTCATTGAGCAATGTTGCCAGCCATATGCCTTGCGTATCTCGGTACTTTTTTTAATAATTATATTTACCAATATTATAACCTAACCTCTCACAAGATTATATTCTCAAAACTGGTGCTTCTGCAGGAATTATTATGTAATGAAGCGGCTGACTGCCATGGGCATGGCTTTCTGCGTGTTTCATTGAGCAATGGTCCCATATGCCTTGCATATCTCAGTAACTTATGATGCATAAGCGCCAGCGTAAATATTAGCTGGTACAACATAGTTGATACATATTTTCTGTATACATCTATAATAACTATATTTACCATTATTAAACCTATTATATAAGATTAATATAACTGGTCCTTCTGCAAGAATTAAGAAAAGCGTATACGTGGTAGCGCTAGGGGGGGCGGAGTCTCACGACGTCACCGCTACAAATCACGCTCTGATTGGTTCTAATATCCGAGAGGGTCTATTTCCATCCAGACTTCAGGAATTTGCGCCCCGGACCCTCATGTACTCCCGAGACATTCTCACTCATTACACTCACATCTGCCCCCTCATACGGCACAAACACACCAGGCACCCCCACAGTTATACCGGAAACCCCTAAATGAACCGATATCCTTCGTCTCCGACATGCCGGATGTCCCAGCAGCAATGTATTTCCCAAAGCGCATCCCCTTATAACTAGAAATGGTTCCATCAAAGATCTACCCCTGAGGGATAAATCTGTAAGGTCTCCCCTGAAACTCGTTCTCCTCCGCTCCGTTTTCTATAAGGGACCTTCCAGCCTTCACCTTGGAGGGCTCCGCGACCCGAGGTCGTCGGGTCGCAGTCATCGGAAGTGTTCTGCTGTTGAATTATGTAAAAATAAGGCCAGTCGGCATTAATAACTTATTATTATTTATTGTAACATTTGTCTGGCAGGTCATATACCATGCCTTAGATTTTGTTTCTCAATGTTGTATATTTGTATATGTATAATTGGTTGACCCAGGTCACACATATGCCCTTTATGCACCAGGCCTTCATCCAGATAAGGCCGCGGTCCTTTTAAGGAAGTTGTGTATGATATATTTTTTTTTGTCAAATCAGTCTCATTGTTCTGTCATCGTATTTTTGGACAACCTTATAAATCTACGTCCAAGCCCCCTAAAACTTGCAGTTTATTTGCTTGAACATCGCATACCGTTTCTTTCACAGGACACAAAGGCTGATCGGGAAACATCGATCTGAACAATTCTACGTTCATCAGGTTAATAGAGGCACCTGTATCTAGAAAGACCCTTACATTTATTCCCTGTACCGACCCAATTACAACAGGCTTCGACCCTGTGGGTTCTCTCAAAAGTCCAATATCCCAAGAGACTCCCATCCAATTTTCCTTTACAAATGACCGGTCTTTCGACAATGTCTGACGATTACCAGATCCCCTTGAACAATTCGCGTGAAGTACTTCCTTATCTGGACTACCAAAATTCTGGAATGCGGGCCTGTTATACTGTCTCTGAGACGGGCAAGACCGCCAAGGATGATCATAACTCTTACAACTGCCACAATACTTAACACGGCAAAATCTCTTAATGTGACCCTGTATATTACAGTTAAAGCAACGACCCCGTGGGATCCTAGAACTCAAGCCACCCATCAATCTTGGGCTATTCTGACTTGTAACAAAATTCTTCGGACCGCAGACTGGATTTCCGCGTCCTACACAACCATAGGCTGCTCTAAGGAGTCTCTGATCACTACTTCCTCCCCTCATATTTGTACTTAAATTCACAAACTTATTCTTGACTAATCACAAATGCAAAAATTCCCAAGGTCCCATGAAAGTACACCCTTTACCAAAACAAAAACCGAGGGCAAAACAATTTCCCTTAACAGAATTCCCGTACAACACAAAACTACAATATTAAATCCCTTTACTCTACAACTAATCCCCGAAACTCAAAAGAAAGGTATTAATTAGAACCCATCATTAAATCCCAGGTTAATTAAACTCACAATCAAATTCAAAGCTCCCGAAACAAACAATTAAATCAAAAGTTTACAAAACCCACCATAAAATTTAAAAAAAAAAGAAAACTAAACCCTTAATTAAATTCAAAATTACATAAACCCAAAAACTAAATCTACTATTAAGTAACCCCTTAAATAAATTCCTAATGAATTAAACCCATCATCAAACTATATTCCAAAGATTAATTTCAAAATTAGCTAACCCTTGCAATTAAAAGCCCAAGTCCCATGGAGAACAAAAAAAAAAAAACAAGTGCTGTTTACGTGCACAGCTGATTTCTCTTTAGTCAGACAAAGGGATCAAGCTCACTTCTTCCAAGGCCAAGCTACGAAAGGACATAAAAAAAAAACATGGGAATCGCCTCTCAAGCACAGAGAGAGAGAGAGAGAGAGAGAGAGAGAGAGAGAGAGAGAGAGAGAGAGAGAAATTCGCCTTCCACCCTCTGCGAGCAGCAACTCCCCCTCCCTACTACCCCCTCAATCCTCAACCCAGGCCTGATGACGCCTATAGAAAAAATGCTTAGCACCACACCCTCCAGAGACTCGCTCTGTCTCCAAAGGTAAAAACTGCTGGATGCACACTTCCCCCTTTGTCCAAGCAGAAAATGTCACTCAAGCAAATGCAACCGCTCTACACATACACACACACACACACGTACATATTTTACTCACACGCACATATGCACCCAAAAGCAACGCACGTACGTGT